>NW_017728925.1:19413723-19467934 GCF_001723895.1 Crocodylus porosus
ATTCTGTTAAGTTTCAGTACCTACCTGTCTCTTCCTTTCCTGTGTCAAAACGTCAGAGAATCCGTACCACAATACTGCCACTTGCTTCTCCCCGATATACATTTTCTTAAAAGATATTGTATCTTTTATCCGCGTGTAATGAGGACAGACATTTTAATCAGAGGTTAGTCATTTATTTTTGCAAACTATTGTTTTGCTTCATCATTTTTGCAGATAATTAAATGGATCGCTTGGCACAGTATGTCTGCTTTATTAAAACAGGTAATTTTGAAAAAAGAAAGATGCTATTTTTTGGATCACTGCACAAGAATTGCTTTTATCTTCATCTTTCAACACGGTTTCTGGTGGTTTTGCAATGCGCTCTCATGTTCAAGTACTCCAGTGCACTCCACCCTCTGGAGGGGGAGGTCCTGCGCTACATCCGATCTGTCGCTTCAGATCCTGGCATCTGTGTTCCCTGCATCTCTTCTAGAGAAGCAGCATTAAATATCATGTTTGCGAGACTGAATTATCATCAGGAAAGGCCAAAATAACAGGCGGTTTTTGATATCAGCTGCAGAGCTTGTTTCCGGTGTGGAAACTTCCTCACAGGGCGAGAGTCAAGTCGGCTCTGCTTTTGCCTTGTTGCAGTTCCTGCTCGGTGGGTACCGGGAGCTGGATAGTCTTCAGATGTCTGCCCCAGCAGTGGCAGCCCAAAGATGGGGTCTTGTGCAAAGGGCTGCAACAGAGTAAAATTACTTGTGATTTCACATGGAAAGTGCTTGCGTGTGCTTGTGTGCATGAGTGCGTGCACGTGTGCATGCCCTTTCAATGGGCACCGTGCTCCTGGATGGATTTCCCTCTCTTCTTTCCAAGCAGCGAGTTAGGGCCATAGGCCAGGAGGTGAACGGTGGAGCTGTGAGGTCTGCTGGGAACGTTATACCTGAAGCAGATAAACTTCCTGGTGAAATCATCCAAAGTGCCTTTTGGGCACCAGGCTGCTGAACTTGATTTCTTCTGCTTAGTGCTGCAGCACTGCGTTGCACGGCTGCTTCCAGAGGCAGGTCTGCCAGGATGGTTGTAGGCATGCGCCTCGGGCCCCCTACGCACCTCCAGTCTTCAGGCCTTGCTCCGGGGCTCAAGTGCCTTCAAGGGGCCAGCTGGTTTCTTTCTGTCCAGGGTCATATGTGGGCTTCCTCAGACTCTGAGCACTTTCCGAATCTGTACTAACAGAAATAATATGCTCTCTTCGTCCCCAGCTGTGCAGAGAGGGCAGAGGAGTGGGTTTCTAAAGCTGGAGGGGAGGGTGTCTGTGTTTCTGAGGGACGGAGACCTCGAGCAGATGCAATTCACTTGCTGCTTCCAACCTGGGGGTCCTTGGTCATTCCAGTTTCTTATGGGCATGAGGCTCAGAGTACAGTTCCAGCTCCTGCAGTCACACGGGATCTCCCTCGGTGGACTGACGGTTCCTTATTCCAGCACCACAGAGCGATGCAGAGAGAGAGTATGGAGGGAGCGAGTACCAGTGCTCATTAGGGCAGAGGCCTTGAACTGGTCTCTGCGCTCGGGCAAGCACCTGGGCAAAGTGCTGGTATCAACTTCTGTGCAGCTGAGCGGACAGGCTGCTGTGCCTGTACCAGTTGCACGAGGAGTGTAACCTTACAGAGGGGCTGCACTGTATTTGTTTTGCTTGTATGAGTACCATAGTTTAATTTTTCTTAATAGGAAGCTGCTGTGTAGTTGGGATATTTAAACAGTTATTAACCGAATGACAATTAACAGATTGCACAGACAGATTTTCTTTTGAAAACCTCTGAAATTGAGTACAGTTTGCAAAACTATCACGGCATAGTAATGACAATGAATTTTGATTTCCCGGAACTGATATTAGACTCCTTATTAAACTATGTGCATCTGCTTTTAATTTACTCCAAATAATTGGAAAATGCAATGAAGCTTTCCAATTAAAGCACGGCTTTATGCTGTTTAATAATACCCCCATAATATTATAGCTTATGAAGTGACAGGTGAGTTGGTGTATGAATAAAACATAAAGGCAGCAATAAGGGACAGAAAACCGGAGACAGTTGTTGGGGATTTTAAATGCTGGATGTAATTTGCATATATTAATCTCTTCTTTTCAGCCTTATCAGGCATTCTTCAGTATTTGAAGTTAAAATAGCGTTGACAGGCGGGAGTACGCTTAGTTTTTTCAAGGATTTATTACTTGTATAATTTCTGATCTTTAATAAGCAGATATGACTGATCCTCATAGTTCTATAGAAATCGGTTAATTGTTCCAGATGGCGTGTACTGATTATGCAAAATTACTTTTCACACCATTTTTTTTTTTGTGATGGAGTTTGGAGTAAAATTAAATTTTTTATAGCCTTCTTATCATGCTGTTTTACAGTGGTTTTTGCACAGAAGTTGAATTTAATCTACTATATTACATTGACCAGCACAGTTATTCTAATGTAGCATTTTGTGATTTGACAAAGAATAATAGAACACATTGCTCATTGTTCGTTACTGTGCGCTAATAAAAAGGAGTTCTAGTGTAAAGAACCAGGCTGTTATTTATGAAGAATGCATAATTCACGCAGTTAAAAATGCAAAATTGTTACAATGAGATGCTCTCTTTTGGATAGAATATCTGAGCAGAACAAATGAAAATAGTCTTGTTGCTGCAGCTTCCACCTAATAAAGAAGGGTATTTTTAAATGCGTGGTGTGGTTAAGTGGTATTTTCTTTATTAGGAGGAGCAGTCATCCAAGCAGCATGTGCCTAGCCCTATCGAGAGGTGTCGGTGGTGGTGTTTTCCCTGATTAACGTAATCCGGATATCTCAGTGGCATAATTTCATAATTGAAAAGCATTTATAAAGGTTGTTGGGTTTCATTTATCTAATGAAAAGCTGTTTATACCAAATAAACCACACACGCAATAACCCCTTGCTAATAAGGTTATTGTGATGCATTTTTAATGTTGACTAAATTGTCAGATTATTAGGGAGCCTGCTGCACCGGTTCCCCTCCAGGTCTGCAGTGCCGGCTTGCCCAGCGCCGTCACGGCCCTGCCCGGCGTCCCCGTCGGCGAGCTCCTCGCAGCGCGGGTGGGAAGGAGGCAGCCGACGTCCCCCGCCGGAGCTGCCAGACTCTGCTGTCAGTCCAGCCGCGCTGGCGGCCCTCTCGCTGCGGTGGAAGTCAGACTGCGGGTGGGAAGCGCTGTTTACCTTTGCAGCCTTGACAGTTGTATAAAGTATCAGGTATCATGGCAGTTGTTCCAAAGCACATAGTCCTCGTTTATGCTCATTGTCTGCTACAGCAGGTTTGTCAAAGAACAATGTCAGATTCTGTTTAATTTTCTTGTTACTTTTCAGTATTTGTCATACTCTGTTGCAGGCATGACGTGAACTTTTTTCGTTGACAGGTCTGACACCATCTCTCACCGCCATGATTTATATGAATTGCGCTGACATGGGAGGTTGCTAGGTTTGGGGGGCTTTTGTTGTTGTTGTTTTTCCCCTCCATTTGACAAGTTCTGGATTGGGGGGGTGAAGTCGTGCCTTCTACCAAAACAGCCTCTTTGGTAGCATTTTCACAGCTCGAAGGAAGCATCTGCTTGTTTGTTGCTGGTGTGGGCAGCAGAGGGAGCATGTAATACTGTTTTTTGTGTGGCATGAAATACGGTGACGTTTTATAATCCTGAACTGCCACTTTTCAGTCATTTATAAAAGGGCTGAAGGTATAGTAGGCTGGGATTGAATCAGCATTATTAATATGTGAGAAGCAAAACAGCACATTTGAAAAAAATGACCTTGTAAGTAATGGAATTAATTTCCCCAATTAAATTAGAAAATTGGGGACACAGTAAATGGACTTTATAAAGAGTGCTTGTGTTTAACTCAGTAAGAGACAAGTAATTAACTCATCCATTACAAAGCTTAAAATTTCCAAAATTGTTTTGTGTGTTGCTACTCCATATTATATATGAGTCATACTATAAATCAGAAAAAATTAGAAAATATTTGTTCTAATGAAGTAATAATTTGGTAGTAATGCTTTTCATCAGCACAGCTTAAGGCTACATTAAGTGGACAGTCTTTATCTGGATTCTCTAATTTTAATCTTCAAAATGCTATCTAATGTCTCATTAAGACTTGCATATAATGTATCTTAAGTACAGTCATTAAATATAGTTTAGGGAGATTTATGTTCAGATATTGCTTAAAGATGTTTTAATAGGCCCATTTACTCTGATGATATTAATGAGCTCTTAACACATATTAGGCTCCTAAAACTAGTGGTATTATGACTCTCGGTGAACAAAACAACTCGGAGTCTGTAAATGGATTGGTTGCTCCAGCAAGGTTGTTTCTAAATGGGTTCCTCGCGCGCTCTCCTGGACCCGTTTAACTCCTTCAGACTCTGGCGGTGTTGTCGTGTCGAAGGTGTCGGTGCTACTTGCCGTGCACATCGGTGATGAGCTCGCTCAGACATTGTGTGTCGAGTTGGTTGTGCCTCCTGGACGTGCAAGGGGTTAACAGAGATGGCTGTTTCTCATAGAGCCATATGTACGACAGGGGACTGCACATTCCCACCTCATTATGTGAATATTTTAGACCTGCTGTAAATGAACTGTAAAATGCTACACACATTTGTTCAGTTCATAGCAGTGAGAACATATTTACAGAACTAAATTAGGGGCTAGGAAATAATGGCCCAACCTGCGGTCCTTTTCTTAGAAATTCCAGCTTTTAATAATTTAAGGTTACAATGTAAAAATAATATTTTATCTTCGGAAGGAACAAATTCGTCTCATTTCAGAAATGTTGCTTTACTTCCAGCTCACGGCTAGTACAAACAAACTGCTCTTATTTCGGTTTCTATGCTCTCCTTTAAAAAAAATACCAAAAACCCCTTCTGAGTCCAGAGACTCTTATAATGACTAAATTGGTTTGTTAGAAGACGATAATAGCAAATTTCTTCTTTTCATAATTGGACGTTTCTTCCCTGTGGGCTAATGTATGCGCTGCCCTTGCATACACAATAAGCTGTGCTTTTGAAAAGCCATAACTAGCTAATAAGTGCTGTGGTGTCATCAGAGAGTAATGGTTTGCTGATTAGCATAATTAATGACAAATGGTGGTGTGGAACTGGTGGATTGGTTTAGTGGATGATGAATGCATTGCGGCCTGAGTTGGATCCTGCCAAGTAGGCCTTGCTGGCTGTCAGCCTTCTGTTCCTGCACAGGTAGACCTCATTAGTCACCGTGCGAGTGTGCCAGCTCACATTCACTGCTGTTCTGAGCACAGAAAACTTAATAATACAAGCCACGGTGCTGTCCCTTGTTTTCGTGAAGCAGTATCCTGAAATCTCTGCTTCCTTTCTGGCCAGTTGCTGGTTCCTGTTTCCGTGTGAAGCAATTAGCGCACGCTTGTTTCCAGACTGCCCACGTACGCGCTGCTTGAGCGCTGCGAGGTAGCCGCCGCGCAGTTGCGGGGAGATGAATGGCTGCGTCTGGTTGAAATATTTTTGTGGGCTGCGGATGTTCTTTTCCCTGCGAGGGCGGGAGAGATGCAGCAGGCGCCCCTCCATGCTAGGAGACTGGCGTGCTTATCTGTGGCTTGATTAATCAAAGCTAATTTGCATTCGCAAATGAGACTGATAAAAATGGAGTTACCTTTTCACCTTTAAAGTGGGGGGGAGGGGGATTATTTCTGGGGTGTCTTTCCTTTAAGTGATAAGCAACTCCTTTACCAATAAGGATGAAAATCCTTAATTTGTGCTAGCAAAAGGGGCTAATTATTATATAGTTAATTAGCATCTGGAAATGAGGATTATCTTAATTACAAAGCACAATTTCCCTAATAGCTACAAAACTGTAAGTTTGATCTGTGTGGAGATTGGTGACTATTATTATGTAATTAGTGATCATATTAATGGTGTGGAGTATTTAGATATAATTTGCATATGCAAATGAAATTTACCTGATAGAAATATGT
Source organism: Crocodylus porosus (assembly GCF_001723895.1). Lineage (NCBI taxonomy): Eukaryota > Metazoa > Chordata > Crocodylia > Crocodylidae > Crocodylus > Crocodylus porosus. The sequence goes on from NW_017728925.1 coordinate 19,419,709, forward strand.
GGCTCAGCTAATGACTCTGAGCACTTAAAAATTAGAATACGTAATGAGCTCCAGCACTTTCTTTGCCGTTTTCTGATACTTTTGGGAGCTCTTCCTCCTGTAGTGAGCATCGGTGCCGCGGAGGCTTTGACACCGGCGTGGGGCCTCCGGGCTTGGAGCAGGTGATGTGAGCCGAGGGGGTCATCGTGCTCGTGCTCAGAGGTTGACGCTCGCTCGCTCGCTCGCTCGCTCACCTTTGAGAATCGCACTGGGCCCCCCATGCAACACCTCCCTGCGCCCGCCTCGGTCTCCCTGCCTGCAGCCCTGGGCCGGCCCTTGCGGGTCATGCGCGTGGTGCTCCTGGGCTGCTGGCTCTGGGTGCTGGTCGCAACCCCTCCGGTGCTAGGTTGCAGGCCTCTGGTGCTCGGCCCCAACCCTTTGCCACACTGCTCCTTCGCACGGTGGCTGCCCCAGTTCCGGTGTGGTAGGACCTGCACGGCAGGGCGGGTGACGGTCGTTCTTTCTGAGCGCCTGGCGTTCGCAGCTTGCAAGGATCTCGGTTTTGTTTCTTGCACGTTTCATACAGCTCTGAGCACGGAGGCGGCTTGGTAAGTGGGCCCTCCCTCTGCAAAGTGTTGTCCTGACTGCTCCACCAGACCAGGGCTGCCAGGGTCAGCGAGGGTGGTCTGAGTGTTTGTGGTTACCGCGGTCTGTCTTGTCCCTGCTCTTGGCTCTAAACTTTACGTTACGTACTTCTACATCCACGTCCTGTGGGAGAGCAGCCAGCAGCAAGCCCATGACCTAAGGTGCCTCGCCTTCCAGATTTAGCCCTTGGGCTAACGAGGCACTTCAGAGTCAAGGGAAAGCCCCAAATATTTCACTGCAGCCTTTGCTTCACGCTGCATCTCCCTCCAAGGCAGGCAGTTGTACATACCCCAGAGACTGAGCAAATTATAACCCGAGCAGCATCTCAGCAAAGGAAAGCAAAGCCTCCATGGCGAGAGAGTGTAACACGGTGTAACACGCTCTCTGAACACGCCTGTGTTCGAAGCTGCGGGGCTCAGAACAACTCGCATGTAAAAACTGAGCGCGCTGGCAGGCAGCAGCCACTACTGAGCAGTGTTTCTCTCGGCTCAGAAATTCAGCCTTGAGTCTTGAAATACCAGCTCTGTCGTGGCACTTCTGGATATTTTTCTCATCACACCAAGTCGTGCATGCCTGTGTCTTATGCTTCTCCGAGGCAGACTAATTTTTACAAGTTTAACGAGGTCCTGGAATCTATCATCTAATTTAGAGGTCGGAGCAGTTGAAAGACATCCGTGTTTTGTTCCGGCTCAGAGACTAGGATATCACGACTGCCGAAATGCCCGCAACTTCTTCCCCTTCAAAAGTTCATTGGTCTTCCCTGGCCTCAAGTAAGATACCAGCTCTCTGTCTCGACTCTGCAAAAGTCCAGTACCACTGGCCTGTTTTGTATCTGGTCTGGTCTAATTAATTAAGGATTGTTGCTTGGAAGTGGCACATGGCTAGGTGTGATCTTTGAAGTTTAGTATGGCAGGAAGACTTCAAAGGAGACGTTTTATTAAAAAATAATAAAATCAAGAGCTTAACTCCTAAACACTTGCAATTTGAAGGACCTGTTTGAAGTCTCTCCACATACCTCAGATGCTAATACAGCCACAGCTCTGAAGAACCACTTAGCTGTTGCCACCCGGCACTTAACCTTAGCTTTTTCATTTAAAAAAAATCAAAACCAGGAGTACTTTCTGTAGTCTTTTCCCGGCTTGATCCTGCCATAAAGAGCTGCCCATGTCGTTGCAGCAAGTTAGTGGCAGAGCCCAGTCGAGATACAGAGGAATTCGGAGGGTGGAGAGCCAATTAACAAATGGAAACGTTAAAAGTTGTTATGCAGTCAGCTGGGGGCAAAGCACCTGTCTTCTGCTCTTTATTTATTGCCATTGCAAGCAAAACAGAGAGCCTGACAAATGATTTCTCCACCTCAAGCTGCTGCCAAAGCTGGGAAGCACCCATTGCTCCCAGTGCCTGGGCTGGGCCCGGTGCAGTTCAGCACTGTCCACTGGTACCTGCGTGTGCGCAGCAGCCTCGTGGGAGGTGCGACGTGACTTGTCTGCTCCCGTTCCTGGGCACTGCTAACACCCAGGGACAGAGGCGCACAGGAATTGCTGGCTTCTGGGACCTGGAAATGGCAGGAACCGCTTTAGAAATGTAGAAGAGCAGAAGCTGTGCCCTCCTCCAGAGGTGTCTGGGAACAGCAGGATCCGGTCGCGCTTGCAGGCATCTTGTTGGCACTGTTCCTTGCCTGGGCACAGCACACGCCCCGGCGGGCTGCCTCCAGCGAAGTGTGACCCTGCTGCGGGTCACATCTGTCCTGAGCCTGCACCTTCATTCCAGATCCTGCTCTGCCCCTCGGACTCCGCAGCGTGAGCATCAGGGGAACTGGAGGGGCAGGTACCACGCTCGGGGGTTGCGTGGTGATTCAGACTTTACTTCACGCGGGCGCAGCCAGAACGGTTACAGAGGACCTCGGCTCATGGAGCACGACAAGCAGGCTGACCTCGGTGGCTCTCTGGGGAGGGCCCTGGGCAGCCCAGCTATGGGTTCAGTATCAAGGGGCTTGAAGCACGTCCATGGCTGGGCTGGCGCCTTTCCCAGCCTCGTGTGGACTCGGGCAGCTCTGGGCTATTGCCCAGTCACCTTCCTCTCCAGGGGCGTCACGGCCTGCAGTGCCTCGTCCCCGGTCTGGGAGCTGCCCTGGTCTGCACCTCTCGCCCCAGTTGCCTTGCCCCTCAGCTGAGTCGCTTGGTGCCGTGTGAGGATGCTCCCAGAAGGCTCATCTTGTGGGCTGGGACCCAAGGCTGCGTCTGACTTTCCTCTTTCAGGCCCCTGGGCTCCGTGGGGCTGTAGTGCCAGAGGCGGGAGCCAGTCTCCTCTACACCCCAGCTCAATGGTGACACCCCAAGAGAGGAGCTTGGCCCTGCTTTACATGGTCTTCCAGCATACCAGTGACCCCAGGCTGCCTTGGGGAGTACCTTTCCTGGCCCAAAAGCTGCCATCAGCCCTGCCACGGGGCAAGGCACAGGGCTGTCCTGGTTCGAGGGCAGGCTGTAGGTTGTGCCCCTCCCAGAAATGCTCCTTGCAGTCGGGGCTGCTTTTGTTTCCTCTCATTAGACTGTTTGACTAATGACTGGCTGAGTCTGCCGAGCTATTCAGGGACTGGTGGACTCTGGCTAATCCTCTCTGAGCAGCCTGCGAAGGAAGCCTCTGTTGGAATGGCACAGATGGCAAGCCCAAACGACAAAGTAAACTACAATATGTCTTGGAGACACTGTCAGGCTGCAGCTTATTTGTCATGTCATGGCAGCCTGTTGGGTTAGGGAGTGACTGTGCCCCCCCCACACTCATGGTTTGAGAAATTATTTACAGTAGGGCTGCTCTGTGAGCTGCAGAAGAAACTGGAGAGAGGCCAGGAAAGCAGTGGTCAGCTTCCTAATGCTTTGGGGACTCTTCTTTGGGGTTTTCAGTTTTTGAAAAGATGAAAGCAAGGCATGGGGCCTCAAGCCCACAAATAAATGAGCATGGGCTCCAGGAGGGCAGCGTCCCGGGGGCAGCAGGATTTGTCTGGTTTGTCCCTTGAGGTTGCGCTATCATTAGTGCTGCGAAAACGTGTTGGTGGCGCTCCATCTGGGACAGGGTGCACAGTAGCGCAGAAGGAGCCTGCACATGTTTACTATTCAGGCTTGATATTTAAATTAGCATGTAGAGAAATACAGAAGTTTGGGGGCCTAACTGCACATTATGGAAAATGCGGCTTATTCTGGAAAAACCAGCATCCCCCACTTAATGCATGGCAGACTGTCATAAAACATTTCTCCATGTTATGAGTAGCTCACGATGTTACCTCCTTTTACATCTGGGTGCTCTGCAGAATCTTCCACGTGTTAGTAAAGCATTTCGTAGGGGAAAAAACCCAAACTTAGCTAAGCTTGATTTGAGATTTTCAAAAGAAAGCAACAGTGCAGTAATGAGAACCAAAGCATCGGGTGCTTGAGGTGATATCAACTGCCCTGCTTAGCAATGCCACACTTTGTTCCAGAAGACAGAGATCATGGAGAATTCCCGAGGGAAAATGAATGAAGTTCAAAAGTTTCTAACCTTTCTTTGTTAAATTTTTTTGACAGAGTCTGTATGGTTTTAGTTGGCTGGGCTTTGCTGGACAATTGTCTAAAAAAGGATTTGAAGGAAATCCGTATAAATAAGACTTTTCAATTCACTTCAAGTCTCAGGAGTAGCTCCTGCCAAGCTGGATGCTGAGCTTTTGCAGCTGCCTGCACTGCCGCACACGGTATCCACCTGATGAGAGGGGCGTGGGGAGAGGTGTACTGGTGAAACCTGCCAAGGTCGGAGGGCTCTGTCATGCCTGTGTGGAGGAGAAGATTAAATACTCGTGTGCTGGAGTGGGACCTGCGGCAGGCTTCCTCCCAGTGCATGCTAATTTAACGAGAAGCAAACAGAACTGGAGCACTCCCTGACCCGTGTGTGCTGCCTTGCAGGGTCTGGGGAACCCCTTGCCCTGCCAGCTACACAATGGCGATGCTTCTCTGGAGGCCCCGGCCCGTTGATGCTGAGCCACCTTTGTGAGCGTGGCTCCAGACTCAGGACCTGCAAGATCTGGTGGGTGCTGGAGGGGAAGGACCGGGTGGGTTTGATATGCCAGGGCAACAGCACACAAAGGTAACAAATGCAGAGGGAGAGACACACTGACAAAGAAAGCCATGGCAGGGCACGCACTTCTCACCTGCAGGCCTGCTCGCAAGGGTGGCCAGGGCATGGGGTCCTGCCTGGCCATGTGGGAGCAGCCTGTCAAATAACGGTGCCAGCACTTGTCTTCCTGGGCTGGATCATGAGCACTGGAGTCAGCAGAGGATGCTTGATGGACAGCTGCTGGAAGGGCCCTTCCTGATGAGGCCACCGCACTTCCTTGCTGTTGAGCCTCTCGAGCTCCCAGCTACTTGCCATGTGTCATACGCTTACTTGCATCTATCAGGCCAGTCCTGCAATGGCTGCTTCTCCTCTGTGCTCAATAATGCTGTGAAATATGTGTTTTCTGCGGGAGGAAACATCTCCGTGGCAACCCCTGATTGCAAGATGGCAGCATGCTTGAAACGCTGTGTGGGACAGCAAGGTTGGGATCTGCACGGAAGATGAAGGGAGTTTGGTGCTAGCTCCTGTGTGAAGTTCAGTAGGATCTGCATGCAAGTTCCCCTCGGGTCGAATTTTCATTGGAGCCCCAAACCGTGAATGGCCAGTATCGTGTGATTACATGCCTTGGTTTTCGGAGGTGGCAGTAACACCTGGAGGCCTCTGTGCTGGGTGTTGTACATGTGCACGAGTCACTGCCCCCAGACCTTGGATGCTGCTTTGGCTCTGTGCTATCTCAGGGTAGCAGGACACTTGTCCTTGGCACCAGCAAAGCAGTGCAGCGTCTTTGTGCCGTACGTCATGGGACTGCACAGTGATTCTGATTGCTGGCTGGAGAGCCGCCAGATTGGAACGCCTCTCGTGCCAGCTTTCTGTGCCCACCATTAACTTGTCTCCCATGTTCCCGAGATCTAGCTGAAAACAATGGAGACGTTATTTCCCTCTGGTAGTTGCATCCCCAACCAGGTAAGCTTGGCAGTGTCGATGAGCCAGTTTTCAGCTGTCTTTATGAGAGGCTCGTCTTTGCCCAGCATCAACAGGGCACTCTTGTCTCAAGGCTTGAGAGAGGCGGCAGAGGTTTGTACAATTACAGCAAGCTATTTCTGGAATCTAAGATCTTTTAAATGTTAAAGGTGGCAGCGATATATTCGGTGTTTTTTCTATTGGATTAATAATGTTTAATTTGCAAAGCAATAAAGAGGAATGTTTTTGTAAGGGCTTTTTTTAATATCAGCAGTTGAAAATTCAAGTGTAAAAGGCCATGCAAAAAATAGCAATAAAAGAAATTCAAAGCTATAAAATCTTATGGTGAGAATTTAAATGCAAAAGTGGTTGTTATTTCCTTGGGACTCTAGGTATGTAAACTCTTCCATGTCTGCATATCCCCACAATAGTTGTGTGAAGGATTAGTGCTCACTGCAGTGTGCAAACTGAACCCTCCAAGCACTGAAGTAGCTATTCATCTATACCCAGGAGCTAAATATGACAATGTTAGCATTTTTCATTTCCCTGACGTTACCATTAATAAAGCAATGATCCAAAAGAAGCTTTGCTGAGTCTGTTCTTTATGCTTCCATCACTCACGACTAGATAATTTCACACAGGATCGTTTTTAAATTAAATGACGATAAAAGCGCTCTGCTGTTCTGTGTTCACTAGTTCATAGAAGTCTATCAAGTCATTAATGTGTCATGACAAACTGCTAGATGGATACAAGAGTAATTAATTATTTGCATAAATAACAGGTTGAACTTGGTGCTTTGAACCACAATGACATAAACATCAGTTCAGGGGCATCTTCAAACCTCTTGGAGACAGCTCGTCGAAAGGGTTAACTTATCCCAATATATCAGAAACCGTATCTTCCTCATTTCTAAAAGGCTCAAAAGCTTGGCTTGAGTTTTGATGCTTTTTGTGTTCTAAAGTTCGTCATTAATGGCCATTTTAAGGAAGCATCTGATCATTGGAGATTTCAATGAACAATTATACAGATTTTCATAATCACCATTAATCGCCACATATTTTTCAAGATAATTACAGCAATTATTATTTAGATTCCTCTTTTATGTGCACATTGTAAAAAAAAAAGAACAAGTGCTTATTATACTGGGTAGCATAGCGAACTACAGTCTTAAGTTCTTTGTCATCTAGAAACTCATTATGTTAGCGGATGCTGCCTATGAAAGTTCGTCAGTATGTGTAAATTAGGGTAGCATTGGCAGGTCTGATTATTTAAATCTGGTAGCTTTGCTAAAAATATAGTTATTCTAGAAAGATGAATTACTAATTTGACAACTGAGGTTTAGTTGGGATCTACAGCATAAGAAGGAGGCGGTGTCTATCTGGAAGAGCGGGGTGACTTTCTCTTTAATATAGTGAGACAATTTCTAAGTGCGCTAACAAGTTGTATTTATAGAATAGAGTTTTGTGACATGCCCTTTAAAGGTTAATAATAAATCTTGGTAATTTGCAGCAAATTGCACTTGGAGACAGAAATCATTTAAAAACAGACACACTATTCAGTGTTTCTTCATCAAAGAAGAGATTGTTGTTTGGCTCTTGGTTCCCTTGCCTGCCACTTCCTGTTGGGGAATTCTCCGTTTGAGTCTATCCATCATGATTTGAGTTTTGGAGGAGTGCAATTCTCACTGCTGGCTCCTTGTGAGCCTTTTATCTAATTCCAGTGAATGAACTAATTAAATGTGACCCTCGGGGAGGAGCTGCTCCTTGGAGACGGTAAACAGTGGTTGAAAACGTTTTTCTCTCTGAAATTCCTTTCTGTTTTTTCAGTTCTGGTCTGAGGATGGTGCGTGCAGCTCGCTAATCTGATGCAGATGCAATAGGCACTCATCTGTGGAGGGGAGGAAGCTGCCATCTTTGCTTCCCTGCTTTTTGTTCAGACAGCAGGAGCCTGGTTCTTTTCTCACTCTGGTTTTGCACTCGGAGTGACTCCTGGTGCGTGCTGACATGATCAAGGTGTCTCTTGTGTCAGAAGGAAAGGCCCTTTGCTTAGCTTAGCTAGGGTTTTTTTCTCCTTTCCCTTGCTTAAAGATAACAGTGCAGATCTGTTCTGGGCAGAGGCTTGCTAGCTCGGGAGGGCAACGCCTGGATACGGAGTACAGATTCCTGTTTCCAATGCACAGGTGGTCAGGAGCAAGCGAAGTCCTTGCAGCTAGTTGCACACCTGCTTGGAGGCCGCCAGTGTGTGAACAGCCTTGGGTCCAGTCCAGGACAGGAGAGCCATGAGATGCTAGTGAAATGACCGTCCCAATCTGGAGACCTTTTCCCAGCATGAACGGAGAGATCTAAAGGGACTGGGGATACTGAACTACCAGTATCACAGCCAGGTCTGGGGGAGCAGCACTGCTGCAGCCCATGTCGTGGTTCTTTGTGGGTAGAAGACAATGCTCCAGGTGCTTCGCACAATCTGTGCAGGATCATTGTTGGATCTCAGCACTGAGATGCTCTTACCGTACCATTCAAATGCAGAGGATTGCTGTGGATTGCGCACCTCTGCTGAGAGCTCTGCAGGATTTCAAAGAGCAATCTCCATTCTCTGTCCTCATGCGTTTCGTGGTGGAGGAACTGGACGGGGTGGTTCTGGAGATCCTCAGGAAGAACAGCCCTCCTGGCTGGAGCTTATCAATCGCAGAATTGGCTTCTGCAGACCCATGTTGGTTTTTTGAGAGGCGCTTTTGGTGTGCAGGATCCATTACTGCATGTGTTTGCTTTTCCTAGCTCTCTGGGCGCATCTGGTGTCTTTTTTGGGAGCTTTCCCCATGTTCTTAACATGCCATGACGGAAGGGAAAGAGCTGGTGCAATGAGTGAGAGGTCTCCAGAGAAACATAGGAAGGCATCTCCTGTAGAAGTTAAGTTTCTATGCTAGTCTCTGGAGACCCACTTCCCTGTTGTGCTTGTAATGGTCGCAGTATCGCCTATCGCCCACCGACCGTCGTGTGAGCCCCCGCAGCAGCTGTATTCATGCGAGTGGAACCCAAGGATTCCCACCGTTTATGCCGTAGCAAGACTGCTATCGCCATAGTAAATCGTTCGGCCTGACACTTAGTATATTTAATGTGAAGACTTGGAGATGTGTGTGAGGAGTCTTATTTTTAAATATTGCTAGTTACTTATCATAGATCTGATTCCAGTGGATAGGTAGTCCCTGTATCAGCTGTTTATAATGTAGGCCTCCATTATTCTCAGACAAGGCTACTTTAGGGACCTGTACCTTCTTGCTTCAATGTCATCTCGAAGGTGATGAATTCTTTTCCTTGGTAGACTTAGGATGAAGAGCTGAAAGTAGAAATACCCAAGCATAAGCTCTATTTAAGGTCTGTCTGTCTGTATTTGAAATACTCAACATTATATATAGTAGTAATTATCCAGGAGTCCTAGACGTTAATTCATTCTTAGGGTTTTGCTGACACTTATAATTTGTTAGATCTTTTCTTCCATTGTTTATGAGTTGAGATGAGCCCTTCAGCAGAAGGCTGGTTGGGAACGGACTCCAGCAGCTGATGGCTGACATTTTTAGGTGAATTCTGACAAGAGTGAGCCGAAGAACTGTGTAAGATCTGGGTCAGCCCTGTCAGAATGGACAGTGCTCTGGGAGACTAAGAGGAGAGCAAAGGAAAATAATCGTTCAAGAAATTTGAACAACTTTGCAAATAAGCAGGATTGTCAAGGGTTTCACCCGTGCGATGTTGGAAAAGGACGGGGTTTCCAAAGACAGGCTTCCCATGACAGCACGGATGCATGGGGGGAGAGTCCGGCCCGTGCAAGGCTGGAGCCCAGCCTTTTGCCTGAGGGATGAACATCACTTGTCAAGTGCCCATCTGTCGATTAAGCAAACATTTAACAGAAGAAGCCAGAAGTGAAGTCGCTGCATCTCCCATGTGCAGCAGGGCAGGATTTGTGGGAGCCTTCCTTTTCCTCTCTACTTGTCTCTTGCTTTTACATGCCCAACCTTGCACCGTCCAGACGTGTGTAGGAACAGGGTTATGCAGTGTGGGCATTACGGTGTTCTTTGCTTTGAATCTGTATCCCTTAAAACAATGGGGATGTTGCTGAGTGTGAGGCAGGGGTTGCACAGCAGGCACAGTGTGGACGGAAGCTGGCCCTTGTCCCCTCTGGATTTTGGGTTAAGGAACTGCAGTGTCAAAGAGAGGCTTTCACCACTGTTTTCCCCATTTGTCGTGGTGTACGTCTGCTCCCAGTTGTGGCCCAGTTTGGTTCTGCGGAGCTCTGGGCCTTTCCTGGAACAATGGAAGCAGCTACCACAGGATGCAGCACCAGGAGCGGCCAACAAACTTCGCAAGCAGTGTCAGGATGCTGATGCTGGGCAAAGCCTGCATGCAGCACTTCTCCTGCAGAGACTGCCAAGAGCTGCGAGAAGCAACAGGAGAAGAAAACCAAAGGCAGATGATGATGCAAAGCAGGGCACTGAAAGCCTCCTCTGGTTCTGGTTCCATTTGACTTGATTGTGCAGGTAGTTGGCTTCCTGCGTCATTGCCGAGCATGGTTTCCCCAAAGCCAGACACCACCACAGCTGCTGCTCTTCGCATGTGCTCTGCAGCGATTACTGTTCAAGTGACCCATCCGGGACTGCACTGGCAGGGGTGGGAGCTCCCTTGGTCACTCAGCTTGCTGGCAGTCAGTTGGAGTCATGTTCCAAAAAGGAGATTTAGTCTCCGCCCCAGAACTGCCAAGCATTCGTGATGCTGGTTTGGAGAAGATGTCATGGGGAGCCCTGGCATTCAGAGCCCTGCAGTGGAGGATGCCAGCCTGGCTGCCTGTGGCATGTTTGCAATCAGCTGCAGCAGTGGGGGCTGGGGCTGAGGCAGATGGGGGCTCTGGGGATGTCCACTGCAGCGTTTGCTTTGGCAGGGCACAGTCCCACTCGGAAGCAAGGAGAAGGGCCGGAGCTGTCACCCTGCCACATCCCACAGACTGCCTCGGCAAGGCTTCGGTTCAGCATCTGAGCGGATTTCGGTACGCAGCCCGGCCAGGGCCCCTCCGGGTATCTGCACTTGGCACCAAGCGCAGGTAGTGGGGCTGGCAGGAAAAAGCCTTTTCCTTTCTCCTGTCCCTGCCCGAGCAGGGCTGGTGGAGGGAGCTAGCGGTGACAGCTCAGTGCTTTATTTGTTTAAAGTTCCCTGAATCAGTAAGTATTTAAAATCCTCTTGACTTCTAGTGCCTGGCTATAAAAAGAACAGTTGAATGAGCTCATTGTTTTCTGATTTTTCCCTTTAATGTATTTTACAAACAGTCTGGTGACGGGCCTGACATGCTGATTCCTATGTACGTTCCCTTCACTTTGGGATTACAGCATTAATAACATACTTCCATGCATCATGCCATTTTTAAGCATGATCGTTATGATAAAGGGCATATACTTAATTACAGGCCTGCTTAATTACAGCTCTGTTGAAGCTCGTTTGTTTAGGAGAATGCTAATTGCGCTACTGAGCCTTTGGCACATCCTTGCTTTCATCCACCATGTGTTGTTCTGCACTGTGTATCAGCGTTTTGTTAACACTACCGGCCACAAAGGCTGAAGAAACCCGATGGTGGTTCTGTGCATGTTTTGCTGGTGCCAGAGAGGAAGCCTGCCCCTGTTTGGATTTCCTTCTCTAACACTTTACAAAAGCCAGTGGGCAACCGATCGGAGCGGCTGTCTGCGGTGGGGAAGACATTCTGGTTTTACAGGTTCCAGAGCTGCCTTCGCTGCATCGCGCGGCTGCGCCCGGTGCCTTGTGCATGTTGTTGTGCTGGCTGACACGCAGCACTCTCCTTGGGAGGGGAAGGCGCCCATGCGCCATGAGCCGGGGGCCCTCAGCATGAAATGTGCAAAGAGAGTGCGAATTACTGAATGAACCTAAGTCCCATGAGAACCATGACCTGAACTCCTCAGCGGGACTGGAAGCAGAGGTGCAGGGATGTTCAGAAGGCATCGCCAGGCACAATGACCTGTTTGGGGATTAAGGGGAGAACAGTTTAAAGGGTTAAAATTGCATTGGAGGGGATTTATTTCTCCCAGGGCTGAAATCTGGAGAGATTGGGTGCAGCAGGCTGGCAGGTGTGGAGTAGTCGCAAAGCCTGTCTCAGATGCGTGCTCTGACCAGGGACTGGGCATTTTCTGGCAGCTCTGCAGAAGGTGCTGAAAGCTGCAGGTTTAGAAATCAGCCAGTTCATGTGTGCTGAGGCACCTTGGAAAGCACACAGGGTGCCACGGGTGAGCCTGGTCTGCTGCGTGTCCACTGGATGATGCCAGGCGTCTGGGCCTCTGGACTGCATGCCACACAGTGGCCCAGTCCTCAGGTCGCTGTTACTTTGCTCTGTCGTGAGTATCTGTCTCCAGCTACCTGTCTCTTACATGTGCGTTATTGCTTGCTCTCTCTTGTTCTCATCAGTAGGAGACTGGCAAAGAGAGGTCATTTCTCCGTCATTTCCTCCCTACTGTTGCAATGTGCTGTGCTCTGGGTGTGTTTGTGCTGGGTGTGTTTTTAAGGAACTCCCAAAAGTTTCTGACCCTCATACTGGACCCCTCCCTGTGTCAGCTGGTCTGTGCGAAGACTGGTGCTTTGTTCTGGGGAGACAAGAGCCATCTTGTCCTCTGAACCCAGCAATTGCTTACCCTCTCAGTAGGAAAACAGATCGGCTGAGGGGGGTTCCTGCTGCAGAGCAGTTCACATGCAGGCCGTTATTACACTGCTAGTGGCAACGGGAAGTCTGTCCTTTTGAAGAAGGCTTTGCATTTGTTCTCAGCTCTAAACACTGCCACACTTGAGGCTGGTTCTGTATGAAGACCAGCTGGATTGGGAACAGCTTCACAAAACTTGCTCTATACATTTGCACACATGGACAAATAGATTGGGGGTATTATCTCTATTCCTGGCTCCCAGGTGAAAGGTTGTGGCCCATGCCATCACTGGACTGGCAGTGCAGTTAGGGGACTTCGCAGACAGGCCTGCCCCAGCTGGGAGTACCTTACCGGGACACTTGTCAGAAGTGGTGTCACTAATCCTTGGACTGTTTATGGAGCCTCCCTCCTGTATTGCTCACAGCCTCTCTCCCTGTGCTCTCTTCCAGCAATGGACGGCGTGCCTTTCATGATTTCCGAGAAGTTTGCCTGCGCTCCTGAAACGGTAGGTTACCTGCATTGTCACCTTTGCGGGGGTGGGCATCCTCACAAGGCGTAGGCACTCATCATGCCTGTGCAGTGGGCTTCTTTGGGCTGCAACGGGTGGATGGCACTTGTGCATACCCGCCATGTCTGCAGTGCGCCTGGGAGTGCTCTTCTCTGGCACACAGGTGGCTTCATCTGAACCTCGCCAAAAGCACGTTCTTCCGTTAGGCGAGCTCCAGCCTTGCCAGCCTGACAAGGGTGGTCATGTGGCTCCTGGAGGAGAGCACCAGCTGCAGTCATACTTTCTTCCTGTGTATTTAAACAAAACAGCAAATGTCTGGTTCCCAAGTCCAGGCATCCAGATCTTTTGTTCCTCCCTGCCGTAATGATGGCACTGTGCCTGCCAGACTATTGCTTTCTTTCCAGACCCCAGAAGTTCAGAGCAGTACAAAGGACAGAACAGTGCTTGCTGCTCTGTGGTCACTCTCACTCCCTGGAAGTTAGCTTGTGCCGTGCCGCTCATCCCCCCTGTCCCTGACACTGTTGAGGGTGGTGAGTCCTTGTTCCAGCTGCGCAGGGGGTCCCTGGGAAGGCGTCTGCAACCGCTTCCCCGTTGCATCGGTTTCTGTGGCACCATTAGCACGTCACTGTGATCAGACAAAAAGGAGGCCCCTTTGAGGGCCTTCCACGGGCTTCTGGGCCTGGCCTCATGCTGCTCCAGCAGCAGTGTGAAGCGGTGTCCAGTTTCCATCCGTATCTTCATTACAATTGACAACCAATGCCTCGTGCCTCCTGGGTGCCCCAGAAGCGCAGATCCAGCCCTGCTTGGTGCCTCCTTACTAACAAAACGCAGTGTGCATCGCTCCAGTCTTCCTGGAAGCTGCTTCCTGTTGAAAAACACGAAAAGTGATCTTGCACATGGAGCACAAGTAACTTTAGCCAACCCAACTTAGCAGGGTTGCCACGGCTGTGCTGGCAGAAGTCCAGCATCTGGGAAGTAATAATCTTTGCTGTCCGGCTTCCTGACCCCATCTAGAAAGTTAGAGGGGAAGTTGTGTGCTAATGATGCAACAGCTGGACTCCACGGGGCTGCAGCCAACACGAGCAAGGCTAGGGAAATGTTAGGATTCCTGTGCCCTCTGGCTGGAGAGGGTGCACGCAGCCAGACTGTGCCTCCCTGTCCAGAAGATGGTTAGATAATTCCTCACATGAACTGAGTGGGGGTGAAGGTCTGCGGGCAGCCCTTGAGACTCAGCCCAGCTGCAGCATGGAGAGTGGCTGTGCGATGCTCTTCCCCAGCTTCCTAAACAAGCAGCTGGAATCTGTTTCGACAGGTAGATTGCCTGTGTCCTGCTCAGCCTGGGGTCACTGCTGTAGGGGGGGCTTCTGGGTCCCTTGTGCCAGGATGACCTTTGTGGACACCTCATCAGGGACCTGATTCGTAGTCCAGCTGACAGACTTTTAAGGCAGCGCTCGCTTGCGACTGCAGTGCAGAGATGGGAAGCTTCACACCCATCCCCTGTCCTCTTGTGCATCAAACTGTTAAACCAAGGTCTCTACATCTGTGCTGCATCATTGTCTTCATATCCTGCCCCTTGACGTCGCACCTTGTTACTTTTCTCTGTAATTATAGAGAAAACAAACCAGAAGTTCTGGAAAATTGGGTGCTGCTTTTTCTGGCCTGGCTGTCTGGCCGAGAGGGACCATGTGTCCTCTGCTAGGACACGTGCAGAGTATGATTAGGTCAGGTGGATCCTTCCTTCATATTCTTTAGACACCATTGCCACCATATGGTCAATGTGGTCAGGGTTTTCCACTGTTCACTGCTCGTACCTTTAGCCCTACCAATTATTACGGCGGCCACAGCCCCGTGCAAGGAAACGAATGTTTGCCTTTTTCAAAAGACCTGTGCCAAATGGCAGGTGACCCCAGCAAGTGAGCAAGGCAGGCACTGAGGGCCTTGTCCACAGACCACCGCATGCTTCTGCCTGGTCTCGGCGCACCAGGAAGCGGGACTGCGTGTGGGATGGGGCCTCTCCACCCCCTGGGGAGACCGAATCTATTTGATAAATTATTCTAACATCTGAACAGGCTGTTTCTGGGGGGTTTTCAGATGCAGCAAGTCGATCTCCTGGGCATGACGATCAAATCCCTGGCAGAAATCGAGAAGGAGGTAAGTTTCCCACCCCAGCAGGTAAAATAAGCCCCAGGCTGGGCTCTTCAACTGTGCGATTCTCTCACTGGGGGGAGGTTACAAGCTTGCTCCCCCATGTCACTGGTGATGGAGGAAGTCGACATTAAAGGAAGGCCAAGAGTAAGCTCAAAATTACAAACGTCCTCTGTGATTTGTGCCAGCTGAAGAAGCTTTAAGCTCTGGTTCTCGCAGCAGAATCTGTTGCCCTCCATCCACCTCCAGACGTCTCTTTTATTTAACCTCTCTTTCTCACTTATTAACCAACCAGGTGCTTGCTCCAAACAGGGCACAGTTTGCATTAGCCTGCCTCTTAGATTTCAGGAAGCAATTGAACTTGATTAAGCAGCGCAAGGGAAACCGCTTCATAATTTTCAGCTTGATGGTGAAGGTAGCTTGTCATCAGGACAGATTGGCTGGGATTGTAGTGAACAGACTCTTCCAGGAGAGAGGCAGGAGCCAGGGAGCCACCAGAGCATTGTACCTGGGCTGTCTCAGGAGGCCACGTTTTAGGGCACACGGGCTCTGCCCCAGAGGTGCCACGCAACCTGACACACAAGGCAGCTCCCTTTTGAGACCAGCATTCATCTCCAAGCCGAACGTGGTAGGGCCGCATCAGTGCTGCCACTTCCTGTGAGCGTTTCCCCTCGAGCGCTGCCAAGTGCCGTTTGCTCTGACCGCGCGCGTGCGCTGGGTGAGCTCCCTGGTGCGGTCGTCCCAGGGGAGTGGGAGTCTCACATCCCCATCAGAAGACAGGCACTATGTGGCAGAGCCCAGAGGCTTTGAACCCAGCTCTGCCTTTTGGGGCCCTGGGAATTCTCCTGCTGGCATCCATGGTCATGGTGACCCTGTTTCCAAGTAGAGAGATCCTCAGGCAAAGCAGTTCGTGGTGCAGCCAGCCTGAGCGCCTGCCTGCCCGCCCCAGGGATGCACCGGGGGTGAGCCCTGAGACCTGGCTGGGGGGTTTCCTACCCCCTCCCGTCCCTTGGAGACTTGACGGGCAGTGCGAGCCTGGAGGCCCGTTCTGCCCCAGGCGCTCGCCTGGGCGCTCGCAGGT
Source organism: Crocodylus porosus (assembly GCF_001723895.1). Taxonomy (NCBI): domain Eukaryota; kingdom Metazoa; phylum Chordata; order Crocodylia; family Crocodylidae; genus Crocodylus; species Crocodylus porosus. Next base: position 19,435,787 of record NW_017728925.1, read on the forward strand.
GGGTGGCATTCAAGAGCGTGTGTTCATGCTCTTTCCAGAACAGCTCTGTGCAAGATTTCTGGCGCGAGGGGAGTAGGGCTGGGCCCAGGCCTTGTGCTTGGGCCTCCACACTGAGGCGAATCTGAGCCGGGACGGAAAGCAGGAAGCATCGAACCGTGCAGGAAAACCGCAGATTCCTGGTGTGAATGCTGGAGTGGCTGCTCCCCCGGTCCCGTGCCTGAGCCCCTGCGGTAGCAGTGGGCAGTAGCTTCTTGCTGGAGAGAGGTTAAGGAGATGTTCGGCTCCCTGCCCTGTGCGTTCTCCTGCCAGAAGCGCTGTCCCAAAGCCGGGACCTCAGTAGCCACTTTCAGCAGTCGCTGCCCAGGTCCAGGTGGAGTGAGGGGGCACAGGCACGACCCTCCCTTGCGCCGCAAGGATTGTGAGCGGTGAGTGCCACCTGGCTCGCCCTGCACCCCCTCGCCCCATCACAGGCTGCACATGACAGAGCCATGAGAAGTTTAATTAGGCAGCCCATATTCCTTGATGAAGCATCGTGTCTGCGTACAGACAGAGATGCATATAAATATTGTGAATTTCTGTGTAGCTTTATTTCCCTTGCAAGCAATAGCTCCATTAAAGCAAATGTGCTGGATTTCCAGGGTAGGGAGAGATCGGTGTCCCCGGGGCTGCCTGCCATGCAGACGCGCTCCCAGACAATTCCAGGCTCCATCGTTTTATGTCCCGGCATTTGCCAACCGTCCCAGCCGTGCCCGAGTTCCTCGGGAAGGCCAGCGGAAACGGGGCTCTTGTGATGGCAGCATCGGTCGCGTCAGGCGCCGGTGCCGGGTGCTGCACGGACGCTGGGCAGGCGGCTGCCCAAGCCACGCGGAGCTTGCACTCGGTGGCAGCCGGGGCAGCAGGAAGCAGAGCTCGGGTCGGGAGTGGGTCTGTGCCCCGTGCGTGTCCCTGCGTGGTGTGCCCTGTCACGCGGCGGTCCCAGCTGGCACGCTGCCAGAGGGGGTGCCGGTCAGTGCAGAGCCGGTTTCTGGCAGGTCCCAGCTCCGTCCAGCCGCTCGGTTCACGGCGCGCGACGGCTGTCGGCCTGCCGCTGTCCCTGCCCGAGCCTACCCAGAGCGCCTCAGCCTCGGCTTTGACGTGGCGCTCAGAGGAGAGCCTAATGAGGGAAGTGAGCAACTAATATTAATCACTCTTAAAATTGACACGGGAGGCAGTTCGTTTAACCAGTTAATTGCTGCAAGTTTGCATAGGCTGCGCTTTGCAAACCTATCGAATGAAGAAGTTGTAAATCTAGAAGAGCTTAAAATTTTAATTTTATACAGAAATATTTTTCCTTGTTCCCATGTTTGTAGTCAATTCTCCAGAGTGTAGTCACATGAAATGTTCTTTAAATGAACATATTTGCTAACTGGCATGATTTCAGTTTTTAAAACATTGGTTCCAGCAATTAGGCATTTTTTTCAGTTCCCAAATGACTAGAGAAATTCGTCTTGATTATAATTGCTCTTAGCCACGCATATCTAATTTGTGTCTTTTTAAGTGTTAATTAGTAAACAGTTTGAGCTGACATCTTTATGTGTTTGTGTGTTGAAAAATGAGGCTTATTGGTTATTTAGCTCGGGGCTGGCATTGCTAGCTGCGACATCCCGACATTGAGGTAAAATTAATGAAGACATGTTTGCCAATTAAAAAGCATTCTTGAAGACGGCGACTTCTTGACACATCCTCCTTTGTGCAGGGCACGGTTTTACATGCGTGCTCTGCGCCACGCCTCGCTTTTCCCAAAATGTCAAAAGACAGAAGAACCTTCTGGATTTGGCAGCAGCCGGCCCGTTTCCCGGTTGCCTCGGCAGCAAACGTCCCCAGTCCCGTTGTTTCTTGCGTTCGCTCTTCTCTTTTCCCAACTGTTTGTGTAACTGTTAACTTCGGAGAGAGGTTTTGTCACGGCGCAACGTGTGGGCGCGCGGCGCCCTCTCGTGCCGTGAGGCTTTGTTGCACCCAGAAAACCAGGTGCTTTGCGACTTCCGCCTCGGGGGCGTTGGTGGGAGCCCCGACGTCGCCGGTGAGCCACAGAAGTGTAGATCCCCTGCCTGAGGTGCAGCCAAGTTCATTAGTAGGATTGTTGTTGATGATGTTTCATGGTAGAAAGGGCACAGGGAGCTGCACGGGAAGCCCAGGAGGGGAAATCTGCCCAGCAGAGCTCGGAGCTGAGATCAGGCTCCGGCTGGAGAGGGGCAAACGGGGGGGATTGTTGCATGCGGTCAAATGCCTCGTGTGGGGGTCGGGAGAGCCGGGTCCTCGTCCTGGCAGGGCCCGGCCCTGCGCATCCCCCTTCGGTGCGGCAGGGCCCCTCTCTCCACCTAGCGAGTAAAGTGGGGTGATGCTATCCACCCCCTTTGCAAATGGTCCCGGTTCTCTGAGTGCAGGGAAGGGGGCATGGGCAGAGTTACCGTCCTGCTGCCGTGGGCTTTTGGCTGTGCCGTGTGGTGCGTGGGCAGCCGCGGTGAGGACCTGCTGTTTGGTGTCAGGCTGCAGAGCAGAGCTGGCGTGTGGCCTGGGGCAGCCCCAGTGGAGGTGCAGCCTCCCCCCGGGAGCAAGGCAGAGAGCAACAGGTCCAGGCCGAATGGTGCAGGGGTCACGTCAGAGGGAAGTACAGAGATCCCTGATATCCCCCAGCCCACGGGAGGGTCCCTCTGCCCCTTCTGCGGAAGTGCCAGTCTGCATCGTGGCCCCAGCAGAGCACCCTGGGCATGGCACAGGGTGCTGGGGTGCAGCGCCAGGAAGCATTGCTGCTCTGTGGGCTCTGCAGGGCACTGTTACCCTGGAAGTGCTGCTGCCAGCAGAGCTGGCACAAACCACCCTGCTTCGCAACCAGGGAAATGGAGGCACGGGCAATGGGCAGGGGAGGGATGAGGCCTCTGGCCAGGCTCTTGGGCCCAGGCTCCATGAGCATCTCGCTCTGGCTGGCTGGTGCTTGCAGTAGGGTATTGTGCCCACGTGCCCAGATCCGGCCTCGTCGCACCTCGGACTCCTGCCGCAGCCGGGCCACAAGGCCAGTGCCCAGATTGCCAGGGACCGAGGGCTCCTCCAGCCTCTGTCTGACCAGGGACCCACCGGTCAGGTCTCCATCTAACCTGGTTCCCCGTGCTGGCCCTCAGGGCTGCGGCAGGGGGCGGCTGGCTTGCAGCACTGGTAGCCACAATAGATAGACTTGCCCCTGGGATATGCGGGGAAAGGGCTGCCCCCCAGGCAGCGATGTCCAGCCGGGGCCTTGTGACCCCAGCGATCTCTCCGCTTGGCGGGACGGCCAGCCGCTGCACTGCCCTAGGTGCCCATGAGCCCTGTGGCCAGAGCCGCGGACTGGGCAGCGCCCTCCCGCCGCTTCCTGGCAGCCTTTTCCTGCAGAGCAGCTCCGCTTGTTTGTGTGCGCTTGGCCTTCGGTGCCGCGAAGGCCCTGGTGTCTTCGCACGGGGCATTTGAACCGTGCGTTGGTCGGTTTTCTCCTGCGGTGGCAGGGCTGGGACCTCCCGCGTGGGGCGGCCCCGCTGGGCTCGGTGCTGTGTCTGCGCAGAGCAGGCGAGAGTCCCTGCCTTGGGCCTGCAGCCAGCTCACGCCAGCAGGTCCCGGGTCTAGGCGAAGAGCTGACGCAGTGGCTATGGGACAAGCTCACGAGGCAGAGAAGGATGCCAGCCAGGGTGGAGCTGGGGCCATGCTGCCGGGTCGGGGGCACGGTTGGGAGGTCTCGGGTTGGTGTCTGTGCTCAGATGTGAGCAATCGAGGCCCTGCTCCGGGACAGGCCTCTGCCCTGCGCCCCGCATGTGGGAGTCGGTGACCATGTGCCAGGGCGAACAACATGCCGAAGGCTCACGGTACAGCCGGGCCATCAGGCACGTCTTGTCCAAGCCCCGCCTGAGGCAGGGTCAGCCGTGGGCCGATCCTTGTTTGACCTCTGCCAAACTGCACGGTCAGCCCTGTCCCACCACCTGCCCTGCTGCAGGTAAAGCAGGGGGATGCAGGCGGGTGGGATCCTACTGCTGTGAGGGGTGTTAACATTTGCTAGAGAAACCAAGCCACACTGCAGAGGAAAGCCAAACGCCCCCAGTCCTGTCGAGCCGATGGGTGTAAAAGTAAAGTTCCTTCCTGCCCCCAGTGCGGCATCGGCGCAGAGCAGAGGGGCAGGACCCTCTGGGCTTCAGTCCCTGCAGGAGCGTCGGCTCGCCCCGGTTGCAGCCTGCAGCCTGCGCTGAGCCGACGTCGGGGCTTCTGAGAGAAGCTCCCCTGAACTGCCAGGGCGAGGGATGTCCAGAGAGGCTCTTGAGGGCCAGAGCAACGCCGTTCCCACAGGATACCTGCCGTTCTCCGGAGCTGGGGCAGGAAGGGCTGGGCTGAGCTGCCAGGATGGTTGCAGCAACAGCCATGCATCTCTCCATCGGCCACGTGCCGTGGCAGTGCATGTTGGCTGAACACTGCTGGCTCCCTCCGTGGCAAGCCAGCTGCGAGCAGCGCTCGTGGTGCCCACGTCTCCTGACCGGGGTGTGTCGGCTTGAGCCAAGCAGCCAAGGGGTCCAGCCGTGCGGCGTGCCCCCTGCCAGCATCCTGTGGGGCAGGCGCTCCTCCCTGCCTCAGCTGAGTGGCCATGGTCCAGGGCAGCAGCTGCACCAGGGTGCCGGCCCCGGGGCGGCTTGCCTGGGTGCTTTGGAGGAGTGCTGTCCTCCTCAGTGACCAGGGCCAGCACTTGAGGGGGGCAAGGGCCAGGAGGTTGGGATCCTGCTGCGACTGGAGTCACTTGGGGCACATCCCTGGGTTCACCCGTCTGCAAAACCTTCTTTGCAATTTGCCGGCAACTTCAGCAGTTGTCATAGCCAGGGCCCAGAGCCGTGGAAGAAAAGCTGAACTCCCAGCGCTCGCGCAGGGTTTGCCCGGCCTGCCTGCTCTGCCTTTGGAAGCGCACGCCCTGGGCTGGGCCGCAAGATGGCAGTGTTGCCACGTGCTTGTGCTCGCTTGCAGCGTCGCGAGCGGACACGGGCGGGCGCTTGCTCCGGGCTCTGGCTGGTTCCAGGAGCCGCTGGCCTGCGGGTCTGGTGGGAGATGCGCTTTCTTCTGCCAGATTAGAGCAGCTTTCTTCCCAGTGGGAGATTACCCTTTCTTCCACCGGAAGAGCCCTGCCAGGCTGCAGGTCCTTGCTAGTTAGAGATGACTTTTTCTCCTTTTTCAGTTCTTGCACTTGGGATGGGGTGGGAGGCACTGTCTGGTTTGTGCTGGGGTGTTCGCCCAGGGGCTGTCCAGCTTGTCTGGACTGGTCTCATCACACCGGTGCAATCTCGTGTGCAGACAGGGCCAGAGAAGGGAAACATTTCTGTCCAGTCCCTCTCTGGAGATGCGGACGGGGAGCTGTGTCCACCAGCTGTGAGCTGCTTTCCGTGGGAGGTTTGTTTGCGGGTGCTGGAGCTGCTCTGGGTTACCCGTTCTCTTGAGGAGGAGGAGCGCTGGGGAAGAGAGGCATCAGGCTGGCGCTGCCCTCCTGGACTGACACAGCTGTTCTTGTACAAAATAGTGTCTGGCACGTGGCGCCAGTCTGTTGCTCTCGTGGCAGCCCGGCCCAGGTCCCCGGGAGCACAAGTCTCCCAGGGCCAGCACGCTCTGCAGCCCTGCCGACAGGGTGGGGGATCAGGGAGGCGAGGGGAGCTCCATGCATGGGGGGAAGGGGGCTGTGAGGATGGGACTCTCGGGGAGATGAGGGGGCACCCCCCTGGGTATAACTGTGGCGGCTGCTCCCCCATGGCTGGGGCTGGGCTCCTGGGCTGCTCTGGGGAGTCGCGGACCCAGTGCTGTGGCCTGCACCGCTGGCTCGCAACCATCCCCATCACGGCGTGTTTGCTCTGTTTTTTTGCCCTGCAGTACGACTACAGCTTCAGGACCGAGCAGAGCGCGGCAGCCCGGCTGCCCCCCAGCCCCACGCGGTGCCAGCAGCTGCCGCAGTCCTGAGGGCACGTGGCGGCCGGCTCTGTGGAGAAGCGGTGTGCACGCAAGGATACTACTGAGCGGGCGACCAGCCCCGGCAACCAGCGCTACCGGACCCCTTCTCAGCAGAGGACACATTGCGAACGCTTGCCACCCCTCCGCTGCGTTCCCCCTCCCCCATACGTGCTGTTTCTGCCACCCGGACCGAGGAGCCCTGCCAGCCGCCCTCGCCCGTCACCCTGCCTGAACTCTTCCTCGCTGCCAGCTGTGCATATCTGAGCCAACAGCTCTCGAGCCCTCCCTGCTCCGTGCGTCCTGCTGCCCCGGAGTCCCCGTCACACCCGGCGAAAGCGACGTGCTGAGCGCTGGAGAGCCCCGGTGGGACCCGCCTGCCGCACCCCCGAGGAGCACGGCGAACAGCGCAGCCAGTCACTCCACAAACAGCATAGCGCACCAGCTTGTGTTGGGCCTGCCCAGCTGCCCTTCTCAGGCAGGATCCTCCGAGCCCTGCATTCAGGAGTGTGGTGGCCTTCCCAGCCAAGCCCCCGGGAGTGGTCAACCTCCGCTTGCTTTTTCCAGGCCAGGCCGCACAGCAGCTTGCACATGGCTCAGATCCACTTGGAGCCTGCTTTATTTCTGGCTCACGCAGCGGGTCCCGTTCCCCGAGGCCTGGCCTTCAGCAAAGCAGAGTGGTTCAAGGGCTACACATCATTGCACGAGGAGGTGGCATGCCTGCTGTCTGCAGGGGTGCTGGCACTCCGGGACTCAGTGCCAGCAGCACACCAGCTGGACACGGGAATGCCACCCTGAGTCCTCCCCTGCCCAGAAGCTTTGCTGTGGCACCTGCCGCCGAAGGGGCATTGGGACCTGCTGGGTCCTCTGGCCAGTGTTCAAGCGTTTGCTCCTGCTGGCTGGTAAGAGGAGGAGCCGTGCGAGTTCCCTCGTGAGCTCTGCAGCCCTCCCGGAGGAACACGCTACACTCGGACACGGTGCGCGATGAGGCTGGCATGTCCCACTGGTCAGGAGCATGGTGCATGGAGCCCTGACCTCCGCAAGCTGGTGGTCAGCATCCCTAGCTTGTGTCTCAGTGAAATGCATGTCTTGGTGAAGTCTGTTGGTGTCGTAAGTTATTTAGAAATGTTCACCTGGTCTCCATGCTGCTTTTCCAGTCTGCTGTAGAACAGAGCTACGTTACAGCGGCAAAAAAGGCATTTTTTAAAAAGTAAGTGTTAAAAAGTGCAACTTTTTGTATGATAGAATATTGGTTGTCTAACCCTATTCAGATGCAATTGCCATAGTAACAAATACTGGTTTTGTAGCTCTCGGTTTGGGTTATTTGGATGCACTGACCTGCTTTGCACTGCTCTTGACTGTTCCCACGTTTTCTAGTGTAACAGAATGGTGACTAATGGCAGGTTTTGTACTGCCGGTTTGTACTTCTCATTTGTACATATGTAAAAATATTTCTTGTCCAAAGATCCATTTCTGGTCTTAAGGCACCGTACCATATCGCTGTAACAACAAGCACAAAACATCACAGCCTTCTGGGGAGCCACGCTCCCCCTTGGACTCTTTTTAAACAAGTAGCCATTGTACAAGCTGCCTCGATGCTGGGCTGTGGAGGGGGAATGGACACACATGGGTGTAGAAGGGTCACTTGGGCACAAGCATTAAGGCCTTGTGGTGCTTTGCATCAGCTGTGTGGAGGCCCAGTGACTCCCCACAACAGCTGTGCCTGCCTTTAGGGCTCCATGGCAGCTTACAGGTCTTATTTTATCCTCTAGGAAAACCAGGCCAGGCCAAGCCTTGCTGCCCAGCTGCCCAAAGGCTAATTGGTGATGCCGACATCAACAAACAAGCGTGCCGCGGGAGCTGGCCCAGCCAGCCTGGCGGCTCTCCCCATGTTTGCTTGAATTTCAGATTCACTCCATGCTGCAGCAAGAGGCCCGGCCCATCCTGTCCTTCTCTCTCGCTTTCTTCCCTTCTGCTGTCCGGAGTTCCTCCTGTAGCACCCATTTGTTACTCCTTCGCTGGCTGAGTCTCGCATCTTTGGAGCAGCTTTTACATCCTGTTGGTGAAGTTTAGCCCCAAGCGCGTCAGGAGTCGCTCATGCCCAAAGCCAAAATCAATGTTCTTTTCTGTCTCTCAGCAGCGACGGTGGCTTACACCCCTCCAGCAGAAACCGATCCCAGCTTTTACCTCTGTGCCCCATCAGGAACACTGGATGTCCCCAGGCACTGGTAGGGCCAGGTCTCTGCAGCCGGTTGTACAGATAGGTTTTGTCTTCTGTCTCGCCTCCCCAGCCCTCACTAGGCTGGTTCTGTGATGCCTCTGCAAAGAAATGCAGGCGATGACATCTCACCCAGGTGCTGCTCCCGAGCCGTGGTGCAGCACAGCTGTCTTGCTGCAAGCTTGGACAGCACAGGTGCAGCTGCCCGCAAGCCTTTGTTGGGGCAAGGGGTCTGTCTGGTCACAGTCAGCCAGGCTCGCTTGGACTTAACCAAGCCTGTGCTTGACCCCCATCAGTGTTGCTGCAGACGTGATGGCAGAGTTTGGCTGCATAGTTCTGCAGCGTGCGATCCTGCTTTGCACAGAGCAGGCTGATGGTAGCGTGAGAGATGTTCCTAGGATGTGTTCCCCCAGGATCCCGAATACCAAGGCCTGTGAGCATCGTCAGTATTTCAGTGAAGAAATCTTAATTGTTGTGCAGTAGTTGTCATCCTCACCAGGCGCAGGGCTGGCTCCCACAGGCTGCTGGCAGTGCTCTTCATCGGTGCCTGCAAGGCACAGGCGGTGGGGTCTCCAGTGTCTTATTTTCAGCTCACGGTGTGGGTGCGCTGGCAGGGTCCTGGCATACCCCAGAGGAGACGGCACGTCCTCTGCTCAGCAGGCCGCTGAGATGGCACTGGCTGGCTCTGGAGGAGTCCCCGTCCAGCCCACCTCAGTCCGGATGCGAGGGGATGAGCGGATGTAGCACTCAGAGGAAGCAGTTTCTCAGAGCTGTCATGGCCCCACTTTGTCCATGGAAAAAAAGGAGAGCAGCAGTTGGTCATGTGGATAAAAGAGAGAATTTGCCAAAATACATGTGAAGTCTCCTGACCCGTCTGCAGAGATGGGTCAGGACATCGAGGGCGTTGCTGACACTGGGCTGCATCCTTTGATTCCTAGTTGTCGGCAGTGTGTGGCCTCCGGGATTTCCCGCAGCGAAGAGCGGTGCCGGGGCATGGACCGAGGCAGCTCATAGACCGGCCGGCAACGGGACCGGGCCGCCAGGCTGGAGCCCAGCGCAGTGGGTGTAGGGAGCTCGCCCCAGAGTGACGTAGACTGTCTGTGTCTTGAGGTCCCCGCGGGGCATGACGTGGCTGACGCCCCCGCTGCAGGACCATTGTGGAGCTGTAGTTAGGTAGGATTTGACTTCTCCGATCTCCCTCCCGCCGCCCTCTCGCTGAGCGTGTCCTGAGCACGTGCGCTGTAGGAGGGACCTGTTGTGAGCCCGTGTGCTAGTGAGGTGTCAGTGGTAGTCTGTGGTGTTGGGTTCGTTTGTTTTTTCCCCACCGGTTTCTCAGAAGAGCTCGAGCAGGTTCGGCTGGACACAGGTCGCTTTGCCATTCGCATACTTGCGGCAGGGCCTTGGAGATCCCAGTGCCCCGTTCAGCAGGACCCGATAGCCCCTCTTGGCCTGGGACAGGGTGGACACGGACATGCCATGCCCAGACCAGGCAGATGTCATCCCCATTGTCCTGCTTCACCCAAGGCATCCCCTTCATCCCTGTTGTTTGTCCATTAAACATCCTTGCGACGTCCGGAGGAACCGGATTGTCCGGGTGATCCCAGAAAGGATGGTCACCCCGTGGCAGGCCCTTTGGTCCAGCCCCGGCACCCGATAGACTCGTTCTGGGGCTGCATCTCATTGGGACAGCAATGCAGGCCGTGACCGGCGCGTCTGCTGGGTGCCGGGGCAGCCTCGCTGAAGAGCCGCGCAGCGTTTGGGAGCCTGGCGCTCGGGCGCCTCGGAGCCATCTAGCAGTAGGGTCCTGGAGCAAGAGGAGCTCTGCCGCCGGGCAAGCTCCGGTGTCCCTGGACCAGGGCGTCCCCCCGGGACATGGCCGTTTCTTTAGGGTCTGCCGTCCCTGTTGCAGGTTTATCTTCGGGCAGGTAGAGTAGAAGCCACCCCCGGGCTGAGGGGCTGCGCTAGGCCTTGTGTCCACAACAGGGGCGCAAGCGGGACTGACGCAGTGCCTGAGCCTTGTGTTGGCCCCTGCATGGGCGCGTTTCTCTCGTAGCGAAGGGTATCGTGTATTGCTGCGTTTAAATATTACCTCAGCCTTCAAGCCTTGAAGAACTAACGTAGAGCAGAGTTCTCCTCCGAGCAGCAGCGGAGAGAGCCGGAAAGAGAACAAATGTCGATATTAGTTGTTCTGAGCCATAAAATTAGGAAAAGATTGCGGCTAGGGAAACTCGACCCTCTGCTAATTAAAAACTCAGTGCGGTGCTGCTCAGTTCCTTCTGTTCATTGGATGCAGGGAAACCAAACTGCTTGAATATTTCTGGGTTGTTCATTGTGAAATGAATTCCTGACAGCAACAGTTTAACTGTCGTATCGTGAAAATGGAAAAGAGAAACTTTTTATGCAGTTGCAAAATGTTTTTTAAGATGCTATGCATTTTTGTTGGGCTATTGAAAGTGAATTTACTGTGCATTAATCTTATGAATGTTATTACCTTTTATATTTATTTTAGATGGCCCTCCTGTATTTTACAAAGGGAAGTTTCATTGTGTGATAACTTAGTCTGTATTCTTAATATAATTTGTTAAATAAAAGTTTGTTTTAACCAGTTTTCTCTCCCTGATATTTGTTCGGGGTTTGGTTGGTTGGTGGAAGGGGCTTTTTTGTAGTTTCATTTGAAGCTAAGAGTTCAACAGTCTCCCTGGGAAATAGAGGTGCGTGCGCCACAGCTCTGCCCCAAAGGCAGGACTCGGAGCGAGAGCGGTCGTTGGGAACCGTGACCGTCCCTTGGGCCTGGCTGCCAGACGGCGATGCGGGCCAGGGCATCAAGTCCAGTGATGTGGTATGGACTGAACTGAGCCCACGTAGCTATTCTCAACCTTGGAAATTTATGTTAAAAGGGTCTGGGGCGAAGGGATGGTCAAAAAGTGTACTCCGCAGCTGGAAAAAACCCTCCCAAAATTAGGTTTTCTGCAAGGGGAGAAAAGTGACTCATACATGGCATCTACATGCCCCTGTCAGTGGCCACGTCCCAGCCGTACGTGTCGGGAGTCCCGTGGCTGTTTGTTAATAGCAGATTGGCAAATGCAGCGATGCACTTGGGATCCTGCAGTGTCCTTAGGCATGCGGGAGCCAAGTTCAGGTTGCGCAGACAGCTGCCACCGTTTGGCTTGACTCTGCAAGCTAAACATTTGCCTCAGTGCTGGTGTCCAGGGGCACGTGTGCGCACGTGTTACAGGCCCGTCCATCTGTCAGCTCGTGGGCACGGCGCGCCCTCCCGTACGCGCGCAAGGTCCACAGGAGCGAGAGCTGCGGCGCTCGCAAGCGCTCCGCGCGGCTGGGAGCAGACTCCTGTCACCGTTCCAAAACGTTCAGTCAACGAGAATCGCCGAAGGCCAAACTTTCAGCCTCCCCGGTCACTGTTTCCTCCCCGCATCGAGTGACTTGGCAGCATGCGGGGCTTTCATCACCCCACGGCCACCCATGGAGCTTCTCTCCCTTCCAGTATTTCCTGTTTGAAACGGGATGGATGCAGCGGGTCCAGGTGGGTCCCTGCCAGAACTCGAGAGCTCTCTGCAGGCCCAGAGCTGCCCGAATCAACTCGGGGCTCTAAAACCGCTCTTGTACCAATATTATAAACCGGGATTCTGCAGAAATAAACAGGGCTTTATAATTAACTCTGAACTACAGCCCCGTTTTAAGAGAGGCTGTTAAAGGGGGAGGTGTGAGTTACAGGGAAGGTGCCCTGTTTTATGGTCCAGAGCCGCCGACTCTGAGCGGAGCTGCCCTGCTCTGACTTGGCAACCGCCGGTGAATAACGTTTTAATGGCACCAGAGAGACGTGGCTGGCGTGGGCCTGTGCCGAAGCAGGAGGTGCTGGCGCCTGGCGATCGGCAACGCCGGTGGAGCCCGTGGACGGTTGCCGGCTGTGGGGGCCGGGGAAGCCCCATCGCAGAGCCCTGCTGGGCCACGGCCGGAGAAACGCGCGTGGCACAAGCCAGCGCCCTGGTCCCGTCCTGAGCTCATCCTTAGCCGTGACCAGAGCTCGCACGGTTTTCCTCTGCTGGAACCGTCACAAGGGCAAGCTGCCTCGCGCCAGGCCGTGGGGCTGGCGAGCTGGGCAGCAGGAGCTGGGGCTGCGGGGAGGAGAAGCAGCGTGGCCTGGCAGTGGCCGGAGGGGCAGCCCTGGGGCCAGAGGCACTGGACGGCGCAGGCCTGGGCCTGTCAGCCGGGGGTCCCAGCGCCACCCACGGTGGGGGCCCAAGCAGGTGAAGCCGGGCAGCGGGCGAGTGCTGGCCCCTGGCCCGCAGGAGCGGGGCCTCGGCGGGGAGCACGCCCGGGCTGTGGCGTCCCCGTGGGCACGGGCACAGGCCAGGGGGCTGGTGTGAGCCGGCTCCTCTGACACCCAAGAGAAAAGCCCTGGTGCTCTGTGCCCCCTCCCCGGCCAAGGGCAGCAAGGCCAGCCAGCCTGGTCTGGGGGTCCTGTGGCTCCTGGGGAAGCCCAGTCCGTGCCTCGGTGAGGAGCAGCTGAGACACCGGGTCCCTCCCGGGGCTCTGGTGGCCTGGCCGTCTTTAGCTGTCGGTGGGTTGGCCCTTCAATGCGGGATCCGGCCGGGGCCCAGTGGCCCTCAGCACCCACCAGGCTCCTTGGCCGGTCCAAGGTAGCGGCAATTTGCCGAGACCCTTGCAGGCCTGGCCCAGGCGTGCAACGTCCTCTGAGAGACGCAGCATGAAAGCCGGGGCATCGGGCCCTTCGCTGGCGTTCGTCTGCCCCCGGCACCCCGTCTCCATCGCAGGCCGGTGGGACACGCTCTGCATGACCCACGTCCGTGCTCTGCCCAGGGTGTCGGCGTGTTTGCTAGCATGCCAAAATCCCAGGAGGTGTTTTCGTGGACAGACAGCTTTGAGTCCCAGCACGTCCCGTGGAGAGCGCAGCAGTGCCCAGGGCTGTCCTGTGTCTCCTGCCGTCCGGGGGACAGGCCCTCGCCCCTGGACACTTGCGCACTTCGCAGAGCGCCGCGAAGCCTCCTGGGCCTCCACCGCCCGTACGGACCAGCTCAGAAGGACGGGCCACCTCTGCGCCGTGCCTGACGCAGGACGGGGCGGTCGCGGGCCGGCTGTGACTGCCCCGCGCTGTCCCCATAGCCAATACCACAGGTCGCTTCGTTAAGAAACCAGACCTCCCCGGAGGAGGAAGCCACAGGCAGGAGCGTGGTGCCCGGCTCCACCTTGCTACTTGCTAGCAGGAGCCACGGGTGAGCTTTTGTTATCAGCCCGTGAGCCATTTTGCCACGTAAATCTCTGCTTGCCGAGCCCTGTCCCCTCCCCGCGCGGGGCGACCGTCTCTGCTTGTCCGGCGCGCAGGAGCTGCTGAAATGACCAGCTCCGCCACGAGGGGTGATCGGAGCAGAGCACGGGCTCCGGCGCGGGGGCCAGAGACGTGACTTCCCCCGAACCGTCGGGGAAGGTCTTGGTCTGTTCTTGTTTAAGGGGCTCAGGCTGGAGGGAAGTGGCTGGCTCTCCTCCATGCGCATTGCGCCGCGGGGATCTGAGCCTTGGCAGTCCCAGACACACGCGTGCACACACGCAACGGCACAACTTGCTCTGCCGTGAACGGCACAAACGTGCCACAAACCCGATCGGTACATACGAACCAAGCACTGCACGGGCTCAGGTTAGTCACCTTCCACGTTGTCGCCAGCTTCCTGACGGGCTCCTTCGCAGCCCGCGTGCAGAGACCCTCCCTGGAGCAGGTGCTACGAGGTGAGACCCCGGCCGGCTGAGTTCGCCCGTCCTTCAGGGGTTTGTTGTTTTCTAACCACATGTAATAAATGCAGTTGAACTCGGAAGGCCGGCTTCTGCTCTGCTTAAAACTCAGACCACTGAGAGCTGCAGTTTGTCTTTAAAAAACATGACTGCCTCCCAAAAGTGAACCCCAGGAGAGTCCTCGTTTTGTCGAAACAAGGAAACCCGTGCACGCGCGTCAGAAGGAAAGCCAGCCCAAAGCCCACAGAGCATTGGACACATGCTTTTGGTTTTTGCCTGTTTTGGTTTCTTGTTTGTTTGGTTTGGGGTTTTTTTTTTTGTTTTTGCTTTCCCCCCCTCCTGCAGCATTAGAAATGAACTTGCCCTGGGAATTTTTCAAAATCTTTTCCTTTCTCGCATGGATCTCTGGAATGATTGATAAGCCACGTAGCTGATTGTCCTGGCCCTGGAGAGGATAAACATCTTCTGCAGTTTAATATAAAACCCTCTCACTTCTTAGTTAATAAGTGTTGAAAGAAGCATAAATAGAAATAACACAGGATTTCCATGACTAACAAGATGACCACATCAGTGCGCATTGTTTGGGGTTAAAATGACTCAGCTTTTGCCTCCCCAGGGTCGGATGTTTTATTCCACTGCAGGCGAGGCTGCCAGCAGGACTTTGAAGGTCTGGCAAGCTCCACGGTGCTGGGGTCTGAACTGGGAAGTGTTTGAATGCCCAGGGAAAAAAAAGACCGAAAAAGCCCCTCAACTCTGCTCCATGTGTGCAGATTTCTCCAAGATAAAGGAGCCCACAGCTCTCTCCAGCTTGTGCTGACTCTTTTCTTTTCAAAAGCCTTTTCAGATGTTTTCACTTTTCTGCTTGCTTTGTTGAACGATGTAAAAATTTAAGACAACCACAAAGTAAACATTTCAAAACTTTCTATTTAAGAAATTAGTGACATTTTCAAAATCTCTTGAATTCCAGCTTCTCATTAGCAGAAATTAAGATTTTTTTTTTTTTTTTAAATTTAATTGACAAATCATCCAGGTAGGTTTCTGCCAATTCCCAACCTCTCTTTTATTTTTCAAAGAAAATAGATTTATTATTCAGTAGAAACACTAGATAAGTAGATGTCTTGTCAAAATAAAGCAGGTTTTCTTTATTAGAGTGAAATAGTAATGAACTCATCTGCTTCCAATATTTATAAAGAGTAGAGAAGGCCATTAATTCTACTGGTTGTGAATAAAACCATCTGTGATTTCTTTCCATTTGATGTGTTTTGGTTTTAATATACATTTTTCACAAATAAGTGCAGGGATTTTTTGTGAAAATGTCACATTCAGAATCTCATAAAGAAAGAACGCAAAGAGGGGGAAACGAAATGTTTTGTTAGCTAAGTAATTTCTCACCTTGCATAGAGAATAAAATTCATGCCAACTTTAACACATTAGGCGACAGAATTACCCGTTCAACTCTAATGCAATCCATGACATGTTACAAGGCAAATAGAGTATGTTTTGAAGTTTGTTTTCCTTTGGGAATTACACAGTACGTTTAACCTAATCTGTCTTGACACTTGAATTATAACATTATGAGCTTCTTCAGGGAAGCAAAACAGTAGATGCCTCCTTTAAAAGCAAAGCAGAAGTTAATAAAATGGGCTACATGTCAGGGAAAAAAAAGTGTAATCAAATCATGGTGTAATTCTCTAGAGAAAACAGGTTCTAGTTGTATTTTTTTCCGCCAGAAATCTTGGAAGTCTAATGATATGCTTTTACCCAGGGTGAAATTTGACCTCTAGAATTTTGCTTGATTAAACCAAAAACTCTGCGAATACCCCAAGAGGGACCACTTTGTAGTTTGACTTGTGAGTGTTGGATCTTAAATTAAAATGAGTATTCACCCAGCTGCTCTGCCATACTTTATTTTACAGTCTTCCCACCAACTCGCAGCGTGGAGGCCGGAGCTCTTCTCGTCTCCGTGCCGCGGTCGCTGGGCACCCTCCAACAGCGTCCTTCCGCCGGCCGCGGGAGCTCTGCGGAGACGGGATGCCGGCTAAGCGCAGGCCCCCCCTGCACAGACTTGCTCTTTGGGGATTCCCTCGCGGGGGGCTGGGCACTTTGGGGGTGCATCCCAATGTCCGTGGAGGACTCGGGATCGGGCCTGCATGATGTAACCCCAAGCCACCCTGGCTCTTTAGAGCAGTGGTTTTCAACCTCATTTCATTTGCAGACCCCTCTGGAAATGTCGAATGGAGGTGTGGACCCCTTTGAATTGCAAGTGGGGGGGATTCGCATGCTTTTGATTGACTGTAGTCACCTTCTGCAGACCCCCTAGACGTAGTCTGCAACCCTCCGGGGTCCACGAACCACAGGTTGAAAACCACCAGTTTAAAGAAACGTGAAATTGTCCTGAAACAAATCCGTCCCACAGAGCAGCCCCGTGGGCATTTGGCCCCAGGAGAGACGAGTTATTCGACGTGCTCGGTGCGGCGCGGAGGTCCTGGGGAAGGGCACTGCATGCCGGTGCAGCGAGCGGGTGGAGCTGGGGACTTGGTGCCGGCACCGTTTTGGGGCCAGATCGGGTGTGTGGTCGGTGCCCAGCACAGGGCAAGGCGTGCTCGGCCTGGGCCATCTCCGGCCCCCGGCGCGTTAGGCAGACCCCGGTGGGAAACGTGCCCCCTTCGCTTCTCCGCAGTGACGGACTGGCCAGGACTTGCCGGGAGCTGGGAAGCGACGTGAAGAGCGGTGACGGCCTCGACGTCTCCCAGAGCCCTGGTTGCCGCAGAAGAGCAGACCTGGGTTTCCGGACAACTCGCAGGTGACGGAGCAGGGCTGGCAGGCCGTGCCGCGGGGGCCGAAGCACAGGAGAGGCACCGCTGTGGTCAGTGCCCCTGCCCGGCGGCTGGACGGCCTCTCCGTGGGTCTGCGCTCGCCGCCGGCTGTGGGCCCTGTCCACGTCGCTGCTCGTTTCCTCTGCTGTTTCCCGGGGCCGTAGGTTAAACACTGTATGTTTGTTTAGCTTTTCTATTTTCAGGCCAGTTTCCATGAGATCGTCCTGCCAAAGCGCACGGCGCCGGTAAGAGCTACCGCGTGTCCCCGTGAAACGGCCCTGCGCGGCGATGGAGAGATTTCGCCGTCCGCGCGGGGCCTGACAGCGCTCGGCTCCCGCGCGCTGTGCGAGCTGCTGGTGACAGCACCTGGTCGTGCTGGTGCTCCAGTCGCCGTCCCGGGGCTGGGACACCGCGCCGGCTCCTCCAGGCCGCGGCACGTGGCAGAGGCCTCGCTAACGGTGCGGGGAGCTGCTGTTGAAGGAAGCAAAGCTCCAGCCAAAGCCGTGCGATCTGTCCACTTGATTTGGGAAGCCACTTCCTGGGCGCACGACACCGTCCCCGGCGTGGAAGTGGTCTTTTCTGTACCTAGTCCGCACGCCTGGGTTGCACGCTTCTTGGGAACGGACCTGCCTGGCACTGCGCGCACAGCGCCTGGCACTCGGGCCGGTCCCAACCGCGACGAGCTCAGACGGGGCACGCTGAATGCCTGGAGCCTCCCGCGGGTCTGACAAAAGCAAGCAGGGCAATGCCTCGAGGGGAGCCCGTTCCCAGCTGCACCCGCGAGGGGACACGGCGTCGGCACGGCCTCTCGGGGCCTGCAGCCAGGCGGGTTTCCTGCTTTCTCTGTGGCTGTCGCTTGCCCGTGACGAGATTACCTCCCCTCGCACCAGGAGGAAGCAATGTCGGATGCTGATGCTGAAAAGGTTTTGCTTGTTGGCTCATAGCTGATATTGCAAATGATTTGTGGCCCGGAGCTAGCCGGGAGCCCCTGTCCATGTAGTGACCCTCTCCGAGCTGCCAATCCCCCTTCTGCAGCCATTATAGACAGGAAGTTGTGTGTGCTTGCACATGCTCCAGGTGTGACCCGATTCCTCCAGGGCAGGAGGGGTGATATGGAGAGCGGGGTGGGAAGGATAAATTACAGCTGTTCATTAAAATTGAGGACGCTGGTAGGGAGCGAGCAGCCGCCTCGCTGTGGCGTGCGGCGCTGCGTCCGGGAGTCTCTCCAAGGCGGGTGCTGGAGTTCGGCTGTCTGGAAACTCGCACTTCACAAATGCGCGGTTGCTGCTGGGCCTCGTGGCCAGGCACGACCCCGGTCGCTGAGGCGCGGTGCCACGTGAATCTGTGAGGGTCTGGGTCGCCGCCAGGAAGACGTCTGCGTGGGTGGGTGGCTCCGTGCGCGGCGTCCGAGCCGCCTGTCCGCTCGGGTATGCAGGTCGTGTTTCCCTGTGAAAACCCGCCTGTAACGATCCCTGGCAGGTGGGGACCAGGAGCCCGTGCTGGGACTCGCTGCGCGTGGCAGGGCCGAGGGGCAGCGTGTGGGTGGCAGGATGCCCACGTGGCGGCATAGCTCTCCGTTTCGATTTCCCTGTCACGCTGCAGAGGAGAAACGCGCAGTTCATCTGCCAGTTAAGGTCAATGAACAGAGACGCGTGCATGGGCTGCCTTGGACTGCACGAGGACACGCCAGCAGGCGTGCAGCATTTATGTGTGCTCTCGCAAGACATTTCCCTGCTACGTAGCCCCCGTTGGCTGGGCAGCGTGAGCTTCCCCTCTGTTCAGCACTGGGGAGGCCACATCTGGATCCTGTGTCCAGCTGTGGGCCCCCATGGCAGAAAGGACATGGACACATCGGAGAGAGTCCAGTGGAGGGCAATGAAAACGTTTGGGGGCTGGGGGCCAGGACTGGTGAGGAGAGGCTGAGGGAGCCCAGGGGCTGACTGAGTCTGCAGAAGAGACCGAGGGGGATTGAATAGCAGCCTTCACCTCCCTGCCGGGGGGCTGCAGAGAGGACGGAGCTGGGCTGGTCTCAGTGGGGGCAGATACAGGACACGGAGCAATGGGCTCGAGCTGCAGCAAGGGAAGTTGAGGCTGGATATTAGGAGAAACTTTCCACGAGGAGGGTGGTGAAGCACTGGGACAGGCTCCCCAGAGCGGTGGTGCAGTCTCCATCCTTGGGCGTGTTTAAGACCCGGGTAGGCAGAGCCCTGGCTGGGATGATGTAGCTGGGGCTGGTTCGGCCTGGAGCAGGGGTTGGACTGGATGTGACCTCCTGGGTCCCTTCAGCCCTCCCTGTCTGCAATTGAGTGATCTCATGACCAGGCCAATGCAATGTTGATCCAGTACCAAAGCTCGGAAATTATTCCAGTCATCTGAGTCACGGGGCCAGAAGCACCATCGTTCTCCAAACGGCCCCTTACGGTGCAAGAGAAGCAGTGTCGTCGGTCTCGGGGAACAAAGCACGTCCCCGGGTTGGTTTTGATTTGCACCTCAGAAAGCGAGACGTTGGGCAGAGCCTGTTTTGTGCGATGGGGCCCTCGGGTAGCAAAGCCT
Organism: Crocodylus porosus; assembly: GCF_001723895.1. Taxonomy (NCBI): domain Eukaryota; kingdom Metazoa; phylum Chordata; order Crocodylia; family Crocodylidae; genus Crocodylus; species Crocodylus porosus. The sequence goes on from NW_017728925.1 coordinate 19,455,107, forward strand.
TTTCTGCCACATGAGCTTGGCTAGCAAGTTGCGTGCCCACCAGCTTGCTTCCCGGCAGCCCGGAGCCGCACTGTTTGGCCGTCGGCTCTGGCTGGAGGCGCCTGGAAGGGCCTCGAGACATGACAACACAAGCAGAGCTCGGGGCAGTTGCTCATAGGAGAAATGGAGGGGCGGGAGCGGGGTCCTGGGTACAACCCCAGACAGATGGTGCCGGCCCCGGGGGCTGCATCCCGAGCAGGGTATGGGGGCTCCGGCTGCTTCCCCCTGGGCAGGACGACGGTGTTAGAGGCAACCTGCCCCTTCTTGCCAGGGATTTGCAATAGGAGATGGCTGGATACTGGGAGGCACAGACCTGTGGCCTGTTGGCAGGTCCCAGCTGGATGCAGATTCATGACATCCCTGCCTGCCTTGGCTTGCAAACCTGCACCTAATTTCTTCTAAAAGGGCCCCGAGGAAGTAAGCAGATGTTATTATTAAAGCACTGAGTATCAGCAGCTCCTGAGCTATTGTCAGTCCCTTAATGAGCTGATCAAACTGTGGAAGGCAAGGGGTTTCTCAACTTCTCCTTAATGAAAAGGGGACCTCCAAGGTTAAAAGGCTTCCTTTCAACTGCACCAGGTTTATAGGTTGCAAAATGTCCTTTAATCAGTTTATTCTTAGAAGGCCTCCGCCATCCACTCGCGGCCGGAGGACGACGTGAAGCGGCACCCACACGAAAGCTAGCCGCTCGAGCTGAGCTGCTGCTTCTCCGGCCAGGCCGCTCGGCCTCTCCTCTGAGAAACGAGCCCCTTCCTCTGCAAACGCGGGGCCGGACGAGCCCCGCTCTGCTCCCAGGATCACAAGCTCTTTTTGCATCTCGCTGTTTGTCTGAAAACAAGTCCATGTTTTCACTCTCCGTGGGGCGGCCCGTCCCTCGCAGGTGTTTGCAGGGGCTGCCGGAGCTGCAGACTGCTTGGCGGGCATCGCAGGGGAGCGGGTCCTTCTGCCGGCGGTCACTGGGGTTTTTGTCCGTCCCCGTGCCAGCTGGACGTTTGGCTTGAGTTTCGTTGCTGCAGGGACAAAGAGCAGAATACGTTCCTCTGGGGTCAGACTGGGGAAGAGAGAGCGTTCATTGGTTTTAATGCTGTACAGGACGGTGCGGCCTTCTGTTAGGGGCGTCAGAGTTTCTAGGGTCGGAAGGGACGCGAGCAGATCGTCGAGTCCGCGCCCTGCCGTGGCAGGAAGGAGTACGGGGGTCCAACGGCCCGGCAAGGTGGCTGCTGGAAATGCGTCTCTGCACGCTTCCTTGGCAGGGCACTGCTGCGGGGGGGTTGTTGTGATAAGTTGACCCTGAAATAAACTGTATGTGTACAATTTTCAGTATTAAAATCCCTGGGCCCCTGGCCCTTGTTACAGCCCGCTTTTGTGTCACTTTATGGTTGCAGTTCATTTGAAACTGGAGGGTTTTGTTTGCTGATCTGTAAATGGAGGATTGCTGGAGAACCGCCTGACGCGCCTTCTATTTTTACTCTGGTCTGTGCCGCTTCCTGCACCCAGCAGGCAGCCGGCAAGCGAGCGGGACCGGGAGGCCGTGCCAAGTCCGAGGGGGCAGTCCCGGGCCTCTGCGCCCGCTGTCTGCAGCCCCGCCAGGAAGCAGACCACGAGAGCGCGGCTCTCGGGAGGTCCCTGCCCCGTGGAAAGCACCGAAGCCGTCTGGCGGGACAAGCAACGTCTCCGCCCGCCCAGGGCGCGACCAAGACGCTTGCCGCTGTGGTACCGCCAGCCCGGTTCACCCCCAGCTTTCCCCCGCGCGGGACGTGCAGGCCGCGCTCTGCAAACCCGCTTGCGTGTTCCCCGAGGCGGGGCTGTTTCGGGGACGGCCCCAGCGGCCTCAGCAACAACGTCCTCCTCGGGCGTCAGTCGGAGCCGAGGGGCCGGGGCCAGGGGTGGCGAGGGGGTGCTGCGGCCTGCTACCGGCCCCGAGCCCACGCCAGTAACCGCGCGGCTGCCTGGAGAGCGGGCAGGAGGCTGCAGGGGCACCTGGGCAAGGGCTGCAGCCAGAAGCGTCCCGTGGAAGCCCAGGCAAACACGCGTGCTCGTGCGCGGCGTGCCCGGCACACGTGTGCCCCTCGGCCCCTGGGCAGGGCATCACGGCAGAGCACGGACGTCTGCAGCGCGAGTGACCAGGCGGGCTCCAAGCGCTGAGGCGAGGCCAGGGTGCGTGCAGAGGAGCGCTGTCTGCACCAGCTCCCCGCGTGGCCTGCCTGTTTCCCAGCATGCCTTGCTGCGGCTGGCCCTCTAAATCGAGCAGTCGGCTTCGGCCCAGCGCCCTTTCCCCGCGCTGCTCCCGCCCCTCGTCTCCCAGGAGCGTGGCCCTGCCCGCAGAGAGAAATGGCGGAGCCCGGCGGGCCTCCTCCTGCGGGCGCGGGCGAGGTGTGGGCACGCTCGCGTCACGCTGCTCGGTCTGGCCCGCGCTCGGGCGGCCGCCGGGACGGCTGGGCCCGGGGCTCAGGGCTCCTCACGGGGACCGTGCCCCCAGGCTTGGGTCTGGGCTGATCCCACTGCCCCTCCGGGTCTGGCCGGCCAGCCGGCCGGCGAGGCCTCGCGCGTGGTCGCGATCCCCAAAACCCCTGCTGGAGCCCCAGGAGGGCGTGATGTTAAAGACGCCAAGTCCCGGGACCAGGGCGGCGGGTGCCGGGGACGCGTCCCTGCAGCACACGCCCAGCGCGTCCGTGCTCGAGGACACGTAGCCTCACGGAGCGGTTGTTCGCACGTGGAACAGCCTGGCGGGGAGAGGCACGCTCCTGTCCGCGCTCGAAGCCGCCTCGTTTTCTCCTCCCGTGTCTCAGGGTGAGGAAACCCCATGGTACTTGTCTGGCTATCGGATAAGTGGTGCGTACCCCTCCCCTGCACGCTCGTGTCTGCGTGGCAGCCCATGTGTGCCGGCGTTGCCAGTAGCTGGGACACGTGGGGAGGCAGGAATCGCTGTTCCCGACGGGGGGTTGCGTCCCAGCTCGTGGGGGCAGCTGGGCCGGTCCTGGGCTAGAGCCGGGGCAGGGGGCCGCGCGCCCTTCTGCCCTGCCCTGGTCTGGGGTGTGCAAAAGTGTGATCAGGTCTCGGGAGGTTTAGTGCACCAGCGGTGAGGAGGTGGGTGCCAGGCACTGGCAGCAGCTGGGGCTTGGGGCAGGGTAAGAGTCTTACAAGTCTGATTTGGGGGCTGTGGTGGGGCCTTTTGGGGGCAAATCTGTGTGACCCACCCTGAAATAACAAGCCCTTTCTGGCACGGACAAAGCCCAGGTTCCCATGTGCTGAGCCTCGCCCTTCCTCCGCCCCCGGCAGCCCTGCCGGACAGCCGTGCACCGCGGCAGACTCAAGACATGAACTCATTAAGAGGATACCACCCAAAATAAATCTAGAAGGATTAAAGTGGCAGTTCTGCGCTCTTGTGCGAGCGCCGACCCCGCTGCGTATTGTATTTGGCTGCGCGTGTGCTAGTTAGGTCACCGAAACCTTAGAGCGCATGAAAGCATTTCACGGGGCTGCGAGTGACACTCGATGTCGGCCTGTTTTTTATATGAGGAACTATTCGGAAAAGCCGAATTCTGCTGTGAGGTTTAAAAGGAGAAATCGGGATAGAGATTTCTACATAGAGTTTTTGTCTTAACACCAAAAGGAAACCACTGCAATTTTTGCCAAATTAGAAACAGGCTTGAGTATTAGTCTTTACGCTGATAGTACTCGAGTATTAATCCATTAAAGTAATCAAAAGAGCTTAAATAAGAATCTGAAGGCTGCAATATATATGTCAATGAACAAGCTGTAAAACTTCCTGAAAAGGTGATTTCAAAGCCATATTGCCCAAGCTTGGCAAATTGCATATTTAATTATTTTGTCAGTCCCTCTTTCTACTCTAATCTTTTGGTGAAATACCTTTAGACATATGAAATCAGTTAAGATAATTAGGCTATGATGGAATTAGGTGTTACCTGATTTTTAAGAAAGATACCATCCTCTCCCTTGGTATAAAGTGTGTGCAGACCCCAAAAGCTAGACTGTATTGTAATGTTTTCTTTTCTATAAAGATCAAAGGTCTCCAGCCCCTTTCAAGATGTTTGCAGAATTTGTTTCCTAATTATCCCACATTTACTTATTTGTGTGCCGGGACATCCCAGTTAAGTCTTTGATTGTGAAGATGGGACGTCCGGATCAGTGCGCGCTGCAAAAGCCTTGCCTCTCTCTTGCTTTTGTAGTTACCTGGCTGCACGAGATCCTGCCTTTTGGCACAGTGTAAAATGGAGGAGATGAGGTGTTGTGTTTGCTTCGCTTTAACACCCCAATCCTCTACAGCAAAGATTTGCTTTCCCTCAATAAGAGTTTACACCTTCATTAATCCCCCTTACCAGTTTACATCCTCTTCATAAGCAGCAGTAAATTATTTAGGCTTTGATTTGCCTGGGAGTTGGAATGAAATCTTTATGGTATTTCCATGATGTGGTGCCTGAGGTTCTTCGGGAGAAGTTTCTATAAAAGATTTGAAATTAGAATTTTTTGGCTCACTTCATTGACTTCATTTCCCCGCATCTAGAGAGGTATAAAAGGGGGGCAGGACACACCAGCAACGTGAAAACAGGCTGCAAGGTTTTGCAGTTCCAGTTGTGAAGTTATGAAAATAAATGTGATTAGAATAGCATGAAATCTATAAAATAAAAAGCTGAAATCTTTATAGGGGAAGTCTAATATGAACCATTTTTAAACAATGTGTTTTATTTACTTTTTATACATTTCCTTTCTTGTATTCTTTTGAACTCTCCTGAATCTTCTCATATGCTTCCTAATTGCATTTGCCTTATGACTCTTCTATCAGCTTTTCTCCCCCTGTAGTAGTACGAGTGCTTGTATTTGAAAAATAGACACCACGTCCGGCCTTTGTGAGGGAGTTTTGGAAAAGCCATCTGCACAATTCAGTCATCACAAATGCTGATGGAAGAAACCGTGGAAGATGGAAATGACTCGGCTAATGGGGAAATGAAATCAGTGACAGCGTTTAAGGGGGTTTTCGGTGACTGGCAGCTCCAGAAACCTGGAAGAGGCCATAAATCCCTTCTCTTTGAAGATGATCATTCCTTCTGTTTGACCTCTTTAAAAAGCTGCTCGCTTCCCATCGGCAGGAAATGCAAGTTGCTCTTTCTGGGCCTTCGCCCCACGCGTGGAAGCAGGATCCCCGCGGGAGGAGGCGCTCTGCACCCTGGGCGCTGGCGGGACAGGACCGGGCGGCCAGCAGCTGAGCGCCTGCTCCTGCCTGCCCTCGTCCACCCAGCGCGTCGCGAGCCCAGCCGGCCCGCGCAGAGCCCGGCTGGGCCTGGGAGCTGCCTCCTGCTCCTGCGCGAGCTCCCGGCGCCAGGCTTGCCGGCTCCGGCGCGGGTGAACGCCAGCGTGCCCAGCCCGCGGTAGTGACGTCTCTGCCGTCGTTCCTACGACGTTTGACCAGAATCGTGCCGTCTCGTCTGTCCCTGCTCCTCCGGCCTGCGCGCCACGTCCGGGCGCTCCTTCACGGGCGCTTTGCAAACAGCGATGCGTCTGGGTTTCCTTCCATCTTCCACGGAGGAGCCATCTCCAGGCTTTTATGTCCTGGTTCAGGGAAGCACTCGAGCACGTGCTGTTCTGCGGCGTTACCCCGTGCAGCGCACGTCCCAGGGCTCCCTCGCACTCGGGGGGTGCTGACCGGGGCCTGACCATGGCTTTTGTCCAGGCTTTGCCCTGCACTCAAATGCTCTGTTGCTTCACTTCCACCTTCTCATGGTCTAACTCATTTCAAGGGTTGTTTCCTCCAGGCATCCAGCTTCCCTCTCCCTATCTCCTGCCTTGTTGTTGGTCTTGGTGTGTTGTGCGGGCCACTGCTGACGTCCAGTCTTTCTCCCACCTGTTTATTTGTGCAGCCGGGGCTCCACGCTCAGACAGGTTAACTCTGCTCACTTGGGGAGTTGTTTTCTCCATCGCATGGATGATGATTTCCTAATTATTCAGTGACTAATGATTTGGCTTCTGCTCTCCAGAAGCTCCAGGTCAGTTTGGCATGTCTGTCCGCTCCTCTGCCGTTCTTCCAGCGTCACAACAGCGGCGTGCTGGCCTTCTCCCAGCATTATCCCACATCTTGGCCCCTAGCATTGGCCTTCAGGTCACCACGTGCTTTTCTGCATGCTGAGAGACTTGTGCGTGTGTCCAAGTGTCTTCATTCATGAAACGAGGCCGTCCCCAGGCCCCCGGCCCGATTCCCTCCGTGACTCCACCCTCACATCCACACATTGTGCAGCCTTGTAAAAACACACAAACCTGGGGCAGACTGGATCTCAACTGCCAAGCTTTCAGGAGACTGGTCCCCGAACACCTGACCTTGCATGGTCAGCTAAGATATAAAAAAAAATAATTTGTAGACTAGCTTTCTTGGATGGCAATGGTTAATATTTACTAGTTAATTCTTTGGAAAACTCTTCCTCTGGAAACACCTCTCTCTCCCTCCTCCCCCATACCTAGAGGATATAACTCTCTGCTTCTTGCATTCCAGTAGCAGTGGATTAAGGAGAGACCAACAAAGGGGCTGGTGGAGCACCAATGACAGAGTTTGAATGAATGCACATATCATTAATCCCGGTGCTAGGTTGCAATTCTACTGAACGGCAAAGTTTTTATTCCCCTTCATACTACAATGACCAGGATGGCTCTTGTTTTATAGTAAACTTTTGCAACTTCTGCAAAATAGTTCTTCTTTACCTAAATTATTACAGAGCTATACAGCTAACACACTTTCAAAACTTGAACATTTCAAAGGAAAACCCACCTCCTTTATAATCAGTCATGCATACTGCTAGATAACAGGAATTATTTTAAATGCATTTTTAAATTTACTTCTATTAAACTGAAGTCTCCATTAAAATAGACTAACCGGCGTTATTAGGGCCAGGGTGGATGCAAGCATTCCGTGGAAACTCTCATAAATTTACACACGTTGCAAAAAGAAAGTAGGAGAAAAATAAAGCTTTTCATGCATAATTTTTTTCATGCTTCAGGATGTTGTGACTCAGTAATTAGCCAACACCTTTAGCTGGGTTGATTCTAAGTCTATGTAGCTCAGTGTTGAACTCGCCTTGTATTAGCGTGGTCAGCTGGTCAAATGTCGCTACGCAAATCCAAGAGTTTACCTTGTGATTAGGTGCAGCAGACGCCCGCGCAGGTGAGACTCGGTGAGGTTTGTATGCCGGGATAAGAAGAAGCCCGTGGAGGATTAGGGTGTGCTAAGTCTCTCTTCAGACAGGTGCACAAACACTTCCCCCTCATAGGTGCTACCTGCTCTTTACTGGACATTTATTACAAGTCAATGCAATTTCACAAAGCACCTGCATGCAATAAAAACCTATTACATGTGTGAGGCCTTAAGGAAATTAACGGTTCCTCCCTGGGGATGCATATTTTGTTAAGATGTTTATTACAGACGAAGTGGTCCTGGGGTAAAACATTAACAAGTTGTAGAGTGATAAAAGGAATTTTATCATTTCTCAGTGACATAAATAGGAAGAAACCTTTAACTAAATCTATAAAATTCCTGTTTCCTAATGAATTTGCTTTAACTATTTATTAACTGGATCAGCTTATTCAGACCAACATTTGGGTTTTGTGTTTTGGGGGGAGAGGGTTGGAAAACCAAAATGAGTCTCGGGCCCCGTCTGCCGTCTGAAATCGCCAGCTCTGTCACCCAAAAGAGACTTGGCCTGCGCGTTGGAGTGAAACAAGAGCGATCGATAGTCTCTCGTGAGATTAAAGAAAGCAGAACTGTAAAAGGCAGCTCGCTTTTCAGATGCTGATTAAGCACCGAGTGCAGCTTCCAAATTCTGTATTAAATTATTACAATAAGACTTAACCCATACATAGCTACATATCGTACAGATTACACGTCTTATTTGGGGGCAATTTATTTTTGGTTAGGATGCCAAATGCAGATTCTTTTTTTAGCACCGTTTTAACCACGTTTGTCTGTGTGCCATTATTAGAGATGAAAGCACAAGAATACTGGCTTTGGATTAAGAAGGCTGAATCTAATTGAATTATATGAATGTAGTTAAATGTCTACTTCAGAAAGGCTATATTCACTTTCAAGATTAGTTACTTCAAGAGTTAATGGGCTATTTAAACAACATAGTCCCAGAGCCAAGCACAGGTGGGCTGTGTTAATAACTTTATTTAAGCCGTTTTTTCCCCTTTTGAGAGGCACAAGCCATCCATTAATGCATTCATTAGAGTTTATGGCATAGTTCTGCTTTTCTCCTAATGACACTATCCAGACTCAAACTTGCTCGGCTAATTTAGCCCAGCTGCCCTTTGCCTCTCAGCAACAGGTCTCTTGTTCTCCGCTCGGACGTGCTCCAGTGTCACCGTGATTAGTCTGGGTTGCGCTGCTCGTTTTTGCAATATTGTTTTGGGGGCTCTGCGCATCTGCGCCCGCTTTGCTCTGGGCCCCGTCCCCGGCAGGCACGCCGGCTCGCTCTGGGAGGCGCGCCGGGGAGCAGGCGCGGTGACAGGCAGGGCCGCGCGCCCTGCAGCCCCGCGCCGCCCCGCGCTGCATTCCGATCTGATTGAACAGGGCGGTTTATGACTTTGCTCTGCCCAAACAAGCCAGAAGTTTTAATATCCAGTTCTGCCGGGAAGGTATTTGTAGCAGTTCCTTGCCAGTGCCCTGGCCCTTCGTGCCACGTTAAATCAGAGTCCAAAGATGTTTTCTGCTGATGTCACGACAGTTGTAAAACGCAGCTGAGGACAGACCGGCCCCCTTGTACCGGTAGCTAGAGCGCAGGTGACCTGCGTCTGGTTAGCGAGCAATTCCCCAGGTCCTCATGAATATCACAATGAATCAGAGCGACCAGTGTGTCACGCGGGAGCGGGCCACCCCGAGCCGCACGCGCAGGTTGCCGGCTCTCTCTCAGCGCTGTCAGCTGCTGACACTTGCTGGGCGTATTTTGGCACGTTGCATCGGATCAGAGTCTGCCGCTCTAACCTTCCTGGGATTAGCAGTTTGGGCAGTTTGCAGCCAGGCTGAAATAGCCTCCCCTGGCTTATACCTCCAGCAGCTTCTGCGACTGCCGCGGCGCTTCCCGTAGCTGCCTTTCCAGTAGAAGCACTGGCCCCTTTGGCGCGTGTGCAGCTGGCGTACGCTGACGGTAGCCGACGGTGCGACTGCCTCGCAGGTGAATTCCCGGTGGCCCCCGCTGCAAGGGGCCTGGCGCTCCCCAGGGCCTGGCGGCACTCGAGGGAGCAGCACAAGCTGCAGCGCAAGGATGCGGTACATACGATGGCCATGTAAAACGTGGCGCTAGCTCTGTTCCCATGAATTATGCAGATAAAGGATTTCCACAGCTCTATCCTGCAAGAGCCTCTATACTTAGAAACCGCCGTTTCTATCGTTAGCACCAGAGGCGCATCCTTTCATTCATCTGTACAGCAGCATGCGAACCTCTGGCGTCGTATCGGTAAGAGGAATGGCGTTTCCCTCGACTGCGGGCCCGAGGAGCCTGCAGGGCAGGCGTTGTCCAGCAACACGGCAAGGAAGCTTGGCATCCCAGTGGGCCAGCCCCCGAGCCGGCCACGCTGACCGGCTGCCGGCAGTGCTTGGAGGGCGGCCTGGCGACGGCAGGGCCTGGCCAGGCAGAGCCGTTCCCTCCGCTCTCGCATCCCCTTGTTCTGGGGGTCTCTCCTGGCAGAGGTGCGTGGGCAGCTGGCCTCAGCCGTGGGCCGTGCCCTGCGGCCCTCGGCCCAGATGGACACGTGTCGTTCGGCAGGCAGGCTGCTCCAGTGGGCCCGTGCCCAAGATGCCGTCTCCTGCTGACCTTTTCTAGGGTCACATTCACAGCAGCTAAGAGCACAACCCCACCGGTGTGGGCCAGGAGACCCTCAGCCCAGCCGGTCCCTGCGTTGCTGCAGCCCCTTGGCCGCAGGGAGCCTGTCGCTGCACCGTCGGTCGAGCCTACAGGAGAGCACGCCGGCGGGGTGCGGGCCGCGGTCGCCCTGGGCCCGGTGCCATGCGCATGCCAGCCGGGTTGACTTCCATGCCTTGCTCCTTGCTCCCCTGGGTGCATGCGCGCACTGGAGGGAGAAAGCCTCTCGCTGCGTTTTTACGCCCAGTCCGTTCGTAGAAATCGGGAATGTGCCCCGTCCTGCAGCCATCCTACAAATCATGCCCTGATTCCTGCCATGATGGACGCTGGCAACACAAATCTTCCAGCCCACGAGAGGGTTTCTTCTGGGGCTATAAAGGCAATGGAGGGAGGAGGAGAAAGGCAGTGCTTGAGCATGCATAAATCTCCCCAACTCCCGCTCATCTGTCACAACCCGCCGGAGAAGGAGGTTTTACCCAAGACCTGGTGAATGAAGCATTTTGCACACATCGTCATTTTGGAGTGGTCTTTGTTTGTCTTTGATTTATTGCGATTCTGCTGCTGCTGCTGGAAAGTCACCCCATGCAGCGTGCGATGAGTGTGTAGTCACTTGTATGTGGCACCTGGAAACCGTGTCCCTGGGACCGCGGGCCCTGGGAAGGGGCAGAGCAGCCTCGGCGCGTCACCTGCAGCGTCTCTGTCCCCTTCCAGCTCCGGCAGCATCGCGGATCCAACCGTTGCCACTAACGACTCGTGCTGGTTATGGGACATGGAGGGACCTGCCCAGGCGGTGGTCTGCAGGTCACGCGTGCCTGGCACGCCCAGGCAGCCCCAGGCAAGACCTGCAAGGCTGGCAAGGGCAGAGCCAAGGCCTCTCTGGGCTCAGCCGTCCTCACCCCTCTCGTGCGGGGGTGAAGGTGACCCTGCAGCTTGGGTGGTCTGATCAGGAAAGGCAGCAGTGCAGAGACGGGCACGTGCTGAGGCCTGGGGAGGGGCGGCCAGGCCTGACTTGCGTGGCCCGTGCGGACAGGGCGTGCCACGTCCCCCCGAGCGCCGGCAGCCTCTGTGTTGGAAGGCGGAGGTAAAAAAAGGGGCATCGGGCAGTCTCCCCCGTCGTGCTCGCTGGGCACCGCAGCACGCTCTCACCCTGGCCCAGGCATCGCGCTGTGCTGAGCTCGCCCCTGCCCTGCCGCATGGGATCCCGCGGGCCCCGAGCCGCCGTCTCTGCCCGGTGACTCCCGCTGCGCGGCGCACGTCCCGCCGGGCCCGAGGGCTGACAGACACGGCCCACGGCTGCGCCCCTGCCAGGGTCGGTGCTGGCGCCCTCGTCCCGGAGGGGGAGACCACCGCGGCTCCTCTCCAAGCTGCTGTGAACAGCTCCGCGTAGTCCAGAGCTCAGAGATGGTTTTCCCCTTGCAAAACTGTGGTGCGAGCTGCGTTACGGCTCGGAGGGCCAGCCGGGCGCAGACTCCCATCCCTGGGGCCATTCAGCTGGGAGCCATCCCAGAGGCGGGCGACCAAGGGCGATTGCCCGGCCGAGCGGGGTCCTCCTCAGAAGAGAGCGGACCTGCAGGGCGAGGGCGAGGGCGAGAGGCCTGCTCCGGCCCTGCTCGGCGATGCCCTCGGCGGCTGGGCCCCGGGCGCCGCCAGGGCAGACGGACCCGAGGGGGCTGCGGGGAACCAGTCGCCGTGGCCAGCAGACTCCTCCGCCGAGCTGCTCGCGGAGCCGGGCGCCAGGACGCGGGGGCCTGCTCCTGCCTCGCCGTGACAGGCGGTGGCAGTCCCCGCGTCGCTCTCCCCCGCGGCTGACAACTTGCCGCGGCGTGTCCCGCTCGGCGCGCGGGCCGGGGCGCGTGCGGTATGCCGAGGCAGGCCAAACGCGGCGCCCCTTCGCCTGGGCAGGGGGTGCTCTGCTGCCCGCCTGCCTGGGCGCCGCGGCGGTGGCGTCGCTGTGCAGAGCTCGGGTTGGCTTCCAGCAGCCCGGCAGACTCGGGGTGTGCAGGAGGCGGGGGGCTCCCGGCAGCGAGGACCAGGGCTGGAGGGGGTCGCTGCAGCAGGACTCCCCGGGCCGTGGTGCACGCGACCGGCCTCGGGCCCCGCACCGCTGCAGAGGGGGACATGCGGGCAGGACGGGCCCATGGCCACGGGCAGACACGAGGGAGTGGGGAGGTGACACGGGCCGTGGCCGTGGGGGAGCAGGCGGCGCTGTGCGAGAGCCCCCTGTGCTCCCCAGCGGCCGTCTCCAGCCCGGCTGAGGGGTGGCTCGCGGCCCGCGCCCACAGCCCGCCCGGCCCCGTCGCCTCTGCCTGCGTCGCAGAGCAGCGTTGAGCCGTAGCCGAGAGCACGGGGGTCTCTGGGGCGGAGGTGAAATGAATGCCGGTGGGAGCCGCAGCAACATTAGCCCAGGCGGCAAGCAGAGAAACGAAACGGACGCCATCAGTAAAGCGCGCTCTGTCCCCGCCCCGGCCGTGCTCCGGTCCCTGGCCCGCGAGGGGGACGCTGCACGTCCGGCTGCGGCACGCTGGGCGCAGGGAAGGGCAGCCGTTCGCCCGTCACTTGAGCACTAGCTGCCAGGAGGCTTCAGGATCCGTCCTACGCTGACCCGAGTGACACGCGGGGACCAAGTGCCCGCAGACGTGTGCCCTCCTCCAGCGTGGGGCCACGTGCTGCTGAGGCATTGCACGCCTGGCCCCAGCTCAGGGCTGCACGGTTGTGCACAGGACCCCTGCTTCCCACGCGTGACTTGTCCCTGAAAGCCATCACCCTCATTGCGGGTTTTAAAGGCCTGCGTGACTTCTTTGCTGCGTCCAGGGGCCTGGTGTTGTCCGTGCTGTGTGTTAGGGTCCTGTGCCGGCTGCCTTTCTGCTTCACGCCCACGACTGCACGCGCGTTTCCCCCCGGTGCTTCTGCGCGTGGTGGTAGCTGCTGC
>NW_017728925.1:19468879-19479776 GCF_001723895.1 Crocodylus porosus
CGGGGCTGCGGGGCCATCTGCTGGGAGCCGGTGGCCGCTGCGCCGCAGCCGGGCGAGCAGCGCCCTCGGGGATCGCAGACGGCTCTCGCCGCCCCGCCGCGAGCGCGCGTGCCCGCTCCTTCGGCCTCTCCTCGGGCCACGTGCCGGCCAGGCTGTTGCTCATCTCAGCTGCAGCCTCCGGACCCTCTCCGGCTTCTCCACGGCCTTTTTGAAACGCAGAGCCAGACCTGGCCGCGGCCTGCAGAGAGGCGCCGCCGTCACCTCCCGTGTCCTGCGCCTGGCGCTTCTGCGGACGCAGCCCAAGGCCCGCTGGCCTTGCCTGTGTGATCCCCCGTGCCGTCCCATCCAGCCGGGCTCGCCCCTTTTGCAGCTGATGATTCTTCCCGAGCTGCAGCACCTGGCGTGCGTCCGCGGCGAACTTCACCCCGTTGCTTCAGCCCAGCTTTCCAGTCTGCCAAGATGGGTCGGACTTGCACGCGCATCCGCCAACCTGTTCACAGTCCCTCCCGGTTTTGTAGCTGCTGAAGGTTTCTGTGCCAGCATCCAAATCATTAATAACCACGTAGAGCCGCGCCGGGCCCAGGACAGACCTGTGTGCGCGCCACTTGCCGTCGTGACATGGATCCACTGATAATCGCCCTTGGCTCATGGCTACGAAGCCAGCGGTCTGTCTGCCCAGAGTAGTTTCTCCAGCCAGGTTTCCGCAGTTTGCCACAAAACCAGCTTGGCCGGCCCCGGTCTGGAAGCTGACCTGCACATGCCAAGTCCACGGCAAGGCCGGACCCTGCTCTGGTCTCGGCCACGTTACGTCGACATTTCCATAGTGCTCCTGAGGGCGTGCGGGACGGAGAGGCTGCCCGTGCCCAGAGCGGGGTCAGCGCAGACCCAGCCGCCTCTCGCTTTTCTGCCTGATCTGATGACAGGCGGCAGGGGACTCTTGCGACAGCTCCCTTCCCCTTCTGTTTTCACTCCCCAGGACTATTTGGTGTCCTCGATGTATCACGGCAATGCCGCCAGTCTCTCTGGGCCGCCGGCGGCCAGCGGTGAACATGGCACCCGTACCCCCGATGGGGTGCAGGCAGGGACCTGAAGTGAAAACCATCCCTGAAGGGGTGAGTCCCGCTGGTCATCACCATCACTGCGGCGAAGGACAACCAGCACCAGCAAACATCAAGTAAAACAGTTCGGAATGGGGATCCTTCTCGGCGTCCGGCGCTCGCTGTCTTCTGGCGGTTAAAAAGGCTAAAAGCTTAAAAGCATAAAAAGCTAAAAGCCTAAAACCGCCACAGGGCTGCCACTGGGTAGGGCAACCAGCGCCTTAAAAACTGCTCCTCCCACGTCGTCAGCACAGAGTATTAACCGTGTTGCAAGCCAGGCAGAAGGCAGGGCAGATTTGCACCTTATAGTCTGACTAAATCAGGGATGCATGCGCTTTTGCAAGCAGCAGCTCACTTCGTCAGGTCAGCAGCGATGAAGCGAGCCACCGCCTGAGGAAGCTTGTGCCCCTCTGGGGTTCGCGGGTAACACGGGCCCATCTCCACCGGGGAAACTGCCCCGCCTGGCGTTGACAGCAGGGCCAGAGCCCCTGGGTTTTCCACACGCAGCCTGCAATGGAGACATGGGAGCTGCTTTCTTTCATTTAAAAAGAAGCTTTAAAGGAGTATTAATCGCCTCGGGGCTGCCCCAGCGCTCTCCACGTGTGCAGGCGGAAGAATACCAATGGGATGTGCGTAGACACCCCCATCCCCTTGGGCTGGAGACCTTTCATAGGAAATTATTGTTCACAGACAGATGCAAGCAGAGCCCTGCTGCTTTTTTGTGTTGAGTGCAAGGAAAAAAACGTCATAGCTGCTCGGGTGTGTTAATGCCATTACCGCGGTCTTGGGCTATGTCTCAGGGGCATTCGCAAAAAAAACAAAGACTGGGGAAAGCTAATTGGAAAAAAGAAAACGTCCCCAGCGGGGTAGTCACCTGTCCTCTCCTGCCGAAGGTGAAGACAAAACCCCCCGGCGTGCTGCAACGGAGGGCGCTGGGTCCCCGCAGGCTGGCGGCCGCACGATGAGCCGGGGGAAGGACGTTGGTTTCTTTGGGGGTTGCTCGAGTCCGCCGGCCCTCGAACCAGCCCGGTCCAACGTGCCGGGGGCAGCGCGCGGCCCAGTCCCTGTCCTCGCCCGCCGGCTGTGGGACCCTGCCTGGGCCGCGCTGCCTGACACGGAGGGAAACCTCACCTAATCTCCTCGACCACATCTGTGCAACTACGGGATGGTCTTTTTTCCCCTCCTGCCAACAAGGAAGGCAGTGTGTTTTCTTAACATTTGAGGGCATGATTTATAAACAACCATTAATGCTCCTTTTAACCTCTTCTTTTCAATGTTTAAATTTCAAATTTTTTGGATGCAAACTCTTTAAATCAGTTCAATATGCTGTGAAGGGCTTGGCAAGAATTCAGCTTGAATTGCTTCCAAATGGAAACATTTGTAATACAAAATAATCACTTCAATAGTTTTAATTGACTCTCCATTGTGCATATAGCTTTAAATAACTGAAGTGTGTCCAGTGCCTAGAGATGCTTCCATTTAGCGGTGACGTGGGGATACGGGCGTAGGTCGGGCAGCTTCCAAGTGCAGGAGCTGTGCGCGGGGTGTGTCACGAGGGGTTGCTTTGCATTTAATTGGGGGGCTTAGAAAGCCGTGCAAGCCTCCCAGAGTGATGGGACAACCACGGCGGCCAGCTGGCAATCCTGGTGCGAGTTTTGCCAGACCCTGGACTGCTGTCAGTGGGAGCCAGTCACAACTCCCTGGTTTGCCCATCCCCACTCTGGGCTGGGAAACTGGTGTTACCTGGATGCTCAGAACCAAACCTGTGGGCTCCGGCCGGGGGATCAGAAGTGCGCAGATAACAACCAGCTCCCAGGCCGGGCGGAGGGGCCAGGCTGAAAAACAACCATTCGGCGGCATTCGAAAAGGACCTTCCTCTTCCCCCGCAGCACCTGTGAGTGCCGCCGGGGCCATATCCCTCCGGCTCCGGCTCCGCTTACGAATGAGAACAACTGTGACGAGAGAATGGAAAACTCGCACCGAAACACCGTCAAACGGCAGGATTTGCCCTCGTGAAGTCTTACCGAAGTGAGTTGCTTTCATCCACCCATAGACGATGTCGTAGGTGTGACTTTCATTGCTGAACGGGTCGGCTGTCGGGGCAGCGAGGCCTCTCGCACAAGAGCTGCTTTCTCCGGAGCTACCTGGGGCTGCCCCGGCGGGCACGCTGGCTCCGGGGGCGCCTGTGCGGCCGCCTGCGAGAGACCTGCCCCGCGGCCCTGCGGCCGCTTGACCAGCCGCCTCACCGTGCCAGGCCGGGAAGTTAGCGTTCGAGAAAGGCGCGTGTTCGTTTTGAAAGGGCCGGAGAATTCCCACGACCTTTCAGGCCCTTTTGTTCAGTGGTTTTCTCTTTTTCCCCGCTTAAATAGCGGGGGGAGAGGCAAAATGGGCGGTGACCACGAGGGGGAAAGGGCGTCCGTGCTTCTTGACTGTTTCACCTTGCAGAGGCGCGTGCTAAGATTTGGGCTTGGCTTGGGGGCTGTTTGACTGATTGATCGATCGACTGATTGCCTGACTGATTATCTTTGGTAATGCGGGAAAATCAAAGTGAGAGGAACTGGGACAGTCTGTCACTTCGAGAAACCCTCCCCTGACACGCATTTAGGGAGAAAAGGGGAGGGGAGATTAAAATAAAAGAGAGACATCTCTTAAAAAAACAAACCCAAACATGCTTAAAACAACGGGGTCATTATTGTTTTGTTCCGTTGAGAAATATTTTTAAAATTTCAACTTAATTATAATTCAGTTTGCCATTAAACGCTCCAGCAACACCATTTCTTCTCTTTTACTTCTTTTCCTAACAGTTAAGACACAACCTGTTGCCCCCCTGCGCCTCGGGGACAAAGCAGGGCTGGAAGGCGCAGTGAAGCGGGGGCTGAGCTGGGGGATTTAGCACGAGGGCAGACTCGCGAGGACGTGGTGAGCTCCCCCTTCTCCACAGGCAGCACAGGGCTCGGCGGGCAGGACTTTCTGGCCTGAGCTGCGTGCGAGGTTGGAGCAGATGATTGCACCACGGACCAGCCTCACAATCTGCTAACCGGGGTTTGCTTCTCGCCCTTCCCCTCCGCCCTTGTGCGCGTTGGGTTTCTGCACCCCAGGACCCGCTGGCTGGAGCAAACTCGGGCATTCACCGTCCTTACGGAGAAGAGCCCTTTTGCCTGGCACTGCGATGGTCTCCCTGCCTGGGCAGGTCTGCAGCTGTGGGCAGGGACAGATGGACTTGGGCAGGGCAGATGTGCAATTGCCGGTGAAAATACCCATTTCCAAATATGCATCCTCACCGAGCAGAGATCGGTAGGGTCAGCGGCCCTAACGACGGAGCAGCCGCACAGCAAAGCACGGGCAGAAGGGCTGTAAGCCGTCATTTGGGCAACAACGACCTTCTGTCCTTGTTCACGTGGGGCTGGCCAGGCCCCAGGCGCCCTCAGCTTCACCTGGACCCGTAGCACCTGTCACTCGTTTGGAGCCAAGACCTCCAAACCACCTGGTCTTAAATATTCGTGACTGACAGAAATAACCTTGGCCAGCCCCTGCACCGCTGAACTGGAGCTAATGCATGTTAAACATGCAGTTAGGTCATTTCCTTAGACAGCCTGCATCTCCTATGGAGGAGATGTTGCAGCACTGCATGCCCCTTCCCACGACGTGCCTCGGGCTCCTTACAATGACTTCTTTGGGAGTCGGATGTGCCACACCAAATGCAATAAAAACCTGCTGAAGCTCTGGTCGTCCGCACGTCCCCAGTGCCAGGGAGCAGTGACTCGCTGTCACTTGTCAGGACAGAGGTGCACGGTTCCTGCTGCGCTACCACTGGAGGAGGGGTGTTGGATACAGGCGACACCGGGGCTATCGTTCGCACAGACAGCCGTCCCGTGGGCATCTCTGTGCCCTGCCCTCTGCAAAACCAAATGACTGCTTGCTGGCAAATCTGCATCGGCTTCTTACGTGGTAGCAACTGGCGTGAATGCAGTGCTCACCTTTGCACGTGCCCGCACACACGTGCCTTCCATCGCTCCCATCTGGCTGTGGCCCTCGAGCCGCGCCATGGGGGAGCGCCCTGCTGAGGCCGCCCGTGCCTGGAGGACCCTCGTGTTGGCCGTTTCCTTGCACGTGGGGTGGCAAGGCCCTGTTCTGGGCACACTTCTGGGCCTGGGGCTGGTCCGTGTGGCACTGCTAACTTTGTGACAGCGGGCGTTCAGCTGGAAGCCCCAGCTCCGGGAGTCCCGTGAGCGCACCGGGCCGTCGCGCTCCTGCATTTAAACCAGAGGCAACCGCGTCTTGCTCCTCTAGAGACGCGCTGCAGGAGCTGCCGCCCAGCTCGGGCCCGAGCGCAAACGGGCAGGACCCGCGTGGGGCCGCTGCGAGCCAGCCCAGCTCCCGCTCCCCGCCTGCTCTCCCCACGCCCGCCTGGCGGGCGTTTTTGTGCCATGAGGGGCTGGCGGCCTTGCTCTGTGGCAGGGCCTGTGCTGAGCGAGGCGAGGGCTGAGTGGCGGAGGAGGAGCCTGGGTGGGAAACGCGGCCGGACGTGGAAACCGCTCGCTGAGCACGTAGCCCCAGCGCTGCCCCGGGGCTGGGCTGCATCCGCGTGCGCCGGGGAGCTGCCGGCACGACCAGCCCGTCCCACGTCCCCAGCCGCGCACGGGCCTTGCAGCGGGGCGCGCCGCGCCGCGGGAGTCCGTCCGTGTCGCCGGGTCCCGTCTGGCAGCGGAAAGCCCCCGGCCGGCCGCTGGAGAACTGGCCAGTGCCTCATGGCTTGGCTTAGAGGGACTGTTTTGTAAAGAAATGTTTCATGTTCCCAGCCAAATCAAGTCCAAATCCATGAGTCAGCCCAGAGCCATAAGTGGCCCTACAACCAGCAACCATCCTCCACCCCACCTGGGGCTTCGGATATTTCCAACGTCTTTTGGGGGGCATCCTATGTGCAGGGCCAAGCCAGGAGGGTTGGGGTTCAGAGGCCCCCAAGTTTTGCTCGCCCTCAGCCATACGGCTGCAGGAGCGAGCTGGGGAGGGGCCTCCATTCCCATCAAGTGGGCTCTAAGCCCCGAGACCTCGGCGGATACTAAACCAGGCCAGAAGAACAGTTGTCCCCTGGGCTCTTAAGGAAAATTGCCTTCATGGACCCAGCTACACGGTGTTTCTCTTGCCGGGCTCGGGTTAAAGCACTGCATGCTCAATGCTTGCAAAGGCACCAGCCGGCCGGCGCGACGCGGGGCCCAGCGCCTCGCGGACCAGACAGCCGGGGAGCTGCCGCGGCCCTTCTTGCTCTGAGTGCTCCTAAAACTGGAGGGGGAGAGGGAGAAGGGATTCAGGTTGGGATTTGGGGGAAGGGCGTGTTGTCGTCCTCTCGATGCCTCCTGCCACGCGGACGGCGTTGCCTCCTCTGGGAAGGGAGCCGGGTGTAGCAGGGCCGGCAGGGACCCGACGGCCCCCTGCCCGCCCCGCGCCGAAGGATGCTGCTCTGCTCCCGAGTCCAGGCCGGCCGGTCTCGCTGCTGGAGGCTCCCGGTGGCTTCAGTGCGCGTCCCCTCGCCCTCCCACCACCCCGCCTGGCAAGAAGCCGGCGGGGAAGCGTCGCGGCCGGACGCCCCCGAGCCGTCCCTCCCCGCGCCGACGAGCCTGGAAACAGAGCGACTGGGCCAGCCTGGAAAGAGGCTTCACAGCCCCGGCGCGCGCCAGCCTGTCCCCTTGCAACCTGGACGCCAGCGGCTGCTTTGGCCCGGGTCAGCCGAGCGTTCGGGGCCGATGGCCCGTGCGAAGGGGGGACGGCCCGCTAGCAGCCGGGGTGCCCTGGCCTGCGGCGGGGTGCAGGGGAACCATGCATGCGTGCGGGCAGCGCAGCGAGCTGCTCCGGCCACCCGAGGCCCCGCGCCGCTGGCTCAGAGGAGCCCGGTGCGGCCGCGCCGCGCGGGGCAGGGCCGGAGGACGAGGGCAGCGGGGACTCCGGGCAGCGTAAGGCTGGCGCCTTGGCAGGCCTTGCCGTGAGGCGGGCGCAGCGCAAAGGGCTCGGCCTCGCGCTCTGCTTCCCCTGGCACGAGGCTCCGGAGCCGCACCCCGTCTCCGGCTCCGTCCTGAGCGCTGCCCAGGCACGCGTGGCTCCCCGCGCGTCCTGCTCGGGCTGCGGCCTGGCTGCGGCGTCCAGGAGGTCAGGGCGGCTCAGGCCGCGGGGCACGCGGCTGCGCTGAGGCCTGGCACTTTGCTGTCGCGGTGCTTGGCGGCGGGGGGGCACCGCGCTCGGGCAGGAGCCCCCCGGCCGCTCGCGCCCTCTCCCGCCGCACTGCCCGGTGCGCGACGTCCAGCCCTGCGCTGCCGGCACGGGGCTCTTCTCGCCGCTCTCGGCAGGCGCGGGTGGACTTGGCCGCGAGCAGCGAGGAGGAGGCTCAGGGTGTCCCACCGTACCGCCCGCGCCCCCTTCCCGTCAGCCGTGCCGCGCCATGCCGAGCCGCGCTGCAGAGGCAGGGGTATCCTGGGCAGGGTGTGGGGAAGCTGCTTTGGTGACACTTCTCCAGCCTGGCCAGACTAGGAAGTCTGGGCTGAAGCCTGCCAGGGAGCCACGCTTGCCCCAGGAGCTGCAGCCTGGGCCTGAGCCCGAGGCCAGGTCGCGGGGCGCTGCTCCGGCCCACGCAGACCGTCCTCTCCGGGGCCGCACGTGGCTGCAGTGCGAGCCCTGGGCGAGCAGTGACTCGCACGGGCACGTTTCAGAGAGCAGGGCCCTGCCAGCTAACGCCAGCTCTGGGACACAGGAGCACTTTAAAACAGTCGAATCATAAAGCAAAATAATTAAACCTTCGATTTGGCTGCTGAATGCTTCCTCTGCTGCCCTGGTCTGTGCCCTGGCTGTCCCGCAGCGCCTCTCCTCCCGAGTACGCTTCCTAAAATCAGTGTGGCTTCTCCTCCGCAAGGGTGGTGGCAGCCGTGGGCGCGTCACGCTCGCCCCCGTCACTGTTGGTGCAGGCATGCAACGCCTTGGACGTGCACGCTCAGCCCGGGTCCCTGGGCCGTCACCGGGCTCCCTGTGTGTTTTGAACCTACCGCTTCAGGTATTTTTCTGCTGTTCTTGGGCTTGGCCAAGATGTTTGCCCATCATCCCCAGCACCTACTGCAAGCCAGAGTGAGGTTACTAATGCTTTCTAATATTTTTTTATTAACTACCTCCACCTTTTTGTAATTTAAAGCACCCGTCTATTTAAATTCTCCTTCTGACCTACTAAATAACCTGGCCTGATACATACAATGAGACTAATGGCTTTTGGATGGTGTTGTTGAAAACTGGCTCATGAAAAATGGGTTGAGTGAACCGCACGGCAGGAAATCCTTTTCATGCCCACTGGAAAACCGAGCTGGGACGCCTCTCCGGGTCGACACGCGGGGCTGAATTCTCCAGCAATTATCACTCACTTTGCACTTAAAAAATGAGGGCCAACTTGTGACGTGTCAGCGGCACCGGGGTCACCATGGACCCTTCCTTGGCATTTGGTGGAGAGCGCGGGGGGTTTGCACGCCATGGGTGCCCCAGAGGCCGACACACGCTTGTGAGGAGCGGCTTTCCACTGCTCTGTGCCTCACTTGCTCCTGCTCTTGCAGAAACACAAGGCTCCGTTTGTTCAGGGCTGAATGCTGGATTTCTCCAGCCGGAGCTAACGCAGCGTTGCATTTTTGCCTTAATTGTCACTGTGCCTCCCCTGAGCCTGAGCACACGAGCCTGGAAAGGCAATGGGAGGGACCCAGCGTGGGGGGAGCAAGTCGACCTTGCTGCGGGCGGGCAGCTCTGGCGCGTGGCCGGGGTGCAGCCTCGGGTGGATGGCCCGGGCCTGGCCTTGCCGCGGGCGGGTGGGATCCTGCCCTGGGGAGCGGAGCCTGGAGCTGCTGGGTCTGCGGGACGGGAGAGCAAGCTGGAAACGGCGCACGAGGGCTCCCGTGGCCACGTGGCGGCTCACCCGGCAGGGTAGTGTGGCCGACAGGTGCAGCCTATCCCCGTAGCTGATCGCCACCCCTTTCCACGAGCAGCGCCTTTGTTAGAGGTAGCGTAAGGCCGACGAGCTGGTAGGCAGCACCGGCAGGCAGGGGAGCGTGGCAGCGCGCTGTCTAGCACGGCCCCGGGGCTCCTGGGGTGCCGCAGCAGCGCGAGGAGACGAGGGATGTGAGAAGACTGCCTGCCTCCGCCGCACGGCCAGGCCTCTGCAAGGAGGCGAGCCCTGCCACAAAACAGACCGGCTTTCAAAGCGGGGTGCCGCTGCGTTGGCAGGCGTGACCGAGGGGCCGCGAGCTAAAAGGGTCGAGAGCCGCTGGTGGAAGCAGGTCTGCGGGATGCTAATGCTTGATACCGACAAAGCGGAAGAAGTGCCCTGTTCACGGGCAGGGCGAGGGTCAGCGGGCAGCCCGGGGCAGGGGCCGAGCTTGACCCCTGCCTGAAGGCCGGAGGGCCGGCTCCCGGGCAGGAGGTGCTTGGGCAGGTCTAGGCACCTCCAGAGCCAATGTCCACGACCCGCTGTCCATCTCCTCTGGGGCTTTGCATGCGGCCAGCAGCTCTAAGTGGCTGTGGATGCGGGGGAAGATGAGGGGTTTCTGTCCTGCGATCCCCAGCGAAGACAGGGTCTGGCAGGACACATCAAGTGTCCGTGTGGTGCCCGGGGTGCTGCCGGGCCGGTGGGGGCCTGCATGCTCGCAGCGGCAAAGAGGAGGAACAAGCAGCTGCAAAACAGTGTCCTTGGAAAAGCCACCTCGTCTGATCGGCACTCAGCCGCGAGCGCCTGCACGCTGGCAAGGTCCGTCGTGTCACCCAAAAGGAGTGAGGAGAGGGTGGCTCGAGAGCCAGGTAAGGATGCCCGCCGAGAACCGGGGGTCGCTGAGAAGAAAGGCAGCTAGTAGCAAAGCAAAATGACTGACACCACTTAAAAGGGCAAGAGAAGCGAAATGGCTAGACACATCCTACTCCAAATAGGAAACACATGGGAAGCGTCGATCAGGGAATGCTGGCAAGCAGATGAGGGCTCTGAAAAAGGGGGGAAAAAAGAGGAAACAGAAAACAAGATGGGAAGATAAAATTTCAAAGCAAGCATTAAAGGGGTAGCAGCTCCAGCTAATAGGAAGGCCACTAGTGCTCTGACAGGCCGCGCTCAGAGAGGAGCTGACGATCATTAACATCCTGATAAACTTATCGTCAGACAGTTCAGTCCTGCCCATTGCAATTTCTCCCCCGGGGCCAGAAATTGTTTCATAAAGTTAGGAAAGGCAAGTGGATCCTTAAAACTACACAGACAAACCTCCCTCATTATTTAGATGTCTAAATAACAAATGCTTGGAATTTAATAACGGGCTGGTCGTTAAAGCAGCTACCGGGGCGACAGCCGCAGCAAACAGATCTGTGCCTTTTATCTGCAGCTGTTTGCACCCGCTGCCCGCTCGGTTTGCTCTGGTCCGAGCCAGCGCGGCCTGTGCGCACTGACGTGTTGAGGCGCCCGGTGAAGCCCTGGCCTGGGTTTGGCAGCTCCCGAGCCCACCGCGCGGCCCGGAGGAGCCCCTTGCCGACGGGCCCCTTCCCCTGGGGTGCACCGGGGAAGCGGCTGACCTCGGCGCACGGCGCTGGCCTCCACGCCACCATGCACTGAAAAGGAGTGAGGAGAGGGTGGCTCGAGAGCCAGGTAAGGATGCCCGCCAAGAACCGGGGGCCGTTGAGAAGAAAGGCAGCTAGTAGCAAATCATGCATCGCCGAAAAGCAAGGGCAACGTTGGACCCCTGCTAAACCAGATGGGGCAACTGACAACTGACGCCCAGGAAAAAGCCAACCTATTAAATAGGTACTTT
>NW_017728925.1:19482041-19496266 GCF_001723895.1 Crocodylus porosus
GATGCTTCTCTTGCTGGGATCCTATGACCCCAGCTGACTTCCTGCCCTTTGGGCAAGGGGCTGGACTCGATGGTCTCCCGAGGTCCCTTCCAGCCCTGATGTCTATGAAATCTGTGCACGCCATCGGCTGTGCGGCCTGGGGGCTGGCAGCGCACGTGCGACCGGGGTGGACCCCGCAACCCCGGAGGACTGCGTGCCCACGTGCGAGGCCAGGAGGGTGTTGGGTGATGGGAGCTGAGCCCGGGGGCCGGGATGATGCCATTATCGACTCCTTCCCTGCACCGAGCGGGGAAGGCCCAGCAGCATCTGGGCATCCTCCTGCTTCTCTGCATCCCGCTTCCTGCCTGGCGGGACCAGTGGCCCCTCGCCCCCTCACTCCAGCTCGGATCTGCTCCGGAGCTCAGGCTGGGCTTCTGGGTGCATCCGGGCCCCCGGTGAGGGGCTGGCGTGCCCGCCACGCGGCTGGCAGCGGGAGCCCTGCCCTTGCCACGGGGCCTGCCCAGCCTGGGCCGCTGGGTCTCGGGTTCGTGCCACGCTCTGCCTTTGGCCACGGGCACTGCAGTGTCGGGGAGGGACGGGTCAGGAGCCCGATCCCCGCGGCAGACCGCCAGCACGTGTCATGCAAGGCCGTGCAGGCACGAGGGGGTGTCAGGCACTGTGGTGAGAAGGATGCGTCTGTCCCACAGGTACTCAGGGGCTGGTGCGGGCCTACATCAGCGCGGGGTCCGGTCCCTTTGCACGGACGCCTGCGTGCGCCGCGGGCATCTCCGCGGAGGGTTGCCAGGCCCCACAGGTGAGCGAGGGGAGACCCGAGCTCCGCACCCATGGCCACCCTGTCTGTCTGCCCTCGCCGCAGGGACCGGGCTGGCCCGTGAGCCTCGCCGCTGCGCTGGGCCGCTCGCTCGAGCGCCGCCCCGGGGCGCCGGCCGCCCCGGCTTTGGCTGAGCGGTGGCCCTCGGGCCAGCTGGACGAGAGCAGCCGCAGCGAGCGCACAGAGGGGAGCGGCGACCGCCTGCAGCGCCTGCGCTTCCGCAGCGCGGGCTCCCTCCGCTCGCTTCGCGGCACTCGCTCTACCTTGCGCATGTCCACGAGCCTGTGCAGTGCTGTACAGCAGGGCTTTGCTGCATCCCAAAAATGAAAGCAGTCCTCCTGCATTTTTAATTGGGCCTCGTTATGAACGGCAGATGCTTGGAACCAAAGAAAAAGTCATCATCCATTGCACGTATCGGCTAATTCCTGCCACGGCTCCAGCTTGAGAAATATCGAGCATGTTCGATGGCTGCTAAAATGAAAAGGGAAGATCAGTCTCACGCCAGCAAAGCACATCACGTTCACCACAAGTTGTTGAACTCGAAAGCAGCCGTGCTGGGAGGATTGCATCCGGAAAGCTGCTCTTCTTTAGCTGGATCAGTGAACGAACGCTGTGTTTACGAGGCCTGGAGCAGGCGACGCAGAAGGGTTGTTCTGTGGATGCTTTCATCTCCCGGCTATTCCATTTGTTGCCCCTCTCTCAGTACCAGTGCTATAAATCTTAGTAGTTTTACTCCAGATGAAGGCAGATAACATGGGAGGGCCTGCGCATCTTTGTCTGGGACGTGGGAATCTGGAGCTCCTCAGTTGCCTGCCTCGTTCTCTGCTGAAACCACCCACGGAGACACAGCGACGTGGAAAGCTTTCAGACGTGGGGAGGCCGCGTGGCGAGGAGAGCGGGGCTCGGACCCACTCAGGTGCTTGCAGGTGGTGAGGGAAGAGGGTAACTCGTGCAGCCTGGCTCCTTGCACCTGTGGCATTACAGCCCAGGAATGGGGCAGCTAAATTTCCCAGCTAGCTAAGGTGACGTGTCAGCTAATGTGGTCCCTCAAGGGGCGATCCCCACCTCTGCATCCCCTGCGAGCCGGGATCCTGATGGGCATCCGCTCCCTTTCCCCCAAGGGAGGAAGGGCCAGGGCGCGTCCCACCTCACCTCGCACTTTGGAGTCGCTCGTCCACGTTTCAGACCGGTGAGTTAACTCACCGAGCCACCCCGGGCGCTCCTCAAGCCGCGCAGAAAGCCCTGCAGCCTCTTCCTGTATTTCTTACCACGGCTATTCACATCCCATCAGCGAAGTGGGTTTGCTAGCCTTCACTGACAAGTGCTTTATGGGCTTGTACTGGTTAAAGACCGGCTCTGAACCACGCAGCGAAAGGGAACGTTGAATAAAACTATATGTGCCCAGAAAAAAAATGTGCGAGTTAGAGAAAAATCCCATCCTATTACCAGAGGTTTGCAGACTGTTATTTGGGTCTGTTTTCACTTGCTTTCACACTATGCAGATTTCCTAGGTGGCCATGAATTATTGGGGTAAAACGGCTCTGTGGCTGATGGATGTTGATAATGAAATACCCTGCGTGTACATGGAAATGAGCCTGAGCCACAGAACCTATGTCTGGATGGTGAAATGTTATGTTTAACTTTCTGTTGGCCGTGCCCCAACCCAAATTCCAGCTTCTTCCACAAAGACAACTGCATCCGTGCACGGCTGCAGGCAGGGCCGAGCCTGTTTGGATGAAATCCAAAATTAACCAAATTTTACTTTTAATTGGAGTAAGAAACAACCAGATCTCTTTGGACTTGGGAACCGTTTGTCCCCTGGAGCACTGGCCCTGCCCAGCGTGCGGCGCGGCTCTGCCTGCAGCTGTTCTCGTGCGAGGCACGCTCGGGCTCTGGCAGCTGGGCTCACTCTGCTGGGATTTCACGCCTAGTTTGTGCCTCGGTGGCTGGTTGGACGAGCTGCTGCGCTCTGGCGCGTCGACATATGCTGGTCATCATAACACGCACGGCGGGGAAGGCTGGGAGCACCGCGCCCCCTGGGACAGGCTGCCTCTGCGGTCTGTGGCACGCGGCGGGGACACGGCCCTGGCGCCAGGGAGATGCCTCCTCTGGGTTTTGAAATCCTGCCTGGGCCAGGGGGGAGGCAGGCTCGAACACTGCCGTTTCCCCGGCCCTCGGCAGCTTGCTCTGAGGCCCCTTATTCCCTGTCCCCCCAAACCCTCCCCTGGCAAGATGCTGCCTCCCCACCCTCCCCTCCCCTGCCAGCACACCCCAGCCCTGGGCTCACAGCTGCCGCAGGTCTCCGGGGCCGGTTCTCCGCCCTGGTCCTGATTTAAGGCACGACCCGACATTACTCCTGCGCCCGGCGGGAGATGTTGTTGTTCTGGGGCTGCACTTTCCCCAGTGCCAGGCTGGGAACACCTTCAAGCTCGGCTCAGTTGTCTTGTCGGTGCAAAGGCACCGGAGTGGCGGCTGGAGGTGGGGGAGGCTGCGCTGGACACTGCTCCTCCTGCCTGGGGCCAGGGGAGAGCGTGCGCCGCTCACACATGCGTGTGCATGGGTGTGTGAGTGAGTGTTGGGGCCCTGCCGCCGGCACTGCTTGTGATAGCCGGCGGAGTCCACCCGAGGGAAACGTCTCAGTCATGCGATATTGTGACTGGTTCTGATCGACTGCGACTGTAGACGACGGCCCCCGTCCTACGCAGCGGCTGCGGGACAGCCTCCTCCTGCCGCGGCACGTCGCGCCTGCCGGCACCGCTGGGAACGCGAAGGGGGGGAGCCCTCGCCCGGGAGAGGCGCAGGCACGTGCGCCCTCGTGTCTCCTTCCTGGCCGTCTGGCTCATCTGACCGGCCTCGCCAGTGCTCCCGGTGCCCAGAGAGAGGGAGAAGCAACCTGTGCTGGGCACCTGCCTCTTGCCCGACAGAGAGGTGTTGAACAGGCAGACAGAAATGCTCTTTTCAGGCTCCGAAGGGGCTTGCTGCTACCGGCGCTCGCAACCGTGCCAAGGACCTGCAGGAACACGCCGTGGCGTGCCGGTGGCCCGGAGCGCGGCGGGGCCCGGGGCCCGGGGATGGCCCGCTCCGCTTTCCCGCGCGCCTCCGCTGCAGCACGGCGCCTCCCGCGCGCCGTCGGGGAGACAACGTACGAGCTGTCGAGAGAGAGGAGAATCGTTCTGGGCTGAGAGCTTTGTCTGAACTTTGTCCTTTTCTCAAGCAAAAGAAAATATTATTTCACCCTTTAAAGAACCACACATAATAAGAGGCGAAATGTCAAGACCAGTGTTGATATAAACCCCCAAGGAAAACAAACATCCATGTGGCTTCTCCAAAAGGTCTCACTTCCTCGCCCCTCTCCCCTAGTTTAAACAGATTCAGTAACAGAGGAGGAATGGGAGGGAGGGGGCTTCTCCCAGGGTCGCGTCGCCAGGGCCCGATTCAGTATGTGGCTTTCAAGGATGCTCAGTGCCTGGCAGGATTGGTCTCGGGGACAGCGAAGCCTCAGCCGTCCCTGGTGAAAGCCCCGTGAAGGACGCAGAAAGCCCCTCGGCCCGGGCGCGTGCCCCAGCTCCTGCGGCGCGGCCTCCCGCAGCACAGGGTACCGAGGACGCCGCGCGTCGCTCGGGAGGCAGCCGCAGCCTTGCTCGAAGCAGGAGGCGCGCGGCTGCAGCCTGGGCGCGGCGGCGGGGAGCCTGCCTGTGCCAGAAGTGGCACGTGCCCAAGGGCCGGAGCCAGGGCCTGCGGCTGAGGGGAGGCTCGTCCCCGCAGCCAGCGCTGTCCCCACGCAGCTGGGAGGGCCTGCGATGCGGGCCAGGCCGGGCCGTGTTGGCCCGGGCCCCCCAGCAGCCCGCGGTCCAGGCTGGAGGTGCCCCTGGCAGAGGTGCCCGGAGCGCCACGGGTCCCCCGAGAGCTGCCCCGCGCCGGCGGGTGCGGCGGTTTGCCGGGGCTCCCTGGCCTGGCGCCTTTGCTGGGGGAGGCCTGGCCCACGTTACCCCGTGGGCAGCTCGGGGCCTGCTGTCCGGACGGGGCTGCTGGAGCCTCTCGCAATGGGGTGATGGCAGCAGCTCGAGGCCACTGAGGCTGCTTACAGACATTAAAAAAACCCCCAAAACAGCAGTTAAAGTTCGGCCCGCCACTACACCGAGCACAGCCCATGCCCAGAAGAGGCAGCACATTAGCTGGACCCAGCTTGCCCAGCATCTATGTAGCTCGCATGCTTTGGCAAGGCTTTTCTGGCATTTTTATCCCACAGCTGATTGAATTGGCTCGGGCTGGCAGGGACCATGGGGGCTCTGGCTTTCATAGTTTCATAGTTTCTCGGGTCGGAAGGGACCTGAGAAGATCACCTAGTCCGACCCCCTGCCATGGCAGGAAAGAGCGCTGGGGTCAAACGACCCCAGCAAGATGTTCATCTAACCTCCTCTTAAACACCCCCAGGGTAGGGGCCTGCACCGCTTCTCTTGGAAGCTGGTTCCAGACCCTAGCCGCCCTGACCGTGAAGTCGCACCTCCTGATGTCTAGCCTAAATCTCCCCTCCGCCAGCTTGTGACCGCTATTCCTGGTCACTCCTGGCGGTGCTCAGGGGAACAGGGACTCCCCCAATGCCTGCTGGTCCCCCCCGACTAGTCTGTAACAGGCCACTAGACCCCCCTCAGCCTTCTCTGGTGGAGGCCAAACAGGTTCAGGTCCCGGCGCCTCTCCTCGTGGGGCCTGCCCTGCTGCCCCCGACCACGCGAGTGGCCTCCTCTGGACCCTCCCCGTACCGTGGGACCCGGTCCTTTTCCCAGGGGCTTGAGCCCCTGTAACAACTGCGCCCTGGCATCGCAGTGCAGGCACTGGCACTGCACACGTCTCCCCTGCCAGCGATGGTGTCCTCGGTGCTCGGGGCACGGCCCCGGCACGTGCAGCAGCAGTGTGCCGCAGGGGTCCGGAGACTGCTTTGGAGACGGTGCCTGCGAGTGCCGGGGACTGGCCTCGCCGGCCCGGGTGGCACCACCCCACCTGCATCCCGTGTTCCCAGTGCACACCTGCTCTGTAGGCCCTGGTGCTGCTCGCCCGTCTGTCCACACCTGTGCAGGGCACATGCAGCGCCCACGCTGCCCCCCCGCGTGCTTCGGCCCTGCCGTGCACACCCCCAGCCAAGTTGCATGGCGTGGCTGCCGCGGTCTGCCCCGGGGAGCCCGTTCCCCCGCCGCGCTCCTTCGGCCTGGCGCCTGCTGCCGCTTCCAGCC
This sequence comes from Crocodylus porosus, assembly GCF_001723895.1. Taxonomy (NCBI): domain Eukaryota; kingdom Metazoa; phylum Chordata; order Crocodylia; family Crocodylidae; genus Crocodylus; species Crocodylus porosus. The sequence goes on from NW_017728925.1 coordinate 19,488,081, forward strand.
ACGGCGGCATCCAGAGCTACTGGAAACGTAGAAGCCACGATGGAGGTGATTTTATTAGCAAACCCAGATACAATAATTCCCTCCTAGAGCAACAATAATCATCACATTCTGCAGCACAAAAGTGCAAAAATTAATAATTAAAAAACACAAGCTGGCTCCGGGAAAGCCCGGTTATTATGTGCATCAGAAACAGGATAAATCACAAGTAATTCAGAAGTCATATTCCCAGGTTCACTCATAACCATCATGGTATTTGGAGTCCCTCTGGGAGCAATAAACGACATCGACTCCACATTATAAAAATAAACATGAACTTAAGTGGCAAGGATTCATTTAAGCCCAAAGGAGCAGGGCTTTATTATTTACAGGATCAGCTTAATATAAATAGAGCACATTTCACCTTGAAGCACCCCTGACGTGGGAGGAAAGGGACCCCGAGGGAGGAGGGTGCCAGGCCCCTCTGCTTCTCGTCAAGGCGGCACCTCGCACCAACGAGCACGTTTTCGCCCTGGGCTCTGCCAGGCCTTGGGCCTTGACCGGCTGCTGTCAGAGCAGCAGAAGGCAAACGGGGAAGTGCTGCGGGTCCCAGCTCCTCCTCTGTGCCCGAGGCAGCGAGGCCAGGTCTTGGGAGGAGTTTCACACCAAGCCCCAGCTCCCGGAGTCACGTGCTGAAGTGAGCATGCGGCTCTCCTTTGGTTTGCTTCGCGCAAGATCCCAGCCCTCCTAGTTTTGGGGAAAAGCTGGAAATACGCCTTGTAGAGCTTTGAAAGCAGAAGGCAAAGTGAAAAAGCCTGGGCTTTCCTGTTTCATTTAGATTGGGGGGTTTCCCCTCGTGATTGTAAGGCCGTCTTATGTTTCTCGGAGCCTGACTTGAAGCCATTTGTCCGAATAATTTTTATTTATTTATTTAAGCCTTGAGCCCCTGAGGGCCATATTGTTGAGACGTGAATGAGGGCAGACTTTCACTCCGGGGCTTTCGCTTAATCCCTTAGCAAAAAGAAAACAGAAAAGTCTTGAGGAAGCCCAGACCAAGCGTCTGAGCAATTGCTCCGAAGAGATACCGCGTGATAGCCCTCTGCCAAGTGTGACTAATCTGGGGGCACCTGGATCTCAAGCACAGGATTAGGCCCGTAGCGAGCGGCGGAGCAGGCTCAGGAGAGCCTGACCAGGGGACGCAGCCCCAGCGAGGAATCGCCCCGAGGCCTAAGCCACCCGCCTGCCGGGCACGGCACCGACTGCAGCCGCTCGGCCAAGGGAGGCCCCTGCCTCCTTGTCCTTTCTACCCACAGATACTGGCTTCTCCCAGAAGAAAACTTTACTGCCACATGTGTCTGATCTAGGGCTCGTCCATCCCACTCAGTTCTGCGACGTGTGCTGTGTCCGGCGGGGACCTTGCAGCCGGACCGGGCTCTTCCCAAGGGAGGATCATTCTGCTGCATGAAGCGCCCTGGATTTCCAGGTGTTTGCTGGCTGCAAACCGAGCCTGGCGCCTGTCAGTTCCTGGGCACCAGCTCTGCTTTCGCCTCTGAGCAGTAACCCTCACGCTGCAGGCGGCATTCGCCTGCCTGGCCTGCGCCGGCACCGTGCAATCTGCTGCAGCGTCAGCAGATGGAGCCACGTGAGAAAGGAAAGGAGCCTGTGGACGTATGTGTGCGATCTTGCTCCCATGGTGCGGCTCCAGCTCTAGATTTGGCCTGATTAAGGAAAAATCCCTGATTTAGCTCCCGATGCCTTGAAAGGAAGAAACAGATACAGCCCTGCCCAAGCCGGACCAGGAGAAAATGGCAGCACGTGATATAATGGCAAAGTAAAAGACTTGGAGCCAGTTCCCGTGTCAGGACACAGGCTCAGAAGAGCGGGGTGGATTTTAATTATCTGGGAGGTGGGGACTAGATGGCTTTCAGGAGAAGACTTCAAACATGGAAACCTTCTGCCCCCCTCACCTTGCCCTGGGGGCAGAAGGGAGCAGGATGTGAACGTCTCACAACCGCGACGTGCCCTTTGATGCACCAGCCCTGCGCGCCGCACCAGGAACCGTCTGTGATGCCGACGCCGATGCCCTCGTCCAGGGTCAGAGTGCAACCCTGGAGAAAAGAGCAGCTGTGCAGAAGATGAAACACATCCCTCGCAGGCCCACCTACCAGGCACTCACATGTGCGTCCAGGTCCCGGAGGCTGCAGCCGATAGGGGCTAAAGCAATGCTAGTAACTCATAACGCACTGCCTGTTTGGTCTGGTGGCTTATTGCTGAGTGCTGGCGGGGTGCAGAATAGGTGCTCCGTCCCAAAAGGGACGATGATCCCAGAACGTGATTGGGAAACCGGTATTCCCTCGCCGGGTGACACTTCCCCTTGGCGTGCCCTGCCCTGCGATGCTGGTCCCAAGGGAGGACCGTCATGCAGTTATGCCGTGCCCATCGGGGGTGACTGCTGAATGGGCACCTGCCTGGCACGGTGCTAGAGGCGGCACGTCCTGCCCCGTGCTCGGGGTTGGACTAGATACCCCCCGAGGTGCCCTCCAGCCCTGGGACCCCATGTGTTGCTGCTTGCATTGCGGTGTCACGGAGGGGCCTCAGGAACTGTCCAGGGCTCTGGTGCTAGGTGCTGCACAAATGCGAGCATGATCCAGACCCAGGCAGCTGGAGTCTGCTTGGTGCGACCTGGTGCAGAAAATCATTGTGATGCCAGGAAAACAGGGGGGCAGGCACTCCTATCGCACAGTGTCTGGGGATCCCTCACGCGTGTAGCCACTTTCACAGAAGTGAAAGGCTGAGTCTGCCAGGGAAAATCCCCCCGCTTTGCTGTGGATGCTGAAACGGTGCAGACTGCACCTCTTACCAAATACTCCCTGGGGCAAATCTGCCTCTTGCTGAGCTGCCTCCATGCTGGTGGCAAGTGCTTTATTTGCGGGTGGAAATGGAGAATCAGCGCCCCGGGAGAGACTCTGTGAACTCTCCCCAGGGCCTCCGAGCCCCAAGCTGGACGCTTATTAACTGGTGGGTTCACACGGGCCTGCCGCTCTGCTCTCAGCTGCACCTCATTAGGAGGAAAGTCCCTCTTCCTGCACGTCTCACAGCTCAGTGTTATCTTACCTTGGCTTATCGAGCCGTGCTGTCAATGCAGCTGACCCCAGGAGGCCACGGAGTCGGGCCAGGTGAGAGCCCAGCAAAGAAAACAGGAGCTGGCACTGGGGGAGGGGAGTGAATCTCGGGGGTGGGGGCAGGTGAGTCCCTTCTCCCCGGCCCATGAGCCAGCTGGGGCTTGGGGGCCTGTAGCCTGACTGCTCCTGAGCACTGTGAGAAACCCAGGGCAGGAGTTCGTGCGCAGCAGTGCAGGGTCATGCCGTGGTGCAAGGCAGACGTGCAAGAGGCAGAGCAGACAACGCACCGCTTGCTTGCTTCTCCCTGCAGTGCCAGGTGGATAAATCGGACGTCTTCACTTCATGTATGAGAACGTCTTTGTAACCAAGAGCCGCTCTTGCGCTCCAGAAGCGGGTGCGTTACAGCGGTGGTGAAGGGGTCCTGCATACTGGTGAAGTATTTGTGGGGTCCCAGGTGCAGCATGCTTTCAGAGGACAGCCAGAACTGCCGGGCCTGTCGCTTTTATTGTGTCAGAGTTTATGTTAGTTGGGGATCAGAAAGGTAAAACCCTGGAGACAACTCTGAGCTTGCAGCGCGGCTCCTTCTCTGGGCCTCTGCTCTGGGTTACAACAGAAATCAGGGGAAATGTTAACCCCTCTGTTAGACCTAGGCAGGGCTTGGAAAGGGGTGGTGGAGAGCGGAAGATAAATATCCCCCTTCCTTGCGCCCTTGGTCGCGGGGGGCAAGAGTACTGACCGCCTGCAGAGTAACTGTGAAAACGCGCAGCGCCTGACTAGTGTCCCCTGGCCTGGTCACCGGCCTTCCCGCTGCAAGGGGGGATGGCCGCTGGGCCCAACACTGTGCTGCAAAGGTTCAGAGATACCTTGTCACTCAAATGGGCAAAACTCCCACGTTTATTTCATCCCTCTTGCGTGAGCCAGAGGACACATAATAAAAGGGAAGAGAGATTCCAGAAAACCTTTTTCATAATCCACAAACGCAAACAAATTATGCCTGCTACTCTCATATACAGGATTAAATAAGAGCAACTGGCAAGCAAAATGATACTTTACCGTTGCAATTACCCAAATGTTGTACGCGTAATGTTCGAAATACGAAATTCCCAGGAACAGCACTGTCGGGTTCGTTTGATTCCAACTCTGTTCTGTGAAATAACACCAACAAAGTAGATATTTAAAGTTATTCTCTTTATATTTCTGTTGCTTAATTTTGTTTTCATTTGTTTTAAAAGACAAAGAGAAAAGGCACTCCGATGCTATACATCAGGCTACAGCCAAAACAAGCGCACATTGAATAACCTTATTTAAACAGACACACTCATAAAAATTTAACAAGACACCAAATAATTACAGGAAAAGGCTAAAGTCCAACTCTGTATGGAGTCCAAAGGTTTGAAGTGCATTTAAGATAGAGATCAAATAGAACGTGCATTGGCATAACAACATCACCGAACCGCCTGGCCTCGGCGATGCATCCATGTTTTCAAGGCCAATAAACTTTAATGTACTTGTGGATTTTTTTCCAAATCACATAAAATGCCTTGCCATGGACTGTTCAAAATGCTCTAACACAGGGTTTATGGTTCGAAACGGTCCTTTCACCATTTCTTTGTTTTTCCAACATGTATGTTAACACAAGGGGTAAGTAAGCAATTAATTTAAGACTTTGTAAGGCACTCTTCTCGTTTGCTTCTATTACTTATCTCCTTATCACTTGCAAGCCGATTCTGCATGCTGAATTGCTGAAATTGTCAAGGAGTTTGGGTCCCTGCAAACCGCTGACATCTGGGCCCGAAGGCTGCGTGCTTTCCAGCCGCTTGTACTCTCCTTACCTGAGACCTGTTGCCAGAAGGAGCGAGAGGCTTGGGGGGGGCCCCTCACCCATTTTGTGATCCGGGGATCGGTCTGCTCTGACACCCCCTGCCCCGCAGGCCGAGCACCGTTCAGGAGGGACGCACAGGGCCGGACACCGCACGGAGGGCCAGGACGCCCGTCCTGTGGCCTTGGCTGTGCAACCTGCCCTCTCCCTCCCTCGGCTTCAGCATCCCGTCTGTGCGCGGGGGCCGGCGCCGGCCTGCCTGCAGCGTTGCGCATTTGGGTCAGACCGTGACAGAGGCCGCAGCCCGGAGAGGCTGTGCTGTGCCACGCCAGAGCGGCCGGGCCTTGTCGGTGCGGGGGTCAGGTCAGCCTGCTCCCCTGCGCCGTGCCAGCTCGAGCGGTGCCAGGTGCCGCCCCGGGGCAGCGAGCGCGGCCTGTCACCACGCTGCAGACTCCTCGATGCTTCCCGGGGAAGCACCGCTCCGCCTGTCCGAGGCACGGCTCTGCGCCGTGCTGCAGGGGTCTGTGCCGCGCTAAAGCCCCGGCAGCCGGGGAAGCTCCCCGCTCCACGCTGCTCGTAACTTGCTTTGTTTTTACGCTGGCCACGTGCCATTGTGTCCAGAGTAGGACCGTCGGTGACGGTGACCCCAGCAGAGCTGCGGCCGATTTCCGCGGGAGCGAGGCTGCCGTCAAGCGCTCCCGTCTCCATCTGCTGGTCAAGCAGAGCTAACCCGTGGGTCTGGCTGCCGAGAAACCGCCGTATCCTAGCTCTTTCCCTGGGATTTCACGGCCCTGCTTGCTCTGTATTCCCCGCCCGGGTTCTGGGTGCAGGGGAGACAGAATTGCACCCAGCGTGTATGTATTGGCAGATGCTCCCCCTTACAATGGGATTTTTTTACTGCACTGAATCGCTGTTGTAATCCAGACCTTTTTTCAAAAAAGAAATGAGTCCTATATCATTTAAAAATATATACACAACTTTTAAATTGTTTTCCCTGGGCATTGGCAGGATTAGAACAGCAATTCCAGAGGTGAAAGGCCTGTAATTAATCCTGTGTGCCAATCAAATCCCATCAGTGAAACACATTTCATTGATATTTGTTTTTTTTACTCTTAGACCACTGTTATAAACACTCTAACGGTTCACATCTGTCTCTCATCGAGCAATTGTAATTGAAATTAAAACACTGGTTTCTCTGAGGCAATTAAATTTTGGAAATGAACATTCCTGGCAGGGGATGACCAGCATTTTCAGCTGCGTGTCTCTGACCCCGTGGCTGGAAATAAGGGACATGCCTTGCCCCTGCACCAGGTGGAAGGGGACAACGACCTGGCCCTGACAATCCCCGGCAGCGAGGCCTTGCCCATGTCCTGCCCTTCCTCGCCCCATCTGCGCATCTTTCCCTGGCCGCTTTTAAGTCTGGAATTTACTGCACGTTTCAGTCTGTCCACTAAATCCCCTCCTCTCACAGGGGCTTTGTACAGAGCCGAAGCTCGTCCCGCTGAAGTTAATGGCTCGGCTCCAGATGGTTTCAGCGGGGCCGGGGACTGGCTTGCAGCAGTTCGAGCCAGCGGCCGTACCCGCGGTGCCTGGAGACACATTCACACGGGGCGCGCTAGTGTCAGCACCGAGGCGCCGGGCGGCTCGGACGTGCGTGCTCTTTGGGTTGCTTGCTGATCTGTGCATTTAGCTCTGCCGATTGCTCAGTCACGGGGCTGGTGTGACCTGAGAAGATGCTGCAGAAGTCAGCAAGGGAGCCCGGGAGCCCCCCACTCAGTTACGTTTGCTGGGAGACAAGGTCACGGAAGTGAGACGCTCAGTCTGGCGGGCTGCGTGCCCAGCTTAGCAGCAGCATGCTGGTATCTTGCAGGTACAGCGTTTGCTAACTAAGCACCACCTTCTCTTTGCCTGTTTGCAAATGCTCCACAGCCCAGGTACGCTGCGAGCAGAGGCCTCCTGCACGCCGAGGTCAGCCTGGGGCTCCCCGGCATGGGCGCTGGGTGGCTGGCCCACGCAGGGAGGGCAGCGCCGGAGCCGGGGACCCCAAGCTGAGCCCACAGGAGGAAGGGACGAGACTGGCCTGTCTGGGCGAGCTGCTCCCCGGTCTGGGGAGGCTTCCTGCGCCCTCCCCAGGAAGCTCGGCTTGGTGTGACAGGCCCCGCGCAGGACGTGTCCCCGGCTGGCCAGTGGAGAAAAGCAGGTTGCGGGGGAGCCAGGGCCTGGCCCACTCACGCAGGGAACCCCGTGGCCCCAGGCCCGGCTGCGCCGTGGCTGCGGCTGCTCGGGGCCAGGCCAGGCCGCTCTGCTGAACCGAGACCACGTCCGTAAGCGACAGCCCGAGCGCGCGCTGCAGCGAGGCGGCCGCTCAGCCCCGAGACACAAGCGCTGCGTTCTCTGGGGCATCCCCGAAAGGCACCGTGCTATTTGGGGCCCTGCTACGACCAACGTGGCCGTCCCGAATGCCCGTAGCTGTGACCGTCGGAGGGGCTTGGAGGCCAGACCGCGGCCATGCAGGCGCGCGCACGCGACAGGACAGATACCTCCTGCAAAAGGCAACGGTCCAAAGTGCTGCAATGCCTGTGGGGCTGTCCCCCGCCTGTCCCGGTGGCGTTGCTCGTGCAGGCACGAGCCGTCGGCCCTGCCTCAGTCCAACCAGAGCTAGGCCCCAGAAGTCCCCCCGAGCTCAGTGCCGTCTCCCCGGTTTATTTAATCCCCTTGGGCCGAGGGTCGAGCTGGTGCTGCGGGGCACCCCGCATTAACCCGCGCCCTTGTGTCAGAAGAGGTGACTCCTCCAGGGAGATTTTCCCTCTTGCTTCCTTGTGGCAGAGAAACAATCAGTGAAGCGGTGCACGGAAAGCACCGCGGCTCCGAGCCGAGGCACAGGGGAGCTGGCGGGAGCACACGTGAAGCGCACTTGGGAGTGTCAAGGGGGCTAATCCGTCACTGTCTGAAGGAGGCTAAGGGTGAAAGTGTTTATTGCTCCTGATAACCTCCGAGGCCCCGGGATCAGAGGAAGCCCTTGCAGAAGACCCCTCGGCACGACGGCCCCTCGGCCAGGTGCCCCGCAGCGGACCGAGCCGTGCCCGGAGGAGCAGACACGTCCTCGCCCTGCCCGCGCCGCCGGGAGCCTGTGCGTCGTGCCCCCACCCCGGCACCCCTCCGCCGTGTAGCGCCGCGGCGGCCGGCCTGCCTGGCCGAGGGGGCTCCCTTCCCGGCACTGCTGGCCCAGGCCGGGGCTGCGCAGCCCGGGCGGGCAGGGCTCGGCGCCG
>NW_017728925.1:19497414-19601884 GCF_001723895.1 Crocodylus porosus
GGCTGCCCGAGACTTCTCTTGCTCGGCCCTGAGGAGCTTTAGAAATGCAAGATGTGCGGGACCTGCCCGCTTTGAAAAGCCCCGGGGAAAACAATGGTGTTTTGTAAACTCGAAATAAGAGAGAGGGCTGCACCGGGGATGCGAAACAAGGGTCCCTGCCTTTGTGCCGGGGGAATATTTCCTGACTAGCACAGAAAGAAGTGCAGATATTATCAAAGGCGTCTAATTGTATGGGGGAAGCAGGGCAACTGGGCTGACTGGCAATAAAAAGATATCAACATGTTAGCCTTTGTTGGATCACAGCACCTAGTGTGACATGACATGGCAGCCCGCTGTGCGTGCCCCCAAGGACTGACAGCAGAAGGAGCGAATGGAAAGAGGGAGGGGGGCACGGCCAATCCAAATTCGTTTGCCCTGAAATTTTATTAAATTGGGAGAGAAAGCGCGGGCGGCTGCACACACAGCAGCCGCGGCCGAGGCTTGGAGAAGTTTCCTGCTATCAGCGTGGCCTCCTCACGAAAGTGTAAAAACAGCCCTGCACGCAGGCACACACTCGCGCCGCGGCGTGTTGCAGCACACGGGTTTCATGGGCAGGAGCCTGGAGGCAAAGGCGGGAGTGAATTGTGCTGCACGCCCGTGCCCCCTTCGCACCCCCGGCTGTGCCGCCGGCCACATGCCGGGCGGGTATTGAGTGATGCTTTTTTTAAAACCAAAAATGAGGAGCGAAGGAATGTGCAGGCAGCGATCCAGTCAGGTGCCTTTGTTATCCTGCATCCCGTGCCCGCAGCTCAGAGGGAAAAAAGGGAAGGGAGATTTCCAAAAATTTCTTAAATTTCTTAGTTACTTAAACTTACTTTTAAATAGCTTTTCCCTACGTAGCAATGCAATTTACAGGTCAGCTTTGTCCAGAGCTCCCAGGACTGGATTCGGGGCTGTGTGTATCTCTGGAAAAAGGGGCTCTCCTCTGCCTAATGAAAGCAAGCTTCTGACGGGTCGGATATCAGACCTTAAACCTTTCCCCGGGTCAGGAACAATTGCTGCCTACCCCGTGCAAATTTGGGTGGGGGAATTTCATGGGAGAAGGAAAGGAGAAAGCATTTTTCAATTTTATTTTTTTTAATAAAAATGCTGGCAGCCGGAAGCTGCTCGTCTGTTTGGAGCGCAGGGGTAAATCCGAGGGGAGACGGACGAGCGGCCGGAGCCCAGATCGCAGTGGTCAGAGGTGCCTGATAAATGCAATTTATCACCCGAATATCACCGCTGCATCCGCGGGCTGCGCCTCTGTGCTCTGGCTCTGCTTCAGCTCCTGATTCGATAAGGTGCAGGCGGTGGATATTACACACTGGTCTTTTGATTTCCGTGTGAACTGCTGGTACATTTGTAGTGGGGGGGGAGCATTTGATTGCAAGGAGTTTAGGGGACGACAGAGCAGCAGTGTAGCAGCATTTTGAGGGATGGATCCTGCGAGCCTAATGCAAAGGAAACTGCCACTGGTGGTAGTAAAGCTTTGGCAACGAAAGCGTGGCAGGATTGGGCTCAAAGTTGGCACTTTAAGCTTTGTGGAGGGGGGAGGAATGAAATCTCTCTGACGCAGGGGAACAGTGATCAGTCCTGGGGAAAAATGAACGAGATCTCGGGTTTTGCCGCAGTAAAATCAATGAAAATTTTTAGCTTAAAAGAAAGTATTTCTTATAAATGTAGGGTGAATTTTCCTGCTTCAAAACCATTCATGATTTAAAATATGAGCTTGGCACTCTCCTCCCTTCATTTAATCATGGCTGTACTTGGCGTGCTGTTGTGATCTAAATGTTCAGCGTTACATAAAGGTTGTGTCTCGTTTCGGGCTGTTTGGTAACAGCGTTGGTGCCGGCTCCCAGTGCTCGGGTCTGGTCCGGGCTGGGGCTTGGGTGCTGAGGGCAGTCTTTTGTCTGCGTCTGCCGTGTGTAGAAAATGTGTCCTCCTGTTGTATGTCTGCAAAGCAAAGGTGGCAAAAGAGTTCCTCCTTTCACAGTCCCTGCAAATGGGGACCTGCGAGCAGTAGCTGATATTCCAGCATTTTTGATTTGCATTACCACTTGGTGTTTTGCTCAGGGTAAGAGGGGAAATGCATGGGCTTTTCTCTCGAGCACCAGGACGCGTTGGGCATTGTTTTAAGCATCCACGCTGGATGCCGTGAAACATTAGCACAGATTTCTGGCATGTATTTCTGCTGTTCCTGATCTCTGGGCCTTTCTTTGTCAGTGAGTACACTTGTTTTTTACGTGAAATCAACCTGGAACCGAGCATAAGTAGAGAGACAAAAGAAATTCAGTTGGGCATCATTACTATGCTAAATTTTAGCCTTTCCAGATTTTTGGAACTGCTTTCTGGAGAGCAGAACAATAGGCTGGTGTTTCCCAGTTAGCTTTTACATTTAAAACAAAACAAAAACTCCCTATTAGGAAATGTCTCCCTCATTTTTGTGAACGTTCGTTTCTTTTCCAGCAGAAGAGAGCGTTTCTGTGCCGAGCGGGCTGTGGAATGCAGGCAGGATCCGTGGTACAAGAGATGTCTTGAGCTCTCAGCCTCTGCCACACATAGCCCCGATCATAACCATTTACTGGCAGCAAGCCTCTGTTTTGTTTTCAGTTTCATCGTTTTTTTATTGTTGTTTTTTTAGCTGCAGAGTCCTAATCTCATTGTTGCCCTCCTCAGTACAGATGTTCAGATTCTGAGCACGGTAAATTCGGCAGCATTAATGTTCCACTCTGCTCGTTGCCTCTGCTCAAGATTGGCACAATCCTTGTTAGTTTGCCTTGAGCAAATAGCCTGAAAACTGTGCGGGGCTCAGAGACCAGGAGCAGCAAAAGAACTTGCTCAGAATATGGAGTAACGGTGAATTTACAGCATCCAGTATAAATCTAAAGAAAGTGTCTGAAATACTCTGCTATTTTTGCTGAAAGTTCGATGCACCCCTTTACATCAAACCAACTGGCCATGTTAACAATCCTTAGCAAAACCTGTTTTTAATAGCACCTCCAAACACTTTTGTGCACAGTTATGTGAAATAAATGAGTCACTGGGAAAGTTTAGGAAACGTTGCTGTTATTTCTGCAAATGACGTCACCAGAATAGCCGGAGACCAGGCTGCAACCCGGAGCTTGCCCCCATGCCGGCAGGAATTCATCCCCACGCAGCCTGTGTGAAGGGTTGCAGAGGAGATCGTTCCACCGGCGCTGCACGGAGATGCGAGGTTGATTCGGAGGATGTGTAGTCAATGCTAACACAGAGATTGCTTTGAAGGAGATTTATGAATTTGAGGAGGCAATTCTGAATTCAAAACAAAATTTATTAAGTGGAACTTTTCTAGATTACAAAACAACAAGAACAATTTTTACAGTCAGCCACAGTAGAAAATGAGGATGATTTTTTTACGTAACAGGCTACGTGCAATTATGTTAAGTAGAGGAGTAATCAATAATATTTAAACTAGTAGCCTTGGAAATTTATATAAAGAAAAAATAACCAATAAATAGGAAAGCCAATGTGAAAATATTCTTCCTTGAAATATCTAGTTGAAATGGAAATTTCAGACTCTGTTAGCACATTTTTTTTTTTATTTGTTTGTTTTCTTTTAGCGTTGTGATTTTTTTGCGGGGGAGGACAGAAGGGTCTAATTTTTTTTAATAAATCAAAAATATGCATGGCATTCTTTTAACTGTAAATAATACACCATGGTCAGCATAGGGTATATAAATCCCGCTGTCCTTTTGCAGGCTAATTGTTGTGGGGGTGTATTTCCATTCTAAGTTTATACACCCTCCATGCTCCTCTCCACATGGATCGGCATATAAAGAATTATGAGTCTTAAAATGCTTACTGCCACGGGGACTTGAAAAACCAAGGGATATTTAGTAATAATTAAAGACTGCGGTGATTTATACAGATTGCTGGGAAGAAATGTTCAGGAGAAAAAGAGATTCTCTACACGCTGCAGTTACTTATGACTCAACTCCAACAGAAGATCCTGCATTTCTTCCCAGGCAAAATTCACAGCACCCTTTCTGTAAAGAATACCACTCACCCTGCTTTGTGTGACGTCGCAGAGTGAATCCAGCATGATTTTACTTAACATCTATCCTTCCCTGGGCGTGCAGCATACAAAAGTTACTGTATTCTGTGGGCTTGTGCCTGGGTTCCTTAAACACCTTCAGTGGGAGACTTGGTTGCACCAGGAATGAGGACTGGGCCCTCTGTGGATGTAATAACATATATACTTAAATATAAACATGCTCGCTCCCTTGCCACCTTTGTGTGTGTGTGTGTGTGTACGCACGCAGCCCAGCGTGCACGCACAAAGAGACCTTTACACTTTTGCTGACTTGCTCAGGGAAGGAACGAGTGAGGCAGCTATTAAAATATTCTTTTATTTTTTATCATTGTTACCATCATGCAGAGGGGCAGGCAAGCCAGGTTTTGTGCCTTGAAATCTTGTGCGGCTCGGTTTTGATGGGGGTGTTTGCGCTGTTCAGTTTTTGTGATGGTTTTGCAAGGGTGGCAAATGCACGGATATCACTTATGCTGCATATTATTGAAGAGTAATTATGTGCTGCTTAGGCTGAATTAGACCATTTTCATGTGTTGCATAGGAAGCAGCCATCACTGGGCTGTGTGTTTTACCTCTAACAAGTGACAGAAAAAGCATATTAAAATGCCATCCGCTGCTTAGTTGTACTGGATCAAAACAGATATTTGTGGAATAACTAGAGAGAAACAGTGTTGTTTAGTTACATTTTCCTTTTCTGATGTGTCATATATATATATATTAGTGCTACTTATCAAGCAGTAGAAAATAAAAAATTAAAGAGTGAGAAGTGAATTATGCAGTAACCCTCAGTAAAGGAAAACAAGCCATGTATTACTCTTGGATGGTGTGCTGAGGTAGAAAGGGTTTTTGGCATGATTTTGAGATGACTGCATTACGAGGCAAAATTTACTCATAATGAAATGAATTTTCTTGTTCGTTCTAAAATAAAGAAAAGCCCACGTTTATTCTGAAACAAAGGAGCAGGTTAGCAATATGTAAAGACACAGTGTAAAACTTGATAGATGAATTAGCTGGCAGTTACGTTGCGAGTCAGTGGCGTTTGGGTTTACGTTGGAGCACAGGATTCGTCCTCCTGCTGTTGCTGGCCTGAATTAGAGTCCGTGGGCAGGGAACTCCCAACCAAGTGATTTTTCAGTACAGGACCCTCAATCCATACAGCGCTGGTATGCGGTGTCTAAACTTACTAATTAAAATACGCTAAAAAATGCAGGGTCACTATTCCATGGAAGCCAAAAGCATGCTCCAATTTAAGAGATTAAAAAAAATGTAAGTGTGAAGCATACCCTGGTTAAATTCTGGAAGAGAGACAAAGTTTTTCTCTATAAGAAACCAGGGGAAAAAATATGTTGTTAGCTGAGCGTCTAACTTAAAGTAAATGCTGCAAACGGCAAAGCGCGGGGACGCCGAGCTGGAGCAAACAGAGCATGGGAGATAGAGGCATAATCGCCGTCCGTGACAACAGCCTGGTCTTTGGTTCTAGACACGGTGCTCGGTCGTGTTTGTGACCGGCACATTAACACGGGGCAAAATCCTGCTTGCCGTATTCGGGTGAATTGCCCTATCCCCTGCCTCCCCCCCCACTCTTTTTTTTTTTTTTTAAGATGCTGCTTTAATTTGGGAGCCAACTGAGGCAGATCTTTAACAGAGTATTTCTTTCAAATTAGTAACCTTGCATTTGTTTTGAGCTCTTGAAATCACTTTGGCTAGACTGATATTCCTCAAGTGAAATATTGCTGTATTTTTTTGGAATGTCTGAAATTGCTTAAAGTCTTGCACCTTGACAAACTTGTCCAATCGGTATGAGTAATGCAGTCGCAGAGATTTGGCCCAGGCATTGGCATCAGGAGGTGTTATGAAAAGTAAAGACAATTTATGTTTGTAAGAACGGTTGGGGGTGGGGGAGCAAACGGGGATGTTTTCCCCCTGGAAGCATGAACAAACCTTGCTCAAAACAGCAGTTTTGCAAAATAAAATAAATAAGTTGTGCAGCAACAGCTGGTGTTTTTAACAAATATTTACCCTGTATATATGAACAGTGGGCATAAAGAAAATATGCATTCGCCATTACTATTTATGTGATATTTACTGTAGTTGCAAAATATTTCGTAAGTAGAACGCATTATATATAACACATTATGCAATTTAATGCAATGTATGCTGAAGTAAACATGCTTGTAAGAAGTATACCGCTTGCAGTATCCGTTTTAAAAAATAACAAGTTCAGTCTTTATTTCTCAGAGTTAAGACTGTGCTTTATATATATTATAGTATGTAATAATTATATCAGCCTTGCAAAATTGTTATGGAAATTTCCAGCTCCAGCTCAAAACGGCTCGTCTGCCTTTGATGATTAAAAAAAGGTTTTTCTTACCCATCAAAAACTACTTGCCACAGGCAACTGATCAAGTAGACATTTGCAAGTTTGTATTACAGTTAAGGAATTGTGATTTGGTTATCTCCAGTTTGATACGTTGTTGGTGTGATTCATCCTTGAATTTGTAGAGTCATCCGAATGTAGAGCTTGTGAAGACATTAAATAACTTGCTCAGTTAAAAATAATTTCTCTTTGATATCACAGTAACAAAACCAAAGAACGTAGTTCTTACGGATTTTATAATGCTTTTTAGTCCAGATATTTCTATTAATAGCTGACACATCTATGAAGAATATCCTCATTTCTGTGGTTATTTATTTGCTTCTGGAATATCTTTGGATTTTTCTCCCCTCACGTGCTCAGTACCTTCTGCAGATTTTAAGACGAAATAGCATACGTGTAACTCCCGTGCGTTTCCCTGGGAGACAGACACATGCGTGAAAGGGTAAAATTTGGCTTTTGATTTCCCTGTAAGTGGTGTATGGGTTGAGTGCGTTGTTTATAATGTACAAGAGCACACATGTATTTTCTTAGAGCTAATGGGCTGTACATGCACATGCTGGGGACTAAACCCTGGTTGCAGCTGACTTTGGTTCAGTAGTTTGCTTGAGTAAAGCACCGGTATTTGGCCCCCTGTATAGTTTAGATCGGCATACAGACATTCATCATTAAAAGAAATCCTCGTAGGACAGGCTACCACAGCAGTGTTTTGCAATTGTTACACTTATGATGGAGATATTAAACAGGCAAGTGAAAATGAGAATACTAGTCATTTCCTACTTTGTTTCAGGCTTTGCTTACTGCATCCAGAAATGACTAATTATTTTCTCAGCCTGGTAAAAAGACTTGCAGTTCTGCTTGTAATGCTGCCGGCTTGCTCTCTGAGCGCCGGTGACAAAATATGAGAGCGCTGTGAGCCCAAATACTGTGGCACTGAGGTGTTCAAAAGCCTAGTAAGCAGAAATGTTCGTTCATTAAGTGATTGGTTTGTGTGGTGCTGAGAGCCCTTATCTTCCAGTGAAGTCGGTGGGAGTTGGGGCCGCTGTGCACTTTGCAGGATTGAGTCCTAAGGGTGCAGCATTGTACCTGCCAAAATTCATTAGTGAGAAAGGTTATCGTTCTCATTAGCATCCATCGGCTCCACAAATCAGTTGTTTTAACCTGTGGGATCCTATCTTTTGACATAATCGGTTTGCCTACAGCTAGCATTTTGATATCGTTTGATACATTCGAGTCCTGCAACTCCCCGCAGAAGCATAATTTCACAGCTTTCCTGTTTTCAGGCCTTTTCTCAATATGTCACAATCTCAACCCCGTTTCATGAGGACTGGTTTGTTTAACGGGGTTTTGCTTGGTATTGTCATGGGGGAGGGAGAGGGGGGGCAAGAGACTTCCTAGCAAATCAAAATAAATACTCAGAGAAATCTGGAATGAACTGTTAGTGGTGGAAAAAACACAATGAAACAAGCACAGAATAAGCAAACTCTTCTCACTCCCATTTTGAGGTGAGCTTTGTTGCAGTGAAGTACAACCCTTCACAAGACAACCTGATGATCCTGGCACCACCCATAAATACGTGGGCTTTTTTACGTACGTGTCATTGTGGTTAATGATCCGTGGCAATCAGTCAGTAATTCAACAGTCTTAAACAATTTTGATGGCAAGCTGTCCCATTTTTTGCTGGATCTAGACAAATTAGTGGCAACTGCCTGACACAGTTTCAGGCTTTGGTTTTGTATTAGCAGTGTGTTCATTTGGGGGTATATTCATCATCTGCTAATTATTCAGAAAGTCCCAACAGTCATTCTTGCCAGATCATTCTGAGTACCGCGTTTGCATCTTTGCATGCCTGGAAAAGTTTTCTTTTGAGAGCTGGCAATCTAGTAGTCGTGCTTCGCAGGCTGTGCCCTGCACGGGGGGTGCGACGCAGTCGTTTTGGAGAGGACGGCGTGTGTGCTGCGGTGTAGTTTGAGCCGTGCATTCTCACCGAGGTCGGCGGCACAGTCCTTACATAGCCGTCGTCCGCGTAGGAAAACACCCCGTTTCGAGTGGCTTGTGCCGTGCCTGAGTTCATGTCACTGGACTGAGCGGGGGGGGGCTGAGACCATGGCTTCCGGCAAGTGGCAGTGTGCAGCGTCATGCACGGTCACTGTACGTGCACGGCTGGAGGGAAGTCGGTGGGGCTGCTCAGGGGATACCGGTCTGTGGGGATCGGGTTCTTTTTAAGGTAAAACTCTCTGGATATTCATATTAAATATTAAAATTGGCCCTGTGAGTCCTAGTCAACAGTCCTAGCTTGGCACAGCTACCTCTGATGACAATAAGACTGCCACATAGGTAGGGGGACGGGGTGGGCTAGCTCCTGCTTATCCTGCTGTTAGTGGGAAAGCAGAGCTGGCGTACCATGTATTGGTGTGTGTGCGCACGCTCCCATGAGCAGCTGAGACTGTGGAGTGTCTTTCTTCCTGTTAAGAAGCTTCTCGGCCTGCTTGAGTGTGCTTTGAAAAGGCACGCTCGTGCGCGTGAGCATGCGTGTGGCTGGCACGTAGGGATGGGAATCCAGAAGCAAGCATCTGTGGCCGGCCTTGCCGCTGACAGCGTGGCATCACACAAGTCACTCCATCATCTCTCTGCCTCTCGCTGCTTCGGGAAAGCGAAAGCATTGCAGTTGTTGTTCTTCCTGCCAGTGGGCCGTGAGGGTTAACGTGGGAATGCTGCAACGCAGACGTGTTCAGACTCCAGGGTGTCGAATACACAAGAGCCCTAGACAGACGGACAGGCAGGCAGTGCTTTGGGAGAAAGTCACTTCTCTGCAGACCGTCCACACAAAGCCTAAGCATCTCCCACGTTTCGTTATTAGGGTTAAAAATGGACTTATAGACTCCATCATGCATAGCAGGTCAACTTGAGTTCTCACACAGCTTTCTATAGAAACACATCTCCCAGGTGTAGTAGTAGTAGTAGTAGTATTACTGTTATTGTCACGGTCATCATGCATCAGAATCCTGTCACTTCCATCAGAGATAATCAGCACTTAAACAAACATTTAAAAAACCGGAAAGCATGTATTTAACTTTCAGATTTTGGTTCCAGCAGCCTGCGGTGCTGGGGGTGCCAGGAGGCGATCGGGCTCAGCAGAAGTCCAACAGCAAAAGCAATAAAAAAAGAAACCCCGCGGAGCGAGATCGCAAACGTAGCACTGGACGGAAAGCGGGAGAATGGCTGCAGACCCCGTGGGCTCCCCCGGGCCCGCGCGTGGCTGTCAGCGCCGTGCGGGCAGCGCTTCGGCCCGGGGCGGCGAGGCGAGGCGAGGAGCAGCACGAAACGCGGGGCCGGGCGGGGAGGGGAACGAACGGCACGGCCGGGGCGACGCAGGAGCCGGGCGGGAGGGAGGACTGGGCTTTCGCAGGAAGCCAGAGGAGTTTTAGCAGCATAAAGAGCGGAGGAGAACAGGCTGGCCCCAGTGTAAATACAACTGCACCGAGACCGGTTTACCTCGGGCCGCTGAGGGTCGTCGTGTCCCCCCTCCCTCCGGGGAAGAGTGGAACGGGGGGGCCCGGCTCCTCGCTGCCCCTTTTCCCCAAGGCCTCGTGCCGAAGCGGGGCCCTGGCGGCAGGGCGGCCCAGGAGCCCCCGGTGCGGCGAGATCGGCGTGTGCCCCCGCTGGGGACGTGGCTCCCGAAGCGGCGCGGGGCGCGGAGCACCAGGCAGAGTCGGGGAAAGCCAGGTTTCTGCTGCGGACCTTGCGAGGGGGCGTAAATGGTTCCTCTGGCCTTTATTTTCCTAGGGCCTGTCTCTCCCTGTGGCCTAGCAGGAAAGGAACTGCTTCTGTATTCCTAGGTATCGCGTTGGGCCCTGGGGATGGTTCCTGCTTGCACCTCTGTGGATTCACTTTCATCTAATCCAAACACCGAGAAGTCTGGAGACAGTCTTGCTTTTATTTATGCACATATATACAAAACTACTTTGTTGATGATTTCATGTATCAACAGTTGCCTAGGCCATAAGCTGCCCACACAGTTTTCCTTTGGAAATCACCAACATGCGACAATAGCAGCGTTGAAGCCGCACGCTCTCCGGCCAAGAGCGCTTGTTCTGGCATTCACATGAGCACAGATATTTCTGCCAGTCGCCTTTTTGATGCCCAGGGCAGGTTTGGAAGTGCAGGGCGAAAGGCAGACTAAGAATCGGTGCAGTTGCGGGGAGTTACAAGTACAAACTGTAGGGCAGCGGTGCCCAGGCTCTGACAGATTGTGCACCACACATTTAAAATGATACCACTTGAGTCCTGCCAGCAACTTTCTCAGTTCAGCCCTGTGCCACTGGGCAATTTGTCCCATGTAAAGTACTCATAATCAGCCTCTTACTGTGTACCACTGACAGGTTGCCTGTGTACCACTGGTGGTGCCCGTGCCATGGGTTGTTTCGGGAAAGTCCCTGGAGGCAGAGTGGGACAGGCAGAGGACGTGGCAGGCCATGCTGAGCTTATAGTGTAGACCCGGCTCCTCAAACCTGCAAGCCCTTGCCTTTGCGGCAGGTAACAGCCAGTGCTTGCTGCCTGGTGGAGTGAGACTTAATTTTTGCGGGGGTTGTAAGGGACTTTCATTAGAGAGTAACACAGGACAGCTGGTTTCTCACCTCCCCTCTGTAACTATTCCTCCTCCTGAAGCCGTAAGTCGCACATGGGAGGTGCACGAGGGCGGGAGTGAGACTGGGAAGGCCCCGTCCCAGCACCGCGGTCTCTGCCGCGTCGTGCAGAGACAGATGTTGGTGCGGCAGTGTTGGTCACTGGCAGGGAGCCTCCTCACCCTGACAGATGCTTTGGGATGCTGGAGAAGTCTCAGCCATCTCTGAGCACATCCCTCCCATGCCAGCATGGTCCAGTGGCAGGCATGCTGGCTTGGCCCAGCCCCCGGATGGCCTTGCGGGCGTGCAATAAATTCACGTCCGTGCTGCCTATGTGACTTGCCTTGGAGAAACCGCAGAGTGGCAGGGGGTGTCCTGCGGAGCAGCCGTGCTCGGCCCTGCCTCGGGCTCTGCCGGCTCGCCCAGACCAGCGGAGGCCTTGGAGCGGGCAGTCTCGACCGGGGGCCGTGAGATCCTTTCAAGGGGCACACGGGTTCCCGTGCAGTTTGAACGCTGTTGGGTGTTAGAAATATTCTGACTTGTGATCTTTCTGCGTTCTTTGCTCTCATTTTTCTGTAGTCAAAAAAAGGGTGAAGACTAAGAGCTGGCATTTTCTGTGAGGTGCCTTCAGTGTAAAGAGGTGGAGACGCGCAGCTTAGACTAGAGGTGCTGGCGGGTGGGGCCGTTCTCTCTCAGGCTTTCTCCGAGTCAGCGGAGCGTCGGCTCTGCTCAGCCCCGCGGCAGGAGCGAGCCGGCTGCGGTGGTCCGTGGGCATTCAAGATCCTGCTCGACGTAGCTGGTGTCATGGCACCAACTAGCATTTCCTTGTTGAACTCGCCATGCTGATGTTTGCCTTACTGTTAGGTTGTATAAAAATAAAAAGCCATAGCAAGCGAACGGTCTTTCTTTCATACACATCTTACGAATATCAGTTGTCTAGGATAATTGAAGCCTGTTACATTTGTGGGTTTTTTTTAACTTAAACATTTAGCTCACATTTTGGCACTGGTTGGTCTGAGTGCACAGCGGATACATTCAATGACATGAGCTATAACATTCAATTTGTTGGATGCCACAATTAAACCTCAGCTTTTTCACCCAGGCATTTAAAAGCCAATTGCAAATTGTCACTCAAGCAAGAATACATATAAACAAGGGCAAGGCATAGCCCCAAATCCTAACAATGTGATTTTCATCACCCTATCAGTCTTTGGGGAGTCTTCAGCTTCCATCTGGAAGTACCTTCAACCCTGTCCAGCTTCGGATCTCGAAATAACGAGAACAGAGGAAAACCAAAATTACATGGAGTTTATTGCCATTTCAGAAGGAAAAAAGTGTTTGCAAAAGTTTATTCAGGAAGCCAGGGGAAGTTAAGTGGGAGACATTTGCCATTTCATCAGTCTGTTGGTGATAGCCATTCATGTCATAAATGGCTTGTGTCATTTGATGCCAAAAATAACACAATTTTCCTCCCCAAAGGCCTATAGGGTTTTTTTGCAATAAATGTTTATTTGTTAATAATATACTTTAAACAGCCCAGTCTTGACCTCAAGTCTCCAAAAGAATCCATCTTCTCTCCGAAAAATCCTACAAAGTTTGTGTAATTTTTCTGGGGAGGTGTAATTGATGGGGCAGTGAAGGGTAGTGTGTTTGCTTTAACTACTGCAGCTGCGTGGATTAGCTGTTTATAAGGGCCTACTGTGCTTTGAATGGCTACTTTCTTAGATTTCAAACTCTGGTTGACAGCACTTCCTAATGGTTTCATGGATTTGCTTAGGTTTGATCAGGAAAAATAAATTTCTGTATTAGCTCTCCCATTGTTCTCCTCCTCGCTGCTGTTTCGCAGTCTCCGAAGCACTGGCATGCGGAGGTACCGTTTCATTGATTAGCCTGCTCTGTGCGGCCTGCCGCAAGGTTAGGGACAGGGTAACCATTTCCAGTGGCTGATGTGGGGCCCCATCCTGCACCGCCTGCCCCAAATCTCCCAGTGATTGTAGTGGAAATTTTGGGTGCTCAAGGAGCCGCTTGTTCGCAAATAGTTTTCGGTCGAGTCTCTTCATTTGTGAATAGGAAACTCAAGTGTAGCTGTGTGTGTTCAACATGTGAAATGCTCTTTTTGCTGACAGCGTCCCAGGGGGGTTTTGGAGGAAAAAAAAATAATTACGAGTTGTGCAAATCTGCACAACAGATAATTGTTGTGGTGTGAGAAGAAAAATGCTTTCACAATTCAAGTCAAATCTGTAGAACTTGACTCTAGAAGAAACATAAAAACAATTGTATTGAACTTAAGACCATTATATAAGCTTTAAATTGCCTTTCCAACAGTGAGAGCTGGATTTCTGCTGTTGTAGTATTTGCAGGATGTCAGTGATACGTAGTTGGCAGTCTAAAGGTTGCCTTTCCTGTGGGATTACTACCTGCCATGTCTCAGGTCATGTTAAATCCTCTGTTTCACCAGTTTGGGTCTAACATCACAACCAGTCTGCTCTTCCTCTGGTATTGCTCTTCATTCCTATTTGCCTTAAAAGGCAAAGCATTAAGGCATTTGTTGAAATTTTTTTGTTGGCCTTAAAACAGGGAGGGAAGGTTTTTAGTACAAACATCTTTGGTGCAAAACTGCAGCATTTTGAGTTGCTACAAAGGACCTTTTTTTGTTTTTTAAGCTTTCTATGAGTCCACGTGTGTCTAGGTGAGAGTCTCATCTGTATCTAACCTCCCAGAGCAGCTTTTCAGATTAATATATACTGACTGAGAGCACCCGCAGCCAGTCGGGCATTTGGGTAAAGCTTGCAGCAGTATGTGTGAAAATGGATGGAAGTCACTTTCTCTGCAGACATTTCATGTGTGGGGAGCTAAATTTTCTGGATTATTGGCATACTTGTGAAACTCCCTTAAAACTCATCCCTTTGCAGGCGGGCTCCATATTGCCAAACAGCAGCAGTTTGTTGCTGGGAATATCGGCCTGTGTCTGATTCAGTTAGGGCTTTTTCCATGTGCGTTGTTGATCCTTATACTGGGAATCGGCATTTCTCCTCTGGGCCCTGATCCGGCAAACACTTTCAGCATGTGCTCAGTTTTGCTGGGATGCTTTCTGTTCACATGAACGATGTTCCCCGGTACACCGGGGTTGAAGGATTGAGGCCCGAGTGACTCACCAGCAGGCAAAAGCTGATCTACTTTCCAGAGGGGTTTTCTGTGATAGTCAGAGCATTTGTCACCTGAATAACTCTCCTGTACAAGATTACTTTGAATGACAAAGGCTTGACTTTTTGTTGCTGCCTGTTCTGGCTTCTTTAAGAGAGATCTCTGCCTCTTAAATTTAGGGAGAGGTGACTCTGTCTGCTTAAATTACAAACTAATCCTCACTTAAATCCAGAAATGTTAAAATACTCAGATGACAGTGTTAAAAATGCCTTTAAATCTTCAGCAGGGCTACAACCTGTGCCCCTTTCAATCTTGATGCATTTCTGCACTTTCTGGTTCCTGTGGAAAGGCTCCGCGCAGAGCGCGCTGCCCATTGCCTCCCTCCCCAGCAGGACAGTGCTTTTCCTCCAGTTTTCGCCGTGGTTTGTGGGCTTTCCCTGTGCTGACGTGCTCGCTGGTGCTGGGGACAGGAGCGGTGTCCTTGGCAGGACCCGCGGGATCGTGCAGCCTCTGCGCAGGCCCCACCGAGTGAAACGCAGAGGGGCAAAGAGTCTGATCATTGCTAACGCTGGGGTAGTTGTGTCAAGGGGAGTGAGGAGCTGTGTGTGCCCCAGGTAGTCACTGCCTTTTCAAGAGGCAGAAAAGATGCTGACACGAGCCAAAAGCAAACTAAGCAATGGGTTGTCTCCAGTGGTTTGGATCCTCGGGAGGCTGTTACCAGCCATCCCGCTGCTGGACATGCAGGCGCTGACATCGGACGTCTGCTCCTGCGCCTGCCCGCGCCTCGGGCCCTCTGACACAACATCTAACTCCAGCCGTGCACGTGAGCTTTGGGACTTTTCTTGCAAAAGCTCCCAGTCATTTCTGCCCCTGCGCAGACGCGACTGCAGCCAGAGAGCAGCTCCTGGCCCGCCGGTGCTGTGGCCGAGATGATTCCTATCAGAGTTGTGTCTCTGCGCCTCTTGCACTCTCGTAAGATCCAACATCAGCAGCGTTAAATGGACAAATGAGCAGGAGAGAGAAGAAAAGCAAAGGAGCAATTAAATGTAACTTTTCATCATGAAAAGGATTTCACTGGTTTATCTTCTAATAAGATTATGTCACTAACACAAGTACCCAGAAAACCCCTGATTGACAGGCGCCTGTACTTTTATCAGGCAGTGTGACACTAAACCTCGGGGCCTTTTGTCCGATAGAGTGAGCTAACGGAAACTTGCCATCCTAATCCCCTTATTCATGTCAAGCACAGAAAAGAAGTGCTGCTCAGATGGCACCTTACAACAGTGTCACCTCCACCCCCTCGGAGCTGGATGGACGTGGGACATCTTCTGCTTTGTCCAGGCTCCGCGCCCCGCTCGGCTGGAGCCGTGCTGCCTACTGTACGTGCAGCCCCCGTCCCAACGGGTCCACGCCGCTCGTCCTGCTGCTCTTTGTGTCACATCTTCCCGCGCTGGGAGTATCTCGTCATATTTAAAGTAGGGGGATTCGTACGTCTGCTGCCAAGAAATCCTGCAAAC
The DNA here is from genome assembly GCF_001723895.1 of Crocodylus porosus. Taxonomy (NCBI): domain Eukaryota; kingdom Metazoa; phylum Chordata; order Crocodylia; family Crocodylidae; genus Crocodylus; species Crocodylus porosus. Next base: position 19,513,162 of record NW_017728925.1, read on the forward strand.
GGTATAGACGTGCCACCGCTTTAGTGCTTTTTAATTTCTTTAGAGAAAATGCTGTCTGTACATGTAGATTTTTCCCTCTGCTCCCTGCGTGAGGGGCTGCCTTGGGCTGCATTAAATCTGCCACCTCGCAAAAGGAGTTGGAGGGTGGAGCTACAAACAAGCAAGCTTTTCAGAAACGCGGCGTCGGAGAGCACGGCAGCACGCTGTTGTGCACGGTACCGACTAATGGGCTTATCATTTCAAAAGCTCACAGCAGAATTGATCGTGTCGTGCTAAGAGAGCAGATACCTACAGAATTCACTCCCGGTGTCGTGGAAGTCAACAATTCATCCCAATCACTGGCATTATCATTTCATAGCTCCAGTCTTTTCTTAGGAGTAGGAATTCCTTTGTGCGTGTCCCTGTGGTAACCTATTTCAACTAGTGGTTCCCTGTGGTGCTTTATTTACTTGTCCAACTGTTTGGAAGTCTGTTAGTCTAAAGATCAGATGCACTGAAACAAATCTGATTACTTTAACCAGTCCTGCAAATTCTTCTTTCTCCCTTTTTATTGACTTCTCTTCAGCTAGAACTAATACACATGCAGCAGGTGGGCAAGTATGTCTCCCAAAGTTTAGCCTCTCGGAGTTACCGTGAGCAACTATAAATCTTTCTGTTTTTCTTGGAAAATGTGGGAAACCACAGGTATTTGAAAAGTTGCCTCCTCAGTAGTTTTGCAGAGTCCGTACTGGTTGCCCAGATTTCTGAAAAGGAAGTCACTGGAGTTTTAGGATTATTCTGCGTTTCAGGAAATGGGCTTGTTCTTTTTTTTTTTTTTTTTTAATTCCATTTGAAATATTCAGTGTTTTTAGCAAATGCAACCAGAACCAGAGGGTAGGGGAGGGAAGCAGCCCTAAGAGTTGCAGATTTTTTTTTTCCTAGCCCAGCATTATCAGTCCAAATAGTAGCTGAAATTTCATAGAAAGAATTTGCTGAATGCCAATGGAGGCAGGACAAGCTGCCAGCCTGGTGTTTAAAGGGTATTTTTCCCCGCCTCTTTATTTTTGCACAAGGTGGGATTCGTTTCCCGGAGCAGAAAGGAGCTGTTACTGGTAATCAGTGTTTCCAACACATTTACCAGCAGTTCTGAAAACGGGTCTGCGCGTCTGCGGGGACGAGGAGGATGCCCTGCAGAGCTCGCGGCACCTGGAGACGGCCACCATCCTTCTCCCCATTTTGGAGCTAGGAGTGTGCGTGCTGGATTGGGCCCCGGCGGGCCGAGCCCCAGCCCCCGTCCTGTGCAGGACTTGCTGCCTGCCCCCGCACAGACGATCTCCCGCTCCAAAATGGTTCGTGTGGGGGCTTCTCGGTGTCTCAGTTAAAACCATCTTCTCTGCAGCATTTGCTGTTGTTTTGTCAGGCTTTATTCGTTTTAACTTGCATATCAGGAGCTGCAGTCCAACCCCGCAGAAAACTCTACAAACAAGGTGCACTTTTAACAAATAAGCAAAGGAACGCAGCAGATAGGAGGGTTCCCGTTTAGCAGAGGTTGTATCATTACATCTGATGGTCTTGATTTGCATTTGGGGCTCAGCACCGTCTCCAGTTCGACTACAGGCATGTAATTAAGGGCAGAGTCGGGGGGAGCAGCAGAACCCCATTAAATAAAAACACCTGAGCGATCACTGAGGTTAATGAGTGACTCTGCTGTAAGCTGATGGGCTAAGTGGAAGTAAGAGTTGAGTTGTTTTGCAGATGACATCTCGGCGTTATTTGGAAATGTGTGCACGATGATGAAAACATCAGACTGCCAAACAGTCCCAAGCGAAATGCAAGACAAGGGCTGTAATTCTGTCATGCCAGAAATTCCAGAAAACAGTTAGATGCCTGGACGGTTCAGCAAAATAGACTTTGGAAAACGAGAGGAGAAGCCCTTTTTTTTTTTTGGGTAGGTTTCACATTTTGAAACGTCTGGACTCCTCTCTGTTCCCCTCTGTGCTTAAAAGGCAGTAATTCATTTGCAGAAGAGGTCCTCCAGCAGGATGTCACAGAGTGAAAACGAACAGGTCTGTTTTATTAGCAACGAGCTGATCGGGTACGTTGTGCATCTATCAAAGGCACCAAGCCTCCCGCTCGGGGGAGCGCCGTGGACCCACACGCAGCAGCACCGCGGATCCCGGGACGCGTCCTGGCCCCGCCGAACACGAGGGTCAGCAAACAGGGACACGGCGGTCCACCTCCGCGCTGGCGGGGCGGTGTCCTCTGCTGCCGGGGCGCTCCGCACTACCGTGTTCTGTCGGAAAGAAAAATAACCCTTGCTTAGACTGAAAAAGAAAAAAAACAACTTTGGGGATTAAATTTCAGAGCCTCCCCGCCTCTCTCCCAACCCCCCACCAAAAGCTGAAATGATTTGTGTTCAGGGGTCTGTGACCCAGGGAGGCATCCAACAGCCGAGGAGGGAAACATTTGGAGTTCAGAGGGACAGTGGGTATAGATGACCAGCGTAAGACAATGCAGATGTTTCAGATCAGGAGTCCTCTAGTGATGACAGGAAAGTGCCCTCCAACAGACCTGCTGATTTGGCTCTCATCTAAGGTTTTGTTTTGGTTTGGTCCCCCCCAGCCCCACTTTTTTCCTTGAGATACAGCACTGTAGTATGGCCTTTGGTTCAGGGCTCACCAGGAAGGATACGTCTCTCTCGCCAGGCTTGAGAAAGAAAGAAAGAAACCGAGCGTCTGAGCGGTGCTTGTGGCGTGCGCACATCTGGCAGCAGCGACCGCGAGGGGCGATCCTGCTCCCCCAGGAGCCCCGGGGGGTGATCCGGGCGCCCCGCCGCGTGCAGCGCTCCAGCGCGTTGACGCTTCAGAGGAGCAAGCAGCCGGGGCCTCCCCCTCCCTCGGTGCAGGACAGCGTCTCCCCGGGCGGAGGCACCAAGGGCAGGAGGAGCCCCCCGCACGTCGGACCCCGGCCGCGCGCCGTCCCGCCTGGTCCGCGGGCCTGTGTCTGCGGAGCTGCCTGCCCAGGTGGCTCCCGGCCTGCTCCGCTCTGGCCGTCGCCCGCGCGGGCAGCTCTGCCGCTGCGACCAGCGCGAGCGGAGAGAGGGCGTTTGCCGGGCCAGCCTGAAGCCCGGGCAGGTCTGCACCTTGTAGACTGACTAAGTCAGAGATGCGTAGCACGAGCTCTTGCAAGCAGGGGGCTGACTCCATCGGCTGCTGCGGCGGGGCCGCGGGAGGCCGAGCTGCTGAGTGGAAGCAGCGAGTACGCTGCGACCGACGCTGCCAGGCGGCGTCCTGCGAGCAGCCAGGCCTGCGGCGAGGGCTCGGGGGCACGGGGTGAGCGGTCCGAAAGGAAAGCGTTCCCTTCAACACTCGTTGCTTTGGCTTTCGGCCATCGGTTCAGGGAGCGTAAATGCCACGGGCGCCCCTGGAAAGGCAAAGGTGTCTTAGCTTCCTGTTGTGCTGCGCACCGGAGCAGGCAGCCCCTGTCCCCTTGCGCGCTCGGTGCCACGGCCCGGGGGGCGCGGAGCCAGGTCGCGCCCGCGCCACGTCCGGCGCCCTTGGGCCCGGCAGCGTTTGGCCCGAAGCCGCCTCGCAGGCAGCGCCGTGCGGGCCAGGGCTGTGCCAGGCGTCGATCCACCCTGGCCCTTCCTTCTCTCCACCGGCTCCTCGTGGGAGCGTCTCCCGGCCTCTGCTCCAGACCGAGCCTGGCAAGCAGGCCCCGAGCTCTCGCCGTGACAAACGACCTTTAGACAACCGTGTCTTCACTGACACGTGGCTTGTCCAGTTCGCCTCGTGTTTGGGGGCAAGTTCTGTCGCCCCGCTGGTGAGCCACCCTCCTGCCTGGGGCTCTGGCCCTCCTGGGAAAAGGACGAAAGTCTGTTTTGCGTCAAGTAAGAGTTGAGGAGTCCCGCGCGCGCACCCGGTGCCTGCAGGTGCTGATGGGCCGCGCTGGCGCTGCCTGTTCACAGCTTCGCAGTGGCGCGCGCTGCGTTTCCTCGAGCTAAGCTTCACGTTCCCCCTCATCTGTTGTGTTGCTGCTTTCTGTGTAGTGCGAAGTGTCTGGCAAGGGTGGAGCACGCTGTGATCTCCTGCCACACCACTGTCACGGGGAGGTCACAGTTCAAGAGCCCTCTTCTGATCTGCTCCCGCGGAGGAAGAAACGCTCTGCCGGCGTCTCGGACGAAGCCCCTCACCTGCGAGTCCTGGGACGTTGTGGTCGGGCGCTGGGCTCGTGGCAGGGATCGAGCCGTGGGCTGTTACGGCCCGGCCTCAGCCCTGGCATAGTCTCGGTTGGGAGAGGAGAGCGAGGCTTTACGACTGCACGCAGGAATGCGCGCTGGAAATGCGAAGGAAACATTTTCAGGGAAGATTCTCTTTTAGAAACAAATGATCCTGGTTTTCCATTTCGGGGCCGTTCGCTCCGAAGCCAAGCAGTGTCCGTTCCAGACGCAGCCTCGGCATGTAACGTTTGGGCTTTGAGACACTGAGGAAGTGCACGGCCTGCTCTCGATGGCGCGGGCGGCCGCCGGGTACCCCCGAGTGCCAGCACGGGCGACCAGCTGGTTCTTTACGTTGTATGCAAATTAAAACTACATCTGCCTCCCATATGTCCCCAATGCACCGCTTACATATGTCTTTGGATGTGTTATCTTAATCATATTTATAGGCCAATGCAAAAAATGAAGTTTTAAAATGTTTTTTAGCTCCATAATAATAGAAAGCTAACAACTGCAGAGCAAATGAGACGTTTGCCACGCTCCGGTTGTACCGTGCCATTATAATAAGTACTCGGGAATTGTATTTCCTCAACGGAGTGAAATCTCTGGACAACTCTGCTATCTCACCTCTATTTTTCTTTAACCGAGATCTAAAGAAAAATTAATTGCGCGTCTCTGACTGATTGGTGTCCCGCTGAAGTATGGTTCTAATCCTTATTAACATTCTCCAAAGTCATGCATGAAATATGACTTTTGCGCTACACTCCGAGGCATATGTTTTCTCTTTCCAGTGTATTTTTCAAAGTATCTTCAGCCCTCACTGCTGTTCATTATTTTAAGATAGGTTTAAAGTTTGCCACAGTCTCAAAACTGATCCAGTACAGAGCATTGCAAGGAAAAAAATGACACATCATTCTGTTCATGAACACAAATTGCTTCTGATTATTTAGCTTTGAATGTTCCCCTCATACTGTTTCTATTAAAAGCTCCAGTATATTTACCCTTGATAGTGTCTTCAATTAAGTTAAAAAGGGTCCCTTTTCTATAGCAGTATGTAAAGAAAATAGTTGTTACAACCACAAAATTACCGTAAAAACCTGGTTCTAGTAAAGTACTACTTCAGTTCAACAACCACAGCACGAAGTTTGCTGTTTCCTTGTAAACTTTCCAACCACTAGATAAACAGACGCTTTATCTTTGTATAGGAAGGAGTGTCATCCCTTTGTCTTGGGGTGGTTTTCACAGCTCTCTGCAAAATACAGGCTCTCTTAATGAGACGAGCCTTTTTTAAAACCTGTTAATTGAGATCTGAAATTTATTCTCTTGAACCACCCCTGACGCCGAACTTTACTGCGCGAGGAACGTCGCTAAGGAATTGGCGAGCGCCTCGGCGGTGCCTCGTGGGGTCTCCTTGTTTGCGTCTCAGGAGCGGGGCTCATTTACACAGCGACAAGGGGACGAGCGGTTGTCGCAAGGGGCACGCCGTGACTCCAGCACACCACTTGCACAGTCGGGAATGGTTCATTTGCCTTTAAAAAGCTCCCCGACCAGGGCAGTGCTCCTGGCTGCAGGAAAGCTGCCTTGCCTCGTCTTCCCACGCTGCAGCATCACTCGTCTTCCCAGGCCGCGCAGGCGCAGACCCGGAGCGAACGTGTCGGGAACCCGGCCTGTGTCAGGGAGTTTCCACAAGTGATTTCATGTCGCTGGGAAAACCCCTCCACCTGCACTAGTGCTCTGATCCCTCGCTCCTTTTCTCGTCCTTCAGAGGGGTTTTACCAGAGTCCAGATGGTGGAGCGGAGCCTTTTTTATTTTATTTTATTTTGGGAAGGGGGGTACTGTGTTTCTATCCAAATTACTTTGTTCCCATCACTCTTGCAGTGGGTGCACGAGATCAGCTGTAGGGATTTGATCAGAAAAGAAACAGGAAGCATGAAAAAGAAGGAGCAGAATAGTGAAGTAGGTCTGGGGAGACGCAAGCTAGCCCCCCTTTAAAAAAAACCCGTAGCAAGGATACTGCTGTACTTGTAGCCGGCTCCCCGGCTCGCAGCGACTGCAGTGCATCTCTGAATGAATACTTCACATGCTTGAGGCTACAAAGCTGCTTGCGCTTTGAAGGCACTGGGGTATGGAGGAAAGGGCTGTTTGAAACATGTCGCTTTGAACTGCGGTGGAGGGTCCCACGGAGCCGGCCACCTTGGCCCTGCCCTGCTCCCTCCGAGATCTGGTTCCAGTCTGCGAGCCCTGGAGCCAGGGCAGAGTCTGCTCAGGTGGCCCCACTGTGAGATGTCAGGCTGATAAGTGAAAGTAGAGACTTACTCGTGAAGATCAAGAGTTTACTGCCTGCGCCGAACCTCGTTCTCGGGCAGTGGCTCCGGATGACAACAAAGGGGTTTTCTGCCTGGAGAGACAGATGCCGCCTTTGCAGAACGGTGCCTTCAACATGAAGTCTGAGCCCGGGCTCCAGTAAAGGCCATCCTGGGACTTCGGTGGATTGCTTCAAGAGGAAATTCGGAGCTGGGGGGTGGGAGGTTTTAGGTGGATCTGGAAGATCTTTATGAACAAATGTTTTTTATGGAACCTATAAAAGAACAGAAATATTGATTATGGATGGGCTTTACAGCACCGTGTCTGTTCAGAACCGGCAGTTCAGGGCTCAGTAGCATTCCTGCCAAGACAGCCAGATCGATGACTGGTTCTGGGACATCCTGGAAGCACCGATTGCTCGTGAAAATAAAATACTGTAGCCTCTCCCTGTGCAGTTTGAGGGCTTTGTTATTACTTCCGCGGGTCCGGACCAGGGCAGCGCTCTGCTGGCTGCTGTACGAGCCGATACGAATTGGCAGCATCTCCCCTAAAGAGGCTGTTTTCTCTTTGTGTTACTGAGGTTTCCAGTGTGAAATCACGGCCATAATTCTTTGGATCGCCTGCTGAAACGCTAGCCCTCCACTCCCACCTCCCACGCCAGCTCTTCCAGCATTCCTCCGGGAAAGGGGAAGATCCTGAATTTGGGGGAGAGAAGTGAGTGCAGGGTTCAGGCAGCCCAGTGATGGACTTCAAATGGCCGTGCACTGCACAAGCACTTCTGAGAAGCACACTTCAAATGTTAATCCTGGCACGACCATCGAAAGCAAACTTGAGATGGTGTGTGCACATCTAATGGATTCAGCTAACGTCCTTCTGTTTAGTGACTGAAGTGACTCACGCTGAGGAGGGATACAACACTGCCGGGCTGACCCAACTCGCGAGAACAGCATGAACTGAAGAATTAAAAGAGCGACTGTCTGCAGGGAGGGGTGGTAAGGGATGTGAGGAAGAAATTTGTGAACAATTACCGATTGTGAATAAACTGAGCACCCCGCGCGCGGCCTGCTCGCGGAGATGTTGCAAACAGGCCGGGAGGTGCAACTTGACAGATTGCTTGTGTTGTGCCGCCTTTGCTCAGCAGCTCTTCTCAATGCAGTGAGGGCCGCATGCTTCTTCGTTTGCTTTAATTTGGGTGCTGACAGTAGGTAGCAGTGCTAGGCTCACAGCCAGTGAGAGTTTGTGTGCACCGGAATGAGTTAGACCTGAAAACGCAAGAAATGTCAAAAGAAAATATTTTGTTCCTGGTGTTTGAATTCGGTTCACGTAAAGCTGGGAGCACACAGAGGTTAGCAATTGCAATTTTTTGCAGCCAAATTTTCTTCGTTGATACCAGTGTAAATCCAAAATCACTCTGCCAGGCACAACCAGTGCAGAATTCATGCAACTGCGTGTAGTTTTGACCTGTCAGAAGGACACTGCTGAAAGAGTGCAAGCCTTTCAAGCCCTGGCTGGAAACAGTGTCATTAAGCAGCAATAACTTCAGAGAGAAGCTTTTAATAACTATAATTAACATTTGTGGTTGCTTTAAAGGCATAGGAACGGGCAGCACGCCTGTTTTAAGGGAAGAAACGAGCTTTTAGTTTGATTTCCTGAAGGCCTTTGGTTTTACTATTTCTCGATATCAGTCAGAGCTCGCAGCCCAGAGGCCATCGCTGTTGCAGCGGAGGCTGCGTCCGGCCAGGACTGACGCCGGCCACAGCGGCATCTGCCCCTGCCCTGTGGTCCATGGTTGCGGCTCCGTGGCCCCTCCTGCCCCTCGCGGGAGGCCGGGGGTCGTGTGACTCGGGCTGTGCAGCCCCCGAGGCGACACAGGGAGTCGCTGGCAGAGCAGGGCACCGCACCAGCCTCGCCGGGCTCGCACCCCCCCTGCCCAGCCGGCTCCGCTCCACGCCGCTCTCCAGGCTGCCCGCGCGCGGCTCCGGGCGAGACATCCTGGCAGTGTGGCCGGGGGGCAGGCCAGCCAGCTGCGGGGGCTGTGTCCTCCCCCTGCCCTGTGCTCTCGTGCGCACAGGCCTGCGTCCGCAGCGGGGATCCAGGAGAGCTGCCTCCCCCGGCAGCGGGGCAGGAGAGGACCAGACACAGCGCAGGGGTACAACACCAAACGGGCTGGGGCCTGATGGTGCGCACCCGGGGCGGCTGCACCCCAGGCTCCGGGCTGGTGGGCATGGACAGATCCGGCGGGGTCCCGGGTCCGAGCGCGAGGGGGTGCCTGCCGAGGGATGGGGGCCGGGGAAGCTGCCCTCCCCTGCGGCGAGGGGCTGGCGCTGGGGTGGGGGGGCTGTGTGGGGCAGGAGCAGGGGGCAGCCTCCTTGGCCGTGCTTGCGGCCTGCCACGTGCTCAGGCCAGGCCTGGTGCAGCTTCGGCCGGCCTGCCCGCATGACGGTATCGGAGACCGCGGGGACACCTGGGCACGCGCCAAGCCTGCGCTGCAGCCCCCCCAAGCTGGGCACGTCTGGGGTGTGCGTGCAGGCGGGGCCAAGGGAGGACACGGCCACTGCATCCTCCTGATGTGCGCTGAGCCCTGCCCGCGTCGCAAACGCTCGGCCTGCCGTCCTTGGCGTGTGAGCCAGCGCGGCACGAGAGCGCTCCAGGGGCTCGGCGCCTGCTTTGGGAGGGTCACGGGCCGTCCCAGGGGCTGCAGGCTGTACCCGGAGCCGCGGGGCGAAGCAGCGCGGCCCCGTCGCTCCGTGGGCGGCCGACACCCGAGAGAGGCGTCCGATCGGGACCCGGGCAACGTAACCAGCCCCACCACGCGGCGTTTGTCCTTTGTCCTCCCCCTGGGTGCAGCGGGGTTTTAAGCAGTTTTGCTTCGTGGTGATGCTGGCGGAGGCCGGGGCCAAGGCACAGCTGCGCAAGGGGAGCGGACGGGGCCAAGGCTTGTGCTGGTCCCTGTTTCCAGAGCGCAGGCCAGACCCTCCCTCTCCTGCCTGCAGCAGCCCCCTGTCCTGCTGTGGTTCGGCTTCGGCAGACGCCCTTCGCCCACGCGGACCACAAAGACCGCGCCCAGGCCAGGCCAGATGCGGGCTGCGCTGGCCCGGGGACGCCGGGTGCACCAGCTGGCCTGCCTCCGAGCTCGCCTGGGGCAGGTTTGGCGCTGGGCAGTAACCGTGTGGGCCCGGGGCGGCCGAGGCGGAAGGAGATCCGGGGCGTCCGGTCGCCTGTCCTTCGTGGAAGCCGTTCGCACGCCGGGAAGGGACTGGGCGATGGGATGCCGGTGTCGCCACTTGCGCCCCTCCCCCCCCGGGCGAGCGGGCTCAGGGCTGACCCGAACCTCTGCCCTGCCTGGGCGCGGGCGGTCTCTGCGTTGGCGGCCGTCCAGACCAGCGTGGTGTTGCCGGCTCCCTCGTTGCTCCGGCCACGGCGGCTGCAGGTGAGGTTCAGGTGGGACCAGCTGGCTGTGAACAAGCAAGGAGGGGAGTTTTGGGGCATCCATGCCATCGCGTGTGGTGACAACTCTGCGGTGGGCCTGGAGCCTGTGCTAGCTTTGCTGGGTGTCTCTTGTGAGGTGAACGAATGACAGAAGTTGTCTTACGCGGGAATCGCCCTCGGGACTGGTGGTTGCAGAGAGGACGAACGCAGAGCCACGTGCCTTCCTGCCCTGGGCACGCCTGTGCCAGGTGCGCGTGCGGGGAGGGGAGCCAGCAGAGGCCCAGGGGGCACAGGTGGGTGTCCTGGCACGGGGGGGCCCACAAGAAAGCTCGTAGGGGCTCGTTTTGGTAGCCCTCATGCTCCAGGTAACACGGCGGCGCTGGTGCAGGGTGTGCGTGCACACCGCAGGTAAGGGACGTCCTGCCCAGGCAGCACCCAGCTCCTGGCGCCGGTTCCCGGGTCGGCATGTTGCAAATGCTTGGGTCTGGCACAGGACCAGCCGGGGCCCTTCCCCTTCCCCTTCCCTGAACCGCTCTGCCCATCTCCGGGGGAAGCCCCAGGGGCAGGCACAGTGGGCAGTGTCGCGATGCAGCGTTTCTAGCGAGCTGCGGTGGCGATGTGAGATGTTGTGCAAACTTCCTTAGATCGAGGGTCATTAAACTGTCAATTAAAACAGCAGTATCAAAGCCACTAGCAAAATGCAAAGCTCTGAGTTGAGACAATATAATCTCCATGTATTGTTGCTCTGTCGATGCAGTGCTTTACCAGAGGGTAGCTTAAGTATCTTTAAAACTAAGGATTCATTCAAGGTGGAAATAAAGTGAACTGAAAATGACTGAGGAGTGAGCAACGAGCAGTCCCCATAGGCCATATCACAGTAGGAGAAAACACTTAAAGTTTCTTTAGTGCTTGCAGGTTCAAAAGTCATGGCTGGATTCAATTAGCCTGGGAGAGTCTCAGTGATAAACAATTCCTGTGGTCTTGAAGCAGAGGGGCTAGCTGCATGCAGCCATTCCCACTGCTCCGGCTGGCCCTCTTCCCCCTGTGCTGGGAGTAGCTGTCTCTTTGAGTGATGTATTTGTCATAGTTTGTATATGAATTCTTCTGAGTTTCTGAGAGAGAAAATACAAACAGATAGTCTTTCTGGGTAAGGCATTTCTTGCCTGAACATTGCCCAGAGTATCAGCTTGAAGTACGCACAGTGTTGGAGCAGCTCCTTCCTTCCTCTCTAAGGGACTGGAATATGTGCGCGCACCCGCATGTGCATGCATGTACCTGTGCGTGGCACGGGCCTGGATCACACGCAGTCCCGGGGGAGGATGGGTAGTGTGGAAGTACCTTGCCTCCCAGAGGCAGCGCAAGAGCAGACAGGTGAGCAAACGCCGGCTGTGCTCTGTTCGGTGTCGCCTGTGGGCGTGCCGCCCTTTGAGGGTGATGCTGCAGTGCGGCGTGCACCCCAGGCACATCTGTGCCCGGAGAGGTGGGGGCGTGTGGACCAGAGCCACGTCCACGGCTCCTCGAGCATCCCCACATTTTAGCTACTGCTCTCGCTGCCGCTGCCCACGGAGACAACAGCGCCGATGTGTCCTTCTGCGTGGGCTTCCAGTGCCAGTTGTTACAGGTACAGCAGCGTGCGTGCAACTAGATACTAGAAAAGGGAATTTCAAACTGGACACAGGATGACAAATACGCGAGGGGATCCCCGTCCTAAGGGTGGGGGTACCCCCCCCCAAACACGAATAGGCCTCAGAGTTGCTGGCCTCAGAGCGGGCTGATGAACTTTTAGCCTCTGTGTTTTCAATTCACTTGTGGGTGGATCAGCGCACTCAGAAAATCACTTTCTAAATCGCACTCTCCCAGTAGCTTTTCTTCATCCAGCAAGTTCTAAAATAAACTCCTCCTCGGCCAACCCTACTTCGCAAGCAACGCTTTCTTGCCATGAACATGTTTTGCTGGCATTGCCGCTCCAGCCTGAAGTTCGAGTGCTCTGGAGAGGCCGTTCCAACATGCGGCGGCTGCTTCACAACTAGCTCCCTTGCCGGATTTCTTGAAGCATTTTGGAGGCAGCTGTTTTTGCTCATGGAGCAGAGGCAGGAAGAGTTTGCAGCTGGCCAAGGCAAAGTTCACTTCAGTGCACCGTGTGTAGGAACAACCACCCTGCCCCCAGCACCTGGATGCAGGGCCTGCAGGCGCATTGTGCAGAGTGGACAGCAGGTGTGATGCTTGCAACACACACGACCTTGTACGGTTCACTTAGGGCACCTCGTCCTACACGCACCACGGTCCCGGGACCAGCGAGGCCCTGGCTAGTCTGAATCCAGAATTTGCTGGTGCCATTTGCCACGAGGGCTGCTCGCGAAACAGGGTTACAGCCTCAGCCAGTCGGACACCAGATGCGCGCTGCTCCAGATGTGCATCCGTCCAACTCTGTCTCTTTTTCTCTGCTCCCGAGCCCTCTGGCCCCTCCGCACCGCAGGCCGCCCTGCCTTCCGTGCCAGTGCCAGCGCGGCGTCTCCTGCTCGTCCCTTGGGTCCATGTCGGTCCTTGGATAGGCGTGTACTAAACAGCGTGCGTGCTCAGGCGGAGCCGTGACAGCGCCAGGCAGTCCGTTCCAGCAGAAACCGAGCAAAGGTGGCTGTAGTTATTAACTGGCGATTTGAGCAAACACCGCGACAGAAACTCCCAAAACAAGGCAACCTTAAAAATAAGACACCATGGAAGTAAATTAACACATGGCAAGAGCCCTGCCCCGAGCAGAGGGTTTTATGGCAGCAAGGCAGAAGTGCCAAAGTCTTTGTGAAGCTCCTGCGAAGCTGCCGCAGCTTGCGACTGCGTTTCAGTGAGGAGCCCTGCGCGTCCCCGTGCCTCCGGCCGCCCAGTTTGTGGCATGGCCCACGTCCCACTGCTTCCAGGGCTGGTTTCCAGGGGTCCCGAAGGAGGGAGACTGAATAAGGCTCTGGCGGGGTGGGCAGTGTTAGTCCTAGGACAGAGTTTCCCATTACAAGTGTGGATTCCCTGACATTTTCTGAAATAGTTTGGGACTATTTTTGGGTGAATGAGAATGAATGAATATTAGATGCTGTTAGTGCACCTGTGGAGCCATTACAGCCAAACCCATCAGCGCATCTGCCAGGATGAGCATGTCTTGCACGTCTCAGCCGAGCAATTCAGCGCCATGGCTTTGAGCATTTGGCTGTCAGACTAGCTTAGTCTGATGCATATTTATTCAGGGCCACTAGTGCTGCTCCTCTCCACACCTTTGGTGGAGGCACAGGGTATCTAATAAAGAATTATCTCTATAGAAATAATATTTCTACTCAAAATTCTGCCTTGGTATTTAGAAAAGTCACCCTATAGATTTGGTTCTTGTCTCAGGGCTTTCTGTACCGTGTTGACAATGTAGTTATCTGCAGGAAAGCTGGAGTTCTGCGTGGAGCTCTTTCAATATTTATCTTGCACTTCTCCCCTCTGAATGTGTCGACTTCCTTACATAATCACAGATAAAACTGGACTGCAGGGGCTGGTCACACTGGATCTTTGTCAGTGTGAGTGGTGGGAAAACCGGGTAGCCCTGCAGAGCAAACAGGGCAGCTCAGCCAGGAGCAGGAGGCCTTTATTCTGTGCGTCGGGAGTAGCCATTCAGTCCTGCGTGGAGCCGTTGAGGACATTTACTTTGGAAACAAACTCGCCCCGAAGTTCGTAGCTCAGCGCAGTTTCTAAACTGCTGCAGGGACTTGGCCGTCACCACGGAGAGAAAAAATGCAGCAAGGCAGAAGCCGTCCGTGCTTCGCACACCTGTTGTCCACCTGCTAGCCAGGGCTGCAAAGGCTCCTTTGTGATAGACGTGACCAGAGGCCGATTAACCTGCCAGGAGCACGGCTGCCGTGTGCCCCGACGTCTCTCTTCGGTAGAGCGAACCAGGCCAGGCGTTCCTGACATCTCCCGTCGGAGGCGATGCGCGAGGCGAGGGAGCGCTCGCGGAGGTGATGGGCTCGGCTCGCACCAAACAGGCACGGTCCTGGGCGTCCAGGGAGAAGTCCCTCGCTGCTCCCGCTCCGCATCAGCCGGTGGGCGGTGGTGGTCCCTCCAGAACGGCGGGCGGAGGATGTCCTGCTGTTCCTCCGTGGCAGCGCAGGGGCCGTCCCAGGCCTGCGAGCCGCTGGCAGTGGTGCAGCGGGGGGTCAGGAGGGAGGGGGCTCCGCAGGCTCCCCCGACAGCACCGCTGCAGCCGGCAAGAGATCATTTCACCTGGGGCTCAAGCGAGCGAGGCGCCTGCCGGGCCCCGGTCTCGCACCCTTGGTGCGCAGTGCGACGAATGGGGCGTCCCAGCGGCACGCAGGGGACCGCGCTGCCCGGTGGCACGTGCGTGTGCGCGGGGGCCAGGGAGCGCTGTCGTAGTTGTGGGCTCGGGCTCGTGTGGGGGCAGGTGGCTGGGGGTCCCCCTCCTGCTGCTGCGGGCTGCCCCAGAGAGGCCAGCTGTGCGGCAGGCCACGGGGCAGCCGCGAGGACGCCCTCCGGCTCCTGTCCCCGGGGGCTCAGCCCTCGATGGTCTTGCGGGCTGGCAGCTCTTGCCCCAGGCTCGCGCGCACGCGCCGCCGGGATGCGGCTGAGCTCAGCTCTGGGACGCGCCGGGCCTCCATGTCGCAGCAGTGCCCCCGGGTCAGCAAGCAGCTGATGGCCGGCAGCAGAGCCGGAGCCGTGGCTGCGACCAGCCGCAAACCCGCGCCGGCAGCGTGGTCTCCTCGGGCTCTTTTCCTAGTGAGGCTTTGGGGGCAGGGGGCATTTCTGAGCACAGGACCAGGTCGTCTCCATGCGGCTGGCAGAGGTCCCTTCCTCGGGCGCACGTGGGCGACCCGCACCCTTGCGATGCTCTCCAGGGAAGCGAGGAGACTGTCGGCTTATTGCATGGCTGCTGCGCTCGTGTCAGCCCAGCAGCCATGAGGTGGCAGAGTGGGCTTAGACTCAGCTGATTTGAAGCACTGCTGACAAAGGCTTGGAGCCCTGGCACCGGCTCCTACCTGGGGCTCCATTCAGCTCAGCTCCACTCGTCCTCTGCGCCTGAAATCCTGGAGTGGCTACTTCGCCTGCGCCCCGAGCTGCATCTCACCTGGCTCCTCCAGGTGCTTTCCCCTTCCCCTCCAGCTGCACGGGAGAGGGATGCAGCAGCCTCGTGCTAGGCAGTCACCAAGATGCTGGCCAGGATATTGATTTCAAGGCATCGGGTGCACGTCTTTCCTAACGTAGCTGCTAATGACTCCACGGGACATGTACCAGGCCTGAATTTGGCTCATCGTGTTTTCTCTTACCAGCCCGAGCAGTTGGATGGATTGTGCCAAAGCATAACATGCAGCCCTGGTTCCAAAAACACAGCTTGTTGATGCAGTCCTCCTCAAACAATGTAATAATGCATTTATGAAGGTGAACTCTTCCCTCGCCACAATATCCGGATTACAAAAGCGCTGACTCAGGACAAAGCACCGTGCTTGGAAAGCCTTGCTGCAGGTGTTTTGTGCCTCCCCCGGTAGCTGTCACACACGCTGACAATTCGCAGCGAGAATAAATATTGACACTTGAACTATTTATTCAGGCTCAAAAATTTAAAAACAAATTGGATGCAGCTCTGTAATCCTGCGAACCAACAGCCCCAGCACTGCACCCCTGAAAGCTTCCTGCATCCCAGGGACCCTGCAAGCTGCGTCAGATTGGGTGCATGCCCGGATAAAGACTGTGATGGTACAGATAAGGGACAGAGCAGATCCCCGTCCAGTTTCTGTTGTTCTTGGTGCCCTGTGATTTGAGCCCTGAAGTCGGTGGACGCTGGTTTCTGGCTGGAGACCGTGCACGCGAATTCTGCCACGGAGCTGGACACCTCCGCCGGGCTGGAGCCTGTGCTCCACGACCGAGGGCAGTTCCCACCAACTTCAGTGCAAATGGCGTTCAATTAGGAACCACATTGAATTCATCCCAGGTTCAGGCGTCTGACTCATCATGCAGAAAGGAGAATCTGAAGCAGTGGCAAGCCCTGCATTGGAGATGGCTCGGGGTGTCGGTGTTGAGTTGTTGCAAGTGCTTAAATCATACGTGTGCGCGATTCCAGGACTAATTCCTGGGGATTTGCTTGATATGATTATACTGCACTGCTCTGCTCGCCGAGTTCATTTCACGTCTGCCTCAGGAGCGACCTCAGGAGGAGTTTACTTTGATTATTTCCCTCACAACAGCCAGCACAGTTTAAATAAAACAGGCCATGCATAATTAAAGGCGTCATTGCTTTCTCACTCAAAATAGTAATAGGGCAGTGGATATAATTTCCTACTTAGCACTTAAAGGCTGTGCTTATTAACTACTAGTCTGACTATTGTTTACTAAACTCATTGTAATACTGGCATGCCCTGGATCACGCCACCAGCCCAGCAGCTGTGCCCCGGTCCGCGCAGGAGCGAGGCCTGCTGCCGGGGACGCCCCCTCCCCGTCGGCCGCAGCCTGGGGGGGTCCTTTGCATTGCCACGGAGGAGCAGGACTCGCGCTGTGGGCTGCTCACCCAACGTGCGGTGCCTCCCGCGTGGCTCCTGCTGGGGCTCTTCCAGGCGGGGCGCTCACCTGTTGAAAACACTCTGAGCATGAGAGCGGAGAAAAGCCTTGGAGCGCCTCGCTTCTGCATGCAAGTGCTCTGCGCTGTGGGCGCTGTGCTGTCATCACGCCCCAGCACACTTGCATGCTGACCTGCTCATGTGGTGGGCAGCTGTGGCTCCAGGGGGAAGACGCCCACGTTCAAAGCCAGGCTCGGCTCACTGTGTCTGGCAGGGGCGGGTTTCCTAGCAGTGCCCCACATCCTCACTTGCATGTTTCGTATGGCTGTTGTGTGCTTCTGCCATCAGCATAATGGAGCCCGCGCCTCCTGGTTTGCTCCCCAGAGAACAAAGCGAAGACTAAAGAGATCACCCCCCGACACTGACAGCGTGCTTCCCCTTCCAGGAAAACGATGGAGCGTGGTTTCAGCAGCAGCCGCAAGCTGACGGCAGGCAGAAGCAGGCTGGCTACAAGCCATGCTCCAGACACTGTGCCCTCGCAGCAGGAAACAATTACACCACCTTGGCCCTGGCCCCGCGATGCCGGCTCGCCTGAGTCTGCTTGGTGTCGCGGCCCGAAGCACTGACCGCTGAGGCAGAGTCGGGGCGGTCAGACATTTGCACCCTCGTGCCGTCTGCCGGGGCGCGGCAGGCGAAGGGGCCCTGCATGGCATTACTGCCCCTTGCAGGCACGTCCTTCCTTCCAGCCACGGTGGCCTCGGCTGCGGGGCCTCCGGGCGTCACTGGCAAGGCAGCGCCTCACGCGGTAGTAACCAGGGACAGAGTTACGTGACCGCTCGTGCACATGCTCCAGCGATTTAAGCCTGAGGCCTTGCCACAACCAGGCAAGGTGTTGTCTTGGGTCTGGCTCTCTTGCTGGCTTTGTGCTGCCTGCTGAGCACGTCGGAGGCTCGGGGGAAAGGTGTGGCAGGATCCTGGGGACCGAGACATGAACCTGGGACTTGGTGAGCCCAGGAGACGGCACAAACCAGCGCATCGCAGGAGGCAGCTCCTGCAGCGCTCCCTGCCCCTGGCTGCCACCAGCCTGCACGGAGCCACGGGGCCAGGACAGGTGAAGGTGCTGCCTCTCCATAGTGCGTGGGAGCCGCTTTCAGCCCCAGAGCCCTGGGGTCTGCTCGATCCCCAGCCCTCCAGCGGGGCGGGATCCCCTCTGGGTTGGGTCCAGCCAGGCTCACGGAGCTGTGGCGGAGAGCAAGGCCTTGGAGCACGTGAAATGACACAAACCCAATTAAAAGGGAAGCTGGTGAGTCTAGCAGCAATGGAGCAAAGTCGTGTTACCACCAAATTGTGAGCTCATCTGGGTTTTTTAGGCTGTTAAATATCTGACAAACCTCTGGTTAATTTTAGCCAAGACCAATGACAAGTGGGTTATTGCCATTGTAAATTGTATGTAACAGTTTAACAGTCGCAATACCTGGCATGTTCCTTTCAATCACCCGGGGCTGGAGTGTTGCAAACCAGGGGAAGCATCTGGATCTGCAGTGGCCGAAGCAGGAAGCTGTTCCCGTTTTACAGCGCACCCCCGTGCCCGTCCGTGCTCTCTGTGAGCCTGCCGGGCCTGGGCAGGTAGCGTTAGAGAAGAAATGGGGACCAATCGACCAACCCCAGCCTGCTTCCACGCCGATGGGTCTGCTCTGCGCGGTGCGGGGAAACAGGTCGTTGC
This sequence comes from Crocodylus porosus, assembly GCF_001723895.1. Taxonomy (NCBI): domain Eukaryota; kingdom Metazoa; phylum Chordata; order Crocodylia; family Crocodylidae; genus Crocodylus; species Crocodylus porosus. The sequence continues at coordinate 19,531,344 of NW_017728925.1, forward strand.
CTGTGCGACGGGCAGCCGCTGACCCACCGCGAGCCAGGCTCTGCAGCACGGTGACGCTGCCCGGGCCTCCGGCATCCAGCCGGGCATCCCGTGTTTGCAGCCAGCTGGAGGATGCCGGACCTCACCGGCTCTCCGGGTGGAAGCGCCCCCGTTTCAAGTCCTTTACGTCAGTGGCCGGAACAGAAGTGGGGCTGGGCGCGAGGCCGGCCACCCCCTCGGCATCCCCTTGGGGTAACCAAGAGCACTTTTTACAAGCAGGAAACGTTTGCTTTAACTGGGGGGTAACTGGGAGGTAATGAAGGGGGCTTTGCAGAGCTGGTCAGCCCCAGGAGGGGTGGGAAAGGAGAGGGAGGGAGGAGGGAGTGCAGCTTGTCTCCTGAAGGACCAGCAGAAGCTAAAGCATTTGCCATCAGGAGGTGGATTGTGCCATCGGGCACAGCCCCCCACCAGCCCTGGGGCCCGTGCTGTGCTCCAGAGCCGCCTTGCAAGGCCATGAGCCGCAGGGGTACGATGTGAAAACCCCCTGCGGATGCTCTCATGCCAAGGCAGCTGCCTTGGTGCTCCATGCTGGAAGATGAAGCGCACTTAACTCGTGGAGCTCACTGCCACAGGATGCTGCATGAAGCTGGCAGTTTAATCGAGTTCAAGAGAGGACCGGAGACATTTCTGCAGGACAGGTTCGTGGGGGGTGTTAAGCCAACAGTATGGCTGCAGCCCCCAGAGTGGGATTTTGGAGGCCCGTAGGAGAGGGCAGAGCATGGGTCAGGCCCTGGTTACATACCCTCCCCAAGAGCATCCGCTCTGTGCTACTGTGCAAGACCGCATGCCCGGCTGGGGCTGCCCCGGTGTGACAGCGCTGCCAGCGTTGTGGCCGTGAGCAGGGAGCCGGGGTGGGTGTCTCGTCTGTCCCCCCGACGCGCTCCTCCAGGACCTGGCCGAAGGAGAGCCCCAGGGCGCGTCAAAGGACGCAATTTTGCAAAGGGCTTTGACTCCTGCTGCCAGCGATGCAGCTACCTGCACAACTGCTGGTGGAGGCTAGAGCCGTGCGATGCCTGCTGCTCAGTTTGCAGTCGCACAGCTTTGTGCTATCCCAGCTCTCCAGCTCACGAAAGAAAAAATAGCTGAGATTTGTCTTGTCTTGGGCTGACAGTACAGCCAAGTGATTGCCAGTCCAATTTGGCAGTTTTTAATCATTTTATCTCTGTTCTCCTCTCTCTGGGGAGACAGCCAGTGTTTAGCAGTCTGCTCAGAAAGGCCTTGGGGCTCGTTTCAGCGGCAGTGGCTCAGAGCTCCGATTATTAGCTCTGCTCTTAGGAGCACACTCAGATCTTTCCCAAGGGAGTGGTGTGAAAAATTAACACAGGCTTAGAGCAGCAGTGCAGCAGCAAGCTATGTAACTGTAATTACTCCATTGATATTCCTCACACAATAACACTGTCATCACTCATTTACATAAACTTTTTCTCCATGAAGAGGGAATGGCTGCTTATAACCCTATTGGGTGCTTCCAGAGCATGCATTATACATTTTATTTGCTCTAATTTCAGGCTCCGGGCCTGTAGGAACAGAGAGGGGAGATGTGCAGAGACTTTTTTTGTTGTTTCTTCCTGAGCAGCAGTAAATGCGATGCTCTCTGCTGAATGGACACAGGCCAGCAAGAGTGCTGATGAGCTGAGAGCAGGAGTTTCCCCAGCTGAGAAGGCTCCTTGTTGATGCATTAGATAGAGGGACCCTTGCCATCCCCCGTGCGTGCTGCAAGGCCTTGTCCATTACTAGCAATTCATCGCATGTCCTGTTTGCAGGGAGGGCACAGGAGGATCACTGGCACCTTTGGCGGGAGGCTTTTCTCCCAAAAGCGTGTTTTGGAAGTGCAGAAAGGAAGGGGCAGCCTGGTCCTCTGCATGGGGCATGGGTCCTTCACAGGCTGCACAGGTTCCTGCTGCCGTCTCCAGGCAGCCACTCGGCACCCAGTCCTCCCCGCGTCCCGGCGGCAGATCCACCTGGGTGGGAACAAGAGGGAGGGGATCAGAACAACATGCTGCACCCTCCTCGCTCGGGCTCCTCGTCGGGGAGCCGTGAGGGGCCGGCTCTGTCTTTGCTTGAGCACCGGCGATGCATTCGGGAGCTGCGGCAGGTCCCCGAGGGCAGTGGCTCCCCTCCTCTCTGATCCCTTCTGTGTGCCCGTGAGTACCTGGGGCGCCCCCGGAAGGAAAGTGCCCGAGTGCCCAGCCTGGAAAGCAAAATCTGATCCCACCAGGCAGCTTTCCCAATGCAGTTTCTGGTCTGCATTGTGGTGATTACATGCTTACGTGCATGTGCACATGCGCATACACACGCATTGCATGTTAGCTAGTGTACAACCCAGACCTTTCCATCTTCAGGGCACCCAGTCTTGCACGCCGGCTGCATCGCCTTGCTCGTGTCGAAGAACTGGCGCTTAAAGCTTGCTTCGTGCTGAGGTTCCCCAAAGCTGGGGCTGGCTAGAGACTGAGGCGTCCACATAGGCAAAGAGTTAAACTTCCCTGGAAATTACACTTTAATTACCTAATTAAAGACTTCAGAGTCACCTATTCCTGGGGCCAAGGCTAATAACGTATGCAGAACAATAATAATTCTGTTTGAGCTGCTGTGTGTTTATTGATGGGGTCCGTACCTGACAGGCAATGGCTGTGTCCTGCCTCGGCACCGTCTCTGCCACGCCGTGGTACACAGGCCTGCAGGGCACGCCATCACTTATTGCTGTCACAGTAAAAATTCTGAGCACTGCAGCAGGAAGTATCTAGTGGGAAAAAAGGCGCATGATAGTCAAATTTCAGTTGCTGAATATTTAATGAAGCCTGCAGTGTTTATTTGGTTAGCCTGTCGATTTTTATCGTTCTGTCAATAGCTTCTCATATGTGGCATGGTGATGATCTTTAGCAGCCTGTCCCCTGGGACCCGAAGCGCTAAATGCAATTATGGATTTTATACCGCAATGTGTTTGATATTTCCACTGATCTAATTTGCAGTCTGGTAGTTTATTGTTTGGCATTTTAATGTCGTTCAAATGGTATGGAAAATTTGATTTCTCTTTATAATTCATCCTAACGTCATTAATGCTGGTAGCAGGATGGCTTGGATTTTAGAGAGCCAAATGTATAGGAAAATAATTTTTGTCATATGGACCAAAAACACACTGAATTTTAACTAAAAGGAAATTTGTTCCTTTTGTTAGAAGAAATTTCCACTTGGTCATCTCCCTTTTACCTTTCCTCAAAAGTAATTTCAGTGTTTAAACAAGTGCTGACTCTTGCCAAACCAACCCCATGCAACGTCTGCGCAGGCTTGCCTACGCCGTGGGGTACCAAAGGTCCATAAGAGCCTTTTGCGGCAGGGAGTCAGCTGGGAGCGTGAACACAGAAGAGACTCTTCCTATTTCAGGTCACCCTTGCTCAGCCGGGAGTTGGGTCTCTGCTTTCTCCCTGCAACAGCCCTAGTGGAGCCTCGAGCAGCCACCTCGGCAGGCACATCCGTTGCGTGTTGCAGCAAGGCAGAAGGTCGGGCAAGGTGGCACCTTGGGGAAAAAACACAGTTCTGCAGGATTTCTGGTGGTTGCCATAGAGAATGGGCCCATCCCAATTACGTGGGACCAGGGTAGCAAAGCACGGGTGTTATTTTACACATCTACAACACTTTTATTGTGCAGTAACTCATGAGTTATGGGTCCTCTGCAATTGCAAAATAAATCCTTTAATTAACCACCTAGTCAGAAACAATTTAACCTCCTCAGTGTATCTCATAAACTGCATTAGCCCCAGATTTATTTAGAATAGTGTTGTGTAAGCATGATCTATTTACATTGAGGAGAATATGCCCTTCGTTAGCTTTGGTATCCTGAGACAAGGAAACACAAATCTTTTTTATAGGGTTTCGTCCATGCTTTTAATGTTTTTTATTGAGTGTCTCCCAAATAGAAGCGAACGTATCCTCCTACTAAGCAGTAGATGAGGGCAGCAGGAGAAGAGCTATTTTACGTGTACAGGTAGCTTCAAATTTCCCTCTTTGTTGTTTCTGTTTTGATCAGTGATATTTTAATGATAGCAACATTAGAGGGAAACCTTACTCTCCTCTGACTCTGTAAAAGCTGGGCTCGGTAATGACATGTTGGCAAGCAACAATTCCACGTTTCTGAATGCCGAAGACTTTGTTTCTGTCTTTCAACGCTGGTATGAACATGGGGCCGGCTAGCGTAATAAATCTTACAGAACGCCAAAAAATGGTGTGTTCTTTGTGACTACGAGTGCAGGAACCTCAGGTCGGTTCAGGAGAGTACCTGGCTGACGGCACCTGGTTCAGAGCTGACAGAGGGTCCCAAAGGGGACGGCAGGTAGCGTCCGGAGCTCCAGGGAGCGAGCAAGGAACCGAGCACGATTGAAGCCGCGTGTCATGCGACTTTCAAGAGTGACACTTGTCTCTCCCGCACGGTTTTTGGACCAAACAAGAAATAAATCTGCAAATTCTGCTGGCTGCGTCAAGTGCTGAAAACGGGAGATCAGAACAGGGACGCATCACAGCGCTGTCTTCACAAGGCCCCTGCACGCCGGGATCAGCTTCCTGCAGTAGGAAAGGGCTGTTCAACACGCCCGTATACAAGTATTGTATTTCCTGGGCCATTTCCGGACAAGTACGTTTCAACTCTCGAGTCTCCCAGATTCCCCGGCTACTAGCAGACACATTGCAGACTGCTGCGCGAGGAAGCCGGGCACAAACCTCTCGGCTGGAGTTTCTTTGCAGGCGTGAAGGCAAACACCCTGTCTGAACACCGGCCAGAAAACTCGTTAGCAAGTTAAGAAAGCCACCAACTTCTGAAGCAGGCCGGCTAATGACATAAGGTCTAAACCTCGGAGTGATCTGTTAGCAGATGATAGATGAATGCGCGCCTCACTCTGCAGCACCACCAGCCTTGCTCCATTCTTGAATATCTGTCAAGATGTTAAGTGGACGACCAGTGAAATAGGACCGGTGTAATCTGATGTTCCACTTAGGAAAGAAAACAAAATTCCTGCCACCTCGTATGAGACGACACCAGTCAACACAAGCAGCGCTTTCAAGGAGCATGAGGGCTCTGATAAAATCTTTACAGCTCATTATCATTGGTAATTTAGAGATGTGTGTACAGCTGTAACGACAAACAGTGCATGGCAACATGTCCAGGGACTTTTATTTGTGGTTGATCCCATTGAAGTGAATAATAATATGTAGCTCATATGTAGCTTGTCTTCCCCTCTGGTTTGTTCTTGTGCTCAGACCGAACCTCGCCGGAAAGGACAACCTGCCTGTAAAAGGCAGCGTTTCACTAAAAAGCGGCACTTTTTCAAAAACCAATGCCAAATTTTGATTATGGGAAATTTAGATCTCAAGTTTGGGGGGGAAACAAAACCACGATTTGAGCATTTTAGAGGAAACAGCCTTTGAACAAACCACAGAGCCAGGTGGAGCCAGAAACGGCCTTTTCACTGTTGCCTTTTCACCTGTGCCTGCCCGACAGGTTTCACCGCAGTCGCCTGGACTGAAGAGAGGACGAACAGGCGCAGAGCAGAGTTTGCAGAGAAGGCAGAAATCAGCTGCACAAGCACCGCGGCCCTCCAGCAAGCCCACGTGTGCTTCCTGCTTTGGGTCTTAGGGTCCAGAAGGTCGGATGTGGAAGTTCATAAAAATCTGTGACAACCCCATAGTGTTTAATAGACTAAGTGGGAAAGCTCCTTCCGCTCCAGCCTGCTACAAAGGGTCTTCCAACTTTGTTGGGACTATTCCTGTCCTCAGTGACGCCTTGACGGCAATGGGGCACCTTGGGTGCTCCTGAGAGCAGCAGTTGCCCCCACATACAGCTGGGGAATGGAGCAGCTTGCCAGCATTGTCAGCCCCTGGTTTGTGGGTACGGCTGCCCCAGAGACTGAGCTGTCCCCCTCATTGCGCTGCCTGCACACCCCGGGCATCCTCTGCCCTCCTCCCTGAGAGCAGGGGGGCAGCATTCATCCCACCTCCCAAGGGCTGAGACACAGACAGCATAACTAGGAGCCTGCATCAGACATGGGAAAGAGCCCAGGCCTGGCAGGAGTGGCGTGGCGCAAGCCATCAGTCCTGCCGGCGGCACGCGGTACGCTAGTCCTCTGTGCTGCACCCGGTGTCTGTCCACTCCTGCACCTGCTGGGCAGCGATGGAGAGTGACCGTTCGTGTGGCCACCACGCCTGAAGCAGTTGTGAGTCGGGCCGTCCCACACTTCCACCAACCTCGCTGTGGGCAAGCGACCGCTGCTTTTGTGCGACTCGGGACATAGCGCGGAGGCATGGATGAAACTGCAAATCCTGCACAGGACGGCTCCAAGTCCACGTGCCAAAGGCTGCACAGGTTTCTTAAGTTATGTTAAGTTCTCCGGCTGGTTATTATAGCATGACCAAACAAGTTGAAGAAGAATAGGCAGGGCAGGATGGATGGATGGATGGGTAGACAGACAGACAAATGGATGTTGTTCTCAGGAAAGCACGTCTCCAGGTTCGCTCTCACCCCCTGACAACTTAGGAGCGTGGATGATGTTCACGCGGTGTGTGAAGGGAGGCCGTTCTCGGGGCCGTCGCATGCTCTGTTCGGGGCACACGCTGTGCATCGCAGTTGCACGGGGCAGTGGGCTGTACCGTGTTCCCAGTGGCAGGGACGGCTGCATTTCAGGCCTTGCCCTTCCCTAGCGAGGCAGCGCGGGCCTGAACGCTGACCCGTATACTTCTTCCCCGTGGGTGTGGAAGGGCGATGGGAAGGCCCGGCAGCATCCCACAGCTGGAAGGGAAGATGTGCCTGCCCACACCAGTTTCCCCTGGGCACTGGTGTTTATTGTATTAGCACTTTCCCTCCTTCCCTAGTGTGATGCTGGCAGAGCATTGCTGTTGGGCAGCTTGCCTGAAAGTAGCTGCTCTTCCATTGCAGGCAGCCTGAGACCGTATGCTGTGAAACCACCTAACGCAGTAGAAAATTGCTAACACAATAACACAGAGCCCCTGGAAAAAGGAGCTTGAGCGTTGCTCTGCCTTGGTGGGTCCATGCTGGCCCTGTCTGTAGGGAGCAGAGCCCCCCGGCAGCACCCACACGGCAGGACAGGGACGGGGGCAAGACTGGTTTGGATTTTTACTGCAGCCGCGTTAGTACAGCGTATTGCGACGTGCCAGGGGGTGCTGCGCCGTTGCGACTGCTCTGATGCTCGGGAGCGGGGGCTGCTCGGGGGGGCAGCAGCCGGCACCAGCCCGGTTGCTCTTTCTCATCAGCAGGGGGTAGCTCTGAGGGGCCCTGGCAGGGCCCAGCCCCGCTGCGCTGTCACAGGAAGGGGACCCTGCCCCAAAGAACGAGCAGACGCACGCTACCAAGGGGGAAACCAGTCATCCCGTGACTGCGTCACCACAGACGTTAATCCACATCGGTACAACACGGACATCTGAGTAACGACCACGACTGTCTCCCTCCTTATCGTGTCCCAGAGCAGGGCTCAGGGCCACTTGGCAGAACTAGAAAGTCCGCCCCAGAAAACTTCTGGCTGGAGAGAACTGCCCAGGGGCTGGTGGGAGAGGGGCGCTTTGCTGGAGCCCACCGCCGCCCCGGCCCTGGATCGGCAGAGCACCCCACACCAGTACTGCCGCCGGCTGATGGGAGAAAACTCCACTCCTGCCTCTGCAGAGGAGCCGAGGGACTCGGCGTCTTGGGATCAGAGGCGGGTTGTCACCGAGAGGTGCACGGGACTTGCCCAACAACCGGGACATTCAGGAGAAGAAGGAGGCAAAGCGCTCAGAGGATCAGCAGGCCACTGGTCTTCACGTGGGCTGGCTGCCTGCCCTGGACATGCATTAAGTGAAGATGCATCCTTCACGTGCGCAGAACCCATTTACGCTGTGACAGGAGGATGGAGAAAACCTGCTGACTTGGAGCCTCTGCACTTTTTGCTAAGCTGCAAACTTACAAATGATGTAGGGCTTTCCATGCTTGAACAGAGAGAGAAATTCTGGCAGTCGGTCCCTGTGCTGGAGTGGTAATTAGTTGAGATTGATGAGCATTTGCAGTTGTAAAACTACTGGACTGCAGTGTCAGGCGGTGCATCAGGCAATAAAGAACTACCTGACGAAGTGGTTGGGTAGGAGCGTCCTGGACATAAGAGCAAAACCCGCGCGCAACTGTAGGCGCGCGCCTGGACTCCCTTCCAGCCACCGGAGAGAGGCCAGGGCTGCACGCGCGCGAGCCAGCGCACGGAAGGAGAGGGAGCGGAGACTCGTCAGCAGGGTGGGGGCTGTGGCAACAGGCGCCTGGTGATAAGCAGCCCCCCTGGTCTGCCTGAATTCGCAGCCGGGCCTGGGGATGTTTTGGCAAAGTGAAGGAGGTCCTTGGGAGCCCGGGCGCCGGCCGGGTGGTGCGCTGCGCAGGGCCGTGGCGCGGAGGAAGCCTGCGCGAGTGCTGCCCCCCGAGACGCGGGCGCTCCCCAGCGCGGGTACGGCCGAGTCATCTCGTTGCTCCGCAGCAGACCTCTGGCACCTCTTCTTAATGGAGAGGATCAAAGTCCCCGCACGGGAACGCTGTGAACTCGATACTCTCCCCCAGCCCGAGGGTCCCGGACAATGCACGTTTGTAACCAAAACCTTTTGGGGTTTGCGTAACACAATCCTCTCTCGGCAGCCCCCACTCTCGCTCAGTCCTCCTGACCCTGCTGCGGCCGAGGGACCGGACAGTAGGAAAACATGTCAAGCATGAAAAGCAGCAACTCGAGGGCAAACATGACCCCTCAGCTGCTAGTTACTGAACTCCTGAAAGTGCGTCAAGCCAGCAGCGTCAGCTAGAAAGGGGGCCGAGGACGCCTCATGGTGCGCAGGATGGGAGGTGAGGTCTGTGCTCTTTAGAACCGGAGTGTTTTGTTTTAATCATGGGGAGAGCTGCTGGCTCGGCACTGCGTGAAACAGGCTTAGAAATCCCGAGGAAGGAGGAATTTCTCAAAGCAGTAAGGAAAACACAAGTCAGCAACCAGGAAGAGCCGGGCGGCATTCTCACAACAGGAAATGCGGAGGATCCTGAAAAGAGAAAATGAATTATGCTGGGAGTACCGTCCTGCTCGCTGTTATTGCTGACGCCTCATCACTTCTGAGCTGAACCAAGAGACGAGGCAGAGCTTCCCCTGGCGCCGCCGTGGGTCACCTTCGCGGCTGCGTTTCAGCAAAGGCCGCAGCCCGCGGCAGCTCGTGCCCCTCTGACAGAAGTGGGCATTTCGCGGGCGACTTCTGCTTTCACCATCCACCAAACGGGCCCTCGGAGCGCGCACGCCAGATACTTCGCTGCATTTTACTTTGTGAGGTGGAACACAGGTTCTGTTCTGTGCAGCGGAAAATGCTAGCTATACCTATTTTAAACACAAGTGTAATGTTTTATAGCCCATAGAGGGATAATTACAAAGTACAGAATCACAGATTTTATAGCCGATTTTCCCAGGGGTGCACTTAGGAGAACAATATGTGTCATGTAGCCAATTTAGATAATGATTCTGATAAAGATAAACTGAATTGTTTATTATAAGTAATTGGGTCTACAAAGGCCCAAATGACACAGATGAGTGCACAAACTTAGAAGCACAGAAAACAATATTCAGCCCCGACTGTATGTGCCAGCTCCTCTGCAAGCACTAGCGCGTGCTCTGAGTTCGCCACGCTGCAGGCTCTCGGCGTGCTTCTGGGACCAGACGCAGCCTCTTGGGTGCTGGGAAGTGCCCAGGAGTGGACTGAGATTAAAAGCGAGGCGTGGGTTTTTCATTTCTGAGGTTCCCTGGTGATGATTCCTGTGAGCTTCACTGCTGGAGGAGCAGCACCTGGGGAGGGACCGATGGGCCGGGAACAAAGGGTCTGAGTCACAGGTTTGGCAGAAGAGTGGGAGAAGACGCCCAAGAGCCTGAAAATGGGAAAGAGAAAGCCAGCCATTTACTGCCCAGGAAATCCTAGGGCACATTCAGAGCTGGCCTTGTAAATAGGCATCACTTTACCACAGGCATGAGATTACTTGTTGAGTAGATTATCTCTCTTGAGATAAGACGAAATCCTTCAGACTGGAGTGGAGTATCTTGTCTAGCCTATTAGTATATGACAAGATGCAGTTTGGGCCCAGTAAGCCTCTATCAATCACAAGATGAACTAAAGCCCTAATTATCATTTAATTGCTGCCTTCAGCTTGAGCTGCCCTTCTTCACAGCTTTCTGCATCCATTGGAGATTAGGTTGCACTAAAATGAGAACCGTAAAGGGCTGGCAAAGGTGTGAAATTCCCTGGGTAACTAAATTAATGACAGTGTGCGCCTGCTGCTGGGGGCTCTGCTCTCTGCGAAGACAGACTGAGCGAGGGCAAAGGGAAACGAGGAGGAATCGGCAACAGCAGCTCTCGGCCGCTGGCTCACAAAGAGAAAGGCGCAGCGCTGCCTCGGCCAGGCCCAAAAGGAAGAAGGGACGGCTCAGGCACATTTGATTTTGCACTAAGTTTTGTGACTGCATCTTGCAAATGGTTTTATTAAATAAGCGGAGGCCCCAATGCTTCCCCATCACCTAGCACATCTGGTGAGAGCCGAGGAGCGAGAAGCAGCATTAGCCGTGGTTTTGCTTTCCGTCTCGGTTCTTCCAGGGCGTTTTCAGGCTGCCGTGCCGTGCAGGTCGGGGGGGTTTAAACAAAGCTCTTTGTGTCTGTTTACTTCCAGGCATCCTGCGTGCCAGGGGGGTTTCAAGTAAATCACGGCAGCAGAACTGTGTTTCGTAGGATGAATTTCCAATAGGCGTCAACACTGAATCTGGCATTTGTCCCTGAGATGCTTTGCTATTTTGCAACTTTCAAATACCAAATCCATTTCCATAGATAATTACAGGCCGTTAGTGCTCACGCAGGGAGCTCTGTTAAAGGAGCCGACAGATCGTGGGGATCGGTGCTTTGGAAAGGCACAGATAACCTGAAAGGGCAACTTGTCCTTCCTATTTAAAAGAAAGGAGGAGAGAGCAAATAAACTAGAGCCACTTGGCTTTTAAAGGTGAGCTCCTGAAAACTGGCATGGCTTGAGCAGCGGGCACGGGGCCCTCCGTGAGCGAAGAGCAGAAGTCCTGCCATCATCGACCCAGCCAAGCAAGCCCTCGTCTTTGGCAGTCCTGCACCGCGCCTGCACACAGCACCTTTTTTTGGCTGTGGGAGAAGGAAGCAGAGCGCCCGGGGCACCAACCAGCAGGTGCAGGACGCCAGCGGGCAGAGCCGCCCTTTCTCCCCTCGCTGCGGGTGGGAAGCACTTCCAGACATTCGGGGATCTCAGCGCAGCAGCAGCGAAGTCGTTGCGCCAGGCTCGTTCGGGGCAGCAGCCCTCTGCCGCACCCTGAAACCTCTGGTGGTGCTTCCCCCCCCGCAGCCTTGGATCTGCATCGATGTGCTTGGTGACCAAACACCTCTCCTACAATGCACACGTTATATGAGCCTTAGGAAACCCGGACATGGAAATGTCCATGACATCCATGCAGGAGACCTGTAGGCACCTGGCTGGAGGGTTGTGCACATGGATCCTCGCACGCTACAGTGGTACGGAGACTAAAAGTGCTGCCCGCGCACTGGACTCTGCGACCAAAGTCACTCCTGCTTTATTCATTTTATTAGCAAAGCAGGAAAAGAAAGTGAAGAGGCCTGGCAGCTGCACTGAGAAGCAGGGCACTCGGAGGTAGCCGACTCTTGAAGACGTAGGTGTCCAGGCTCTCCCTGCCCAGCGGGCACAGGGGAAGGGCCCTATAATATTTCCTGGCCGTGATAGCCATTGCCCAAGGTGGGGTGTGCTGTCTGCCGGAGCCGTCAGCAGGGCCTCTCTTCTACTTTTCAGTCTGTCCGGTCTCTCCCTCTCCTAGCTTCACCCCGGGAACGGGTCTTTCCCCATATTTCACAAATGCCAGGAGTGCTTCCCCGGGAGGCCGGGCAGCGCAGGATCTCAGCGGACAGCTTTTAGGGGAAATGAAGGGTCATTGTAGGAGAGCAGGTGCAGTGCTACCAGGGCGCGTGTCCAGATCACCAGCAGCTGATCTAGGATTGCTGTAGGCTTATTTCGCCATTAGCTGTTAGTACCCAAAGTTTGCTTCTGAATTGCAGCCCTCTCCACCGAAGGAACTGATGTGCTGGGTGGACAGAGGCATGGCAAGGCTCTGCAGCTGTTTGGGGGAGTAAATATGATCTCCATTTTACAGGTGAGGGCACTGAGGAAGAGTTGAGAGTGTGGGCCAAGGGTACACTCATGGGAATGACAAGGCTGGGAACAGACTTCAGGGCTCCTGACTCCCAGTGCGGGGGTTCGAGCACCACGGCACACCTCCTTCCCTTTCCTTGTCTCCTCTGGACACACCAGCAGAGCTCCGCCAGGTTTCGGGGAGCCCCAGTGCTTGCGAGTGTGGTACTGCCAGCCCTTGGAGGGCAGAAATGGGGTGCTAAAAATCGAGATCCAAAATGGACAACAAATCCAAGTTCCTTTTTCGCCTTCTAGTCCTGGAGCCATGGAGCGCATGCGCTTCACGTCTGCGGGCTTGTCTCTGTGCCCACGAGTGAAGAAACAAGTGTAGAGAAGCTGCAGGCTGAGCAGCTCATGCCGCTCGCTGGCACCAGCAGCGGGGACTGCCTGGAAGCGCCGGCATCCCCAGCCTCGCCGTGGAGCTGCGGGAGTTGTCTACACTGGACTGGAGGGACGTTTGAGAGGCGTGAGGGGGCAGAGGAGGGTGTAAAACCTCTGAGGAATAGGAGCGATGAACACTTTCGACAAGCCGCCCACATGGAAAACTTCCCCTGCAGACCACTTTGGAGTCTGCCGGTGCCGCGGGCTGCGATTCCCGCCCGGGGCCGGCGAACGTCCCGCCTGGCGCTCTGTGCAGGTGTCAGCGCTGCTTCTGCCAGGCGTACGTGGCCCTTATTCTTGTGTGGCCCCGGTCCTGGTCACCCTGAAATGAAGAGGAGAACCCCAGGCCTTGTGACTCTTCCCCAGGCCACGGGCTTGTGTCTTGATCTGACAGCGCTGTTCTGCTCTGCTCTGCTCTGGGGCCTCTTCCCAATATCTTATGTCAGGGGACAGCTCCCAAAGTAAAAAGGAGTGCATGCAAGCCTGGGGTTGGAACAAGGGTGAGTCTCAGTCCACGCTGTACGTTCAGGTTGGCTGAACGGACACCACCGCAGACCAGCACGCTGCAGGGACATCACCCGTCAGCCCAGCCCGGGCTCGTGGTCAGGCAGGACCGAGCGCTGGGCCAGAGACGTTGCGATCGCAGACTTCCTGCGTCACTGGAGAGCTGCGCACTGACATCCAGCGAGTGGGGCGATGGCTCTGGCTGGTCCAGAAGCCGGGAAGCGAGCGATTGTTTAACCCCTAGCCGGCCATGCAGAGAGCCTTCAGCATGTTGTCCTGGCACGCTGCATGCCGCTTCACGAAGTGTGACGGTGATGTGCACATCAGCACGCTGGCAAGGCACCTCTGGGCAGCAAGCCTCAAACTCTGCCGTGTCCTCGTGGTCTGGAGGCCTCTGGCCGCCGCTGCGTGCCACCACAGAGCAGGTTACTCAGGTGAGCCCAGAGCTCCCTCTGGCAGCCGCCTCCACCCCGTGTCTGGCCACGCGGCCCGTCGCAGCTTCGGGCGCCCGCTGCGTACCCAGCCAGCCCGAGGCCCCCTCGTCTTGCCTGCGCAGCGGTGAGGCCCTGTGGCCCTGAGCACGTCCTTACGGGAAGATGGCAAGCTAAGCAGTGTGAGCACGTGCTCCTGCACAAGCCACGTGGCCTGAATCCCGCTCGTGGGGGCACTGGCCCGGTGTCGTTCTGCCAGGCTGGAATCAGCCTGGGACGCTGGTGGTCGCTGCAGAGCCCGTCGGTGCGAGGTCAGCGGGTGGCCGAGCTTTGCACGCAGCGCGGCAGCACAAACCAAGCAGAAGCAAGTTGCAAAACGGGGCCGTGCTTGCGCTCGTGGCGCCGTGCCGTTCTTTATTGTTAGCATAAGCTGGTGTTGTGAGCCCTCATTATTAATTCAGGGGATATTTTTATCTGGAGAACAGCCGTTTCTTTTAATAGCCCACACGAGTCTTCCGTTGGAAGAAAACTGCAATGTCGATTTTTGAAACGGCCGTGAAGGGAGGTGGGAGAGAGGTCAGAAGGCCGGCGAGTCCTGCCACGCGGTGTGTTGGGGGAGTGCGGGCAGCGGTGGTTCGACGGTGGCCTGTGGCCAGTAGGCTGCAATGGCCAGGACGTGCCTGGGGGGATTGCCAGCATGGTCGTAGGAGACTGCTATTAGGATGTGCCCTCCTTGCTGCTCCTGTCTCAGAGGTGATTCTCTTGGTCTGGGACGAAGGACAAGGAGCAGCCGCGGAGCCAGGGGCCAAATGGTGAGCGCAGACATGCGCTCCTCGTTCCCTGGTGCTTCCTGCGCAGCCGTGAGGGCTGAGCTCAGTCAAGGGGAGCATTTTTTGTTTTGCCGCGCTGGGGTCAAGAGGACTTGCTCAGTGCTCCAGTACTCGCCATCCCGGCCCCACTTGCCATCAGCTGACCATGGGGTTCAAGAACAAGCATTTTGTTTTCAAAAATTCTGATGGAAATTTTGAACGTCACTTGCAGAGCATTTTTATTTCACTGGGGGCTGTCTTTCACTCAGAGCCTGATTTGCTTCCAACAACAGCAATAATTGCCCATACTTTTACTAGAAAAATAATAAATAGACCATAATGGTAAGTAGAGAGTTTACATTCCCAATGGAAAGAATACATCTGTTAAGATGAGTTTCATTAAAATGTTAACTGAAACAGACGGGTGAATTTTCAAATTGATTCCATCTTTACCCGGCGTATTTGAGGTCTATTGGAGATTGCAGTTATGAAGCATTCTTTATTTAAGATAAACAAAAAACATTGTATAAAGGAGGCCTCCTCTCCCCCTCTGTCTCTCTGGGTCAGTATCTCAACCTCTTGATTAGATTTGGGATCTACTAATTAGATATAATTCATTATCTGCAAAAATGAGATCAGAAATCAAGAGCTGCTTTTCAAAATAAGGCGATCTTTCCCCTCATCCATCATGGCTATAAGTAACCAATTTAAAGTCAGACGAATGCATAACCAGCATTATTACCTTGTCATAACTAGTTAGGGAGAAAGACCTGGAATAAGCTGGCATTATAAATGGTTTTTATCACATTATTTTGCAGTTATTTGTCAGCCACTTTGCTTAAGATAAATGCAGAACAAATAATCCAATTATAAAACTAAATCATGGCAAAGATTTTGTGTTAATTGCACAAGCACAGGGGTGGAAACAGTTCTCACTTTGTTGGGCAGGGTTTGCAGATCTTCTTTGGGGAAACATTCAGCTGCAGATATTTTTGAGTGCTCGGATCATATGGAGCTGGTGGGGCAGGAGATAAGACATTGGAGCCAATTCTGCTGCAGTCAGCAGGGCCATTTGTATGAACAAAAGCCACTCACACACACCGGTCTCCAGCTCACCCCCACGTGCTTGTTGCAGGCTGTTTTCATATATGACTCGCTGAAGATTTAGTTCTAATTACAGTAAATAAGGGTTAATCCTTACAGTGAAGCCCAGGCAAGGATTGAAGCTCTTGCCCAGGTGCTGAGCAGGGCTGTGCCTTTGTCCAAGCCCTGCTGGAACGTGCAGGGAAAGGTGGGATGTCTCCCTCCGGTTTGGTTTCTGGGAGTGGACAGGTCCCCGCTGCCGCGCTGGAGCAGCACTTCCCTTGGGCTGAGCTTGGTGGACTAAGTGGCTTTATCTACACTAGGCTCCTCCTCTGCCCCATTTTTCGCCCCAAATTTCCTACTACTGGCATTGCAAATGTGCCACCAGCATGAGCGCGGTATGAAAGCATGCGTGTAAGGAGCCTCAGGGCAGCCGGGCAGCACGCGTGCCATCAGCATGAGGGCAGCAGGTGCTGGGGGAAAGCTGGGCTCCTCCAGTCAATAGACCTTGGCCCCTGGCTTCAGTCGGACCAGGTTTGAACTCTGCACTGCGCTGACCTGCTCCGAGACGAGAGACCCGCCAAGGGCCAGCAGAAATGCAGAACAACTTCCTCTCAGTATTACTCCACATTCGCTGAGCAGGTCTGTTCTGACTGCCATTGTAACCACGGACCGGAAAGGTCTGGACACTGGAAGTGCAGGAAAAAAGCCGTCTCCGGTCCCGTGCGCCAGTGAGCAGGGCAGAGCTCTGCATATCCCAGAGCAGGAGCCCAGCCTTGGCTTGGGCTGGATTCAAGGGGTGGGTGGGAGTTTGCATCCAGACTCATCGTTCTGCGGAGCTGGGAAGGGCTGGGTACGACTGTCGGCAGAACAATGTTGTTTTAATCAAAATGCAGAAGTGTGTTGTTTTAACAACAACCAAATGAAGACAATGGGGAAGGGCTGTCCCTGTTGTAGCATAAGAAAACTGAAGTCACTTGACCATGGTGTGGTGGTATAGTGCGCACACAGCTCAGAAAATTTGCAGGTCAGGCTAATTGTGATTCAAAATTCCCTATTTTAAGTGTGCTTTTTTCAAAGCATTGCTGAGAACTGACACACCAGTGCTGTCTCACTCACAGGAGAGCAGAAAGTGGGAAAGCGGCAAATGACATTTATCACATTATTTGCTTTATACCAAACTCCCCTCTAGAAACAGTGGCGTGATTTCAGTGACCTTCACGGCCTGTATGTTAAGGTGGGGTTGCACAGAGTGACCTCCTGCCACGGAGAAGATCACTCCAAGAGCCCTTGGCTCAGACTGGCATTTTTATTTTGTTTTCCATAAAGCTGCAGCTGGTTAAAAGTGCAAACACAACTGCAGTTGAAAAATGCAGCAGAGCGGAGTTATGGACAATTGCAAATGACAAGCTATTGCATTTTGAATTTTTCTTCCCCCGGTGCCTGGGCTCTTGCTAGGCAGGGCAGGGAAGGCTCTTCCTAGCTTTTCAGACCTAAATGAAAATTTCATGCCTTCTGTCAGCGAGCGAGTACCAGCTCCCTAGTTATGTTGATTGAATCTACCATAGAGAAGACTGTCAACTTCCAGACTTCCACGCTGCTGCAGCCTTTAAAAGTAAAACAAAGGAAGCAGTGATTCCAATCAAACCGCGCTCTGACTTTTTGATGTTGTTTTTGCACTTACACCCTAGACTCTGCTGTTTGGAATAACACTGTTTCAAAATAAATGATCTTTGAGAGGCAAAAACTAGTTCCACCTGAATTTTGCACTGCGGATTGTTTAAAGGGCTGATCAGATGGCGGGCTCTAAACAGGCTCTCCCTTTTCTTGTTCAGACAGTTTAGGTGGCTGCAGAGTGAAAAGGCTTGACAAACTGTTAGCATTAATGTACTGAGCATAATGAACACCAACCATACAGCACATGGTGCTTGTCTCCTTATTGGTGAATTTAACTCACTTTAATTGCAGCGTTACTTACGTGATGGAAATGTTGCCCTCAGAGGGATCATTTGGGTGAGGAATAATGTATTTGTGTAAAATGGGGAGAAAAAGCCTAGCAGATAATCTGCTGTAGTAAATTATGGTTTAATAATTATTACCCAGCTCGTGTTTGGCTTAGGGTTAAAGTAGAGGCACTTCTGGAAAATAGGATGAAGCCTGCCTGAAGCACAGCCACCGGGGCTCTCTGCAAGTGATACTGGTGGTAAGACATTCAGGAGAGCACCTGGGAATAAATTGAGTCTGCTGGGAGGAGAAAGTATCGACCCCGTGGGCATGTCAGTGCAATAGAAGGTGACAAGAAGCCCGAGGCCTGTTTTGACCATATCACATGGGTCTCTTGATTCTATTGAAGGTATAACGCAGCAACCTGCCCTCTTAGCAAATCTGACACCTGGGAGGTTTTCTATGCAAGTGGGAGGTGTAAGACCTTTACCCTCCAGCACGGAGCTGGTGCCCTAGGCGGTGGGACACTGGTGGTGTTAAGACCTCCCTTATGTCTATCGTTTGTACCCTGAACATTGAATATCTTCCTCATTATTCATCCTACACACCAGAAACAGCTGGTCTTCAAGGGAAATTACCTAATGAATCAACAATAAGGCTATTGTGTAGGCGTGACATTTCTGATAATAAATTAATGCTTTCAGGAGATTGACCGCACTTGTCTGGGTTCTGCGCGCCGCACATTCAGCTGCAGCTCCTTGTGCTGCTTTACATAACTGAGAACTGAAAACCTTGACGTTTAACTGCAAACAGCCTCCCCAGTTTCCAAATCTCCATCACAGAAATTCCCGGAATTATTATTTGGAATAATCCAGGCGAGGCATTTCCGACTGGTGTTTTGAAACGATTTTCATTTGCTTTTGTTTGAATCGATACTCTTCACTGTGTCATGTTTATCTTAGAATTAAATGTGGAATTTAAATATTTTTATAGGGGAAAATGCAAACAGACTATAAATGCAGAGATTACATTTTTATTTCAGTTCGATGAATTATGTGTTCGTATCTTTCACGTGTGCTTGCACTTGAAGGATTAATTTTTCAGAAACGTTTTCATGGCATGCAATAACAACTAGATAATCCATTTCTAACTTTCCAAAATGATCTAAACATGACTAATTTATTAAAACATGGTCGCCCCATATGCAACATGCTTCAAAGATTATTTTAAAACAACTTCTCTGTGCATTTGCAGGTGTTAATTGCCTTTTGCTGTTTGTACGGGGACAGGATTGGTTAGCAGTTTAAAAAATGACTCTCTGCTCCCTGTGAACAGAATGGCATCAGCAAATGAGCGTGGCTGGTCTCACTATCAGTGGCAAATCCTACGTTTGATCTCCATGGAATTCAGCGGAACCAGTTCCTGAGGTTTTAATTCAGTTCCGTGCGTCTTTTCATAAGCGCCCAAGCAGTAAAAAGGACAGCACTTCTGCTTTCTGCCACATTTCTTGGGGGCAAAATGCAGAGTTGCAAAACACGAGCGGAGTGAGCTGAGGTGATTCAAGCTGGGAAGGAAGTCTGTATTCTTATGCAAGTAGTCGTGGAAGTTAAGAACAAGATCCGAGGTAGGGAATACATGTTTTAGCAAGTAGCTTGAATTATAAGCACTCACAGCTACTATTGTTATATTTGCTGAATTTTCTCCGGCTGGGGGCTGCAGCGTTGTATAAATGTCTAGACAATGCTGGTTCTCCTGCCGCCTGAACCCGGCGTGTGCTTGTGGAGAGTGGGAGGAGGCAGCACGTCGCCGGCACCCCAGCCCTGTCGGGGGGTGTTTTGGTTTGAACGACTTACCTGCTGACATGGTTTGCCCGCTGCCAGCGCCTGCTCTGAGGAGCGTTCCAGGCGGTGAAAAGCAGCGTGGCTTCAAGAAGCAGGTAGCCGGTGCAGTCCCAGATTCCCACGGAGAGAGGGCTGGCTGCTCCCCCTTGCATCTGTGCATATCAGGGGCTTTCAGCTGGGGACCTGGGAACTGGTTTGGAGGGAACAGGAGGATCTTGAGTCTTTCCAGAGGGGCACAACATCCCATCTCCCTGCAAAGGCAATCAGCTGTGGCCCCCTCCACTCCCACGTGCTGTGGTTCCAGCAGACGGAGAGCACCAAACCCCGGGGAAAGCCACTGTCCTTGTGGCAAGCCTGTGCTTGCAGTTTCCATTCAGAGAGCAGTGGAGAGGGCTGAATAAAACTCTGAGAAGTGCCCAAGGGAAGTAACAGTCTGGTGGGTAAATCACACGCGCAGCAGGCAGGGGGGCTGGGCTCCGTGCCCACCTCTGCCCTGCGACCCCGATCGGGGCACTTGGCCCGTGTGTGCTCAGGGCCTCCCTGCGTTTTGGTCTCTGGCTGCAAGGGGGTTGTGCTCTGCCCCCAGCCATCAGCCCCCGCTCCCAAGGCGAGTGGAAGCGTGAACATTTCAGGCTTGATTGCTCCCTGCCTCGGTTTCCCGAGCTGGCAGTGCTGGCCCACCTGGTAGGAGGGCCGTGGGCTCAGCTGCCAGTGCCACGAGGCGCTTGAGTTTTTCCTGGGGGCTGGGGAAAGGGGAAACCCAACTGCAACTGCAGCTGGGGACCAGAGAGTGCCTGCAAGCCTCTTGCAGCCTGCCTCCTCTCCCAGGGCGGCAGCGTGCTCGCTTCCCTCCCCTGCCAAGGTGCTGGGGCTGCCTGGGTGTCCTGGTGGGTTTGCAAAGTCAGCTCCCTGGTCCCCATTGCCGCGAGTCCTACGTGCACCTGGGTGTGGGGCAGAGGAAGCCCAGCGATCCTGTCCAGCAGGCACGATGAACCATATCTTGCCCTCCGTGAGCAGAGGCAGGCTGTGCCGGGGCCTCGTCTGCGCAGCGGGCAGGGTCCCGGCTGCACGCGCGGTGGGGCTCTCCCCTGGCCGGGGGCTGGCAGCTCAGGGCAGAGCCGGGCCGGGCCGGGCCCGAGGTGGGGTTGCTCCAGGCAGTGGCGCCTGCACGCATCAGACACCCTTGCACCACGAGCTGGGGGTCTCTCAGCCTGGGGCAGGCGTCCACACCAGTGCGGGGCTGCCTCATCCCTGCCTGGGCTGTCGCCGGTCTGCGCTGGCCCCCGCGAGGGGCACCCCGCACGCAGCCATCCTCTGCCCCTTCCCCGAATGAGCAGCGGGCCTCGCGCCCCGCGGAGGCGCCTGGGCTGGGGGCTCGCAGGCGAGGGTCTGGACGCTGCGGCAGCCACGGCTGCGGTGCAGCCTGTCTGAGGGGTCGGACGCGTCATGCCCGAGCAGGGAGCTGCAACATCGTGCCGCTCGTTGGAAACAGGCGTTCAGGAATTTTCCAAAGGTCTGCTTTCCGATTGGCCAGCGGTGGCCCGCGGCCAATCAGAGCGCAGGGGTTTGCACGAGCGCACTGGAGTTTGAGCGCCATGACCCAAGTGACGGAGAAGCGAGGGGAGCGGGGGCTGCCGGCCCCCACCCGCCTGCCCGTGCGCACAGGACGTCCCAGCACCCGGTGCCCTTTCCGGGCCCGCCTCTCTCGGCCCCCGTCGCGCGCGGCCCCGAGCGCTCCCTGCCCGTGCGGCCCGGCCGGGCCTCTGATAGAGACGTGATGTATGCGGGAGCGTGTAGCAGCCGCGGCAGCTCCGTGTCCGCAACTGGCTGCAAGGCATGAGGCCTGTTGCGTTTCTATGGTGATGGCCACGAATTCCTCCCCAGCTCTTCAAAGTGAAAGACATATTTGTTTTGCGAGCGCAACTTTGTAGCACAAAAGCGCTCTCTTTTTTTCACGTAACACCTGCTAATCTGCACTTGGTCCCTTTGAAGCCCCCTGCTGATCAGAAATTCAAATACATTTTTGCATGCTAATCTCGGCAGTAATCTAGAGCCCGCGTCTTTCATGTTCTGCGCAGGAAAACAGTTTTCTGTATAAATCACCGAAAACGCTGGCCGTGGGGGGAGGAACGGCTGGGGAGCGTCGTGTTGCCTGGGCCAAGCTGTCCGTGCGAGGGGCTCTCCGGCTCTGCAGAGGGGTCTGTTTTTGCAGCAGGCAGCGTGGGGCTTTCCCGTTCTCCTTGGGAAGGGGGTCGCTGCGTGCGTGGAGGCAGCACTGTCGCGAAGCTGCGCCCGGCGTTCCCAGAGCACCTCACCGCTGCTACGATCACGGCCGAGGAATCGAGTGCCTGGGTCTCTCTTGGCTGCCTGCTCACGAGCAGACGCGCCACGGGCCTTGTGTGTCCTGCGCGTGGAACCGGGGCCGGGCAGCACGTGCCCACGGTGGCACGTCAACCCCCGGTAGCCCGCGCGTGCGTGCAGGCAGGTCCAGCACACGGCCCTGCCCCAGGACGCCGGTGCCAGCTGTCACCCTGCCCCCTCCTGGCAGCGGCAGCCCTCCACAGAGCGGGACGCGGAGGGGAAGGGGTGCGCTTCCGCGCCGTTCGCCTGCTCTAGCGTGCAGGATCAGTTGCATGCGCGGGGTGTGGAGGGAGTTGTACAGCAGCTGCACAGTGGACAGGACGCCGCCCTGCCTCTGCTAGAGCTGGGAGCGCATCCCATGCCCTGGCCGACACGGGTGAACCTCGCCTGTTCAAGTCACGTGAGCAGGGCTGGGCTAATATTGTTCATCAGGAGCGTGCATCACGGTCTGGTTCTGTTCCCTCCTAGAAGCGCCGTGTCCTCAGAGACGGGAGCGCTGACAGTGAGCCGGATCGCAGCGAGCCTCGGCGCCTGCGCCCGGTGCTCTGAGTGGGTCAGAAGTGGCACCGGGGGGATCTGGGGTTTTCCCTTCCATTTACGTGTGTCGTCTTCCTTTCATGGCAGTGTCGTGAGGGCGCCAGGGCTGTACAGAGGCCTGGCTGCCCCGGCCTGGTGCCGGGGAGAGCCAAGCCCAGGAGATCCTGCACCTCCTCCAAGCTCCTGGGCACCCTCGGTTTGGACCCACTGCTGCCACGATGCGGCTGAGGCCAGGCCGGGCGAGAGGCACTAATCGGGAGGCAGAGCGTGGCCCGCTGCAGGGTGAAGCGCTGTGCAAGCAGCCCCAGGCCCGTGAGAGCACCAGCCCTGGAGGGCTCCTGCCAGGGACCTGCTCTGGGAACGACAGTCCACGGACCTTCTCTTGCTGCCCCTTTTCACCCACGGGGAGACCGAACCAGCCGTGCCTGGGAAGCCGGTTGGGCCCCCAGTGCCCGTGGCCACAGGGGCAAGGGACCAGACTGGCCATAGGCCAAGAGGAGCAGTGTATGCAGCAGAAAGCTTGGGTGGGAGCAGCTCAGGGAGGCCAAGCACAACCATCTCTGCGGCCTAGCTGGGGCCGTGGCACAGCGTGGGGTTTTCTGTGGTGCAGCCACTTGCTGCGGGGCTCATCATGGGCTCGCCACAGGCTCTGCATGTGAGCAGAAAGGTCCCTGCTCCCCCGTGACACGCCTGCCCTGCCCCTTGCCGTGCAGCAGCATGCCGGCTCTTCAAGGCACCCTGCGCCCCGGTGCTGGGCTCTGCAGCCTCCTCGTCGGCCTCCAGGAAACGCCAGGCATGACTGGGGCTCTGAGTCCAGGGCCAGGCTGGAGGTTTTCATTGAAAATCAGTCCAGGAAGCTTCGCCCCTGCGTGTCTGAGCCCATTTCTGTGTGCAAAGCTGGCCTCCGCAGCCCAGCAAGGGCCTCCTCGCTGGGTATGCGCCACACCAGGCTGCTGGGGCTCCTGAGGCACAGGCAGTGGGGACGCTGCTTGAAAAGGCAGTGGCCCTGGTTTCTCTCACCTTCCACTTACCACCAATTAAGGCCACCTCCGTGATGTAGTGAGCGATGCTCCTGAGCCCGGTGGTCCCAGGGGCAGCTGTGAGCATGGGAGCTGGCTCTTCATGCCCAGGCCCCACTGCCCGTTCTAGGAGACGAGGAGGAGGCTGAAAGCGCCTCGATTTTCTTATTCAGACTCATTCTGAGCACCGGCTCAGACTGGAGATTTGCTGAGTAAATAGTCTCAACAATAATCTCAGCCTGATTCCAACTAATTAAATCCTGTACAAACATCCCTCTCTGGGCCAATATAGTGAAAGACAACGAAAACACAGAGAACCAGACAGAGCTTTCCTCCAGATTGTGCCCAGCCCTTTAATCCTGTATCTTTTGAAAGATAGTAACGTCCGTAAGATGAGGGGGTCAGCCTTCTTGCCCTCAGCATCAAGCAGTGGAATTTTTCAATAATGAACAGCTGGGTCACCAGCGACACAAAAGCTGCTGTAATATCCTGTAGGCTTACGGGGCACAACAGAAATCCCAAAGCAAATCATGATGTACACAGAAAGGGACCATCCTTTTCTATTAAGGAGGCCACTTCAAACCAGCCTCGACACCACCTTTTCTCCAGCTTTTTGGAGGTGGGATTATCCCCTGCGTATATTTAATCACGCACGGCGGGGAGGGGGAGGAACGGCTTTGATTGCCTTTTTGGAGTCGGAGCATGCAGAAGAGAGAAGAGTTGGAAGCTCTTTGTGTGCCCGCTCCGGCCAGGAGTTTTCGACCCGGAGATATTTACAAACAAGCAAGCTGACTGGGAGGAATGTGCCGAGCCACCGCGGCCCCGCGCGCTCTGGCAGCGTACAAAGGCTGGGTCTCAATTAATGCCTGGTCTTAATCCAGACCTGGAGTCGGGGCACAAGAGTGGTCAGCTTTTAAGCCTTTTTTTTTTGGCTTGGAATAATAGATGGCCTTCTCCAGTGGAGCAGGAAGATGGCAGCGAGCTTGTGGCCGTTTCTGTAAAGGCCCAGCAAGGCAGAAAGCAAGCTGGGATAACGGCACCAAAAAATAAAATACTGTCAACCCGTGTTTAGAGACCACAACGTCAGTCCGAGATGGACTCGAGATAAGTTAGAGAGTCCTGATTAAAAGCAGTTTGTGTCAAGGAAGTTACCACTTGCAACATGTAGAACATCTGACAGTGATTAAATGGAGCGAGCTATTAGATTTTCCTAAAGAAACAATAGTTAAACATATCTCTGCAAGTATGAAACACTTTATGTACTGTATCTGGTACACCTCATTTAAATTGACTTAGATGGAACAGACACACTAAGCCAAACTGGTAGGTTATTAAGAGTATAAACCTGGTGCCCAAGAATTTACAATCAGTTATATGGGCGGTATCCTGACTTTCCTCCCTTTCTCAGTGCTTTCATTTACTAAGCATGTGCTGTAAAGATGTCACAGTTAAAGCAGGGGACAAGTTTAGGATGTTTCTTGCAAACAGTTTTAAGTTACGTTGCTGTCGCAAATGTCTCTCGCTGCTCTATGCAGACAGTGCAGAAATCCTGCCACGAGCTTTAGATAACAGATACGATGGCAGAGAAACCATCGTGTGGTATGAGCAGGCACAGTGCTCATCTATTCATCAGTTTGTTTGGAAACTGTAGTGAACTTTGATAGAAAAACACTGACAGAAATGTTTTCTACAAGCTGATGAACGGGCAAAGAAGTTTTTTTTCAGCTCTGTTAAACCACTTAAAGGTCTGGAAGAATGTGTTTTAAATTACGCACATCATACTTTTAATACTAGTGGTTAGCAGAAGAAGATTCGGGAGAGTTATCCAGCTTGAAGTGGACAGTAGTTATAAATAAAGGAAGTGCTGCAAATAATAATTATTGAATAAGTCCCCAGAAGGTATCTTTTTAGTAGCTGGCGTATGGATCAGGAAGCATGCTTAGATGGTTATTACAGGTTCTGTTCACACTTGCACACCCTAGTTCGCATTCATAAATAGCAGCGAAGGAAGAGGCAAGTCAGAAAAGTTTGTGTTCAGCATTTCAGTATGATTTTAATTACGAATTTTCCTGTTATTTGGAGAGCTCAATGAGCAAAATTGCTAAAGTGAACTTCTCCACTGCTGTAAGTTCAGTTAGAGCGACGCTGTCAGAAGGCATGGACGGATCACAAAGCTGACGCCCATGTCAGTTTTTCACTTGCCATTTATGCATACGGGTTTCCAAAAGTGATGCTTCTCCCATTAGCAGTCAGGGAAACCCCTCTGGCTCGCGTAGCTGAGCACAGCCACCTCTCCCTGTCTGTACAGGGGCCAGGCCAAGAATCACACACAGCTCCTCCAGTGGACCTAACTGCTTCACGGTTAAATGCCAACAGCAAAGGGAGGTCTGCACCCAACTTTGCTCCCTTGCCTCCAGGCAACCATGGGCCATGTCTGCCGCCCGTCCACCTGCCTCTCCTCCGCAGCCTTGCGGGGAACTTGGGATTCTCTATCAGGCAGGGGTTGGGGAGCTCTCGGCTTGGTTTCATCCTTCTGCCAGCTCCATCGGTGTCCCATCTTGCTCTGCTCTGCAGTCACCGCCTGCTGAACGCTGTGCAGAGGACAGGCAATGCAGCGACCTGCATGGCTGCTGGTCCCTGCCTCTCCCAACCTGTCCCTGCATTTCCAAGCGCCACAGCCGCAGTCCAGCTGTGCTGCCTGGGGCCAGTCGCTTGGCTGCACCAGGCTTGGTTATGGCAAGGCCTCGAGCACCCTCTGTGATCAGTAGCAGGGGCTGAGCATGGCCAGTGAGATGCATCCGGCTCTGGCTGTGGGGCCCAGGCTGGTGCCTGCGGTGGGCTCCAGGCAGGTTTTGCCCTGGTGTCACAATGCTGGCCAGGGTCACACAAACAAGCATGACACCAGAGTGGGACTCCTGCCAGCACCTCCAGTCCATGTGCAGGTCCAGGCTCCGCCAAGGTCCTGCTTTCCGGTGCCCCATGGGCGGATCAGCCAGGGAGCCCTGCATGTCTTGCGCTGCACTGGGGCTTGTGCTCTCCCCTGTGCAGGCTCTGGATGGCAGAGATGCCCCTGAATTCACGACTGGAGGGACTAGGGGATTGGGCCAGCTGCGCCCTTCCAGCCCCCTCTCAATCCTGCAGAAAGCTGCCAGCATAAAGTTGCTTTGGGACCTTGTAGCACTTAGCGGACCCGTCACTGTCTCTACCCATGGTGGCAGTCGCTCAGGAACAGGCATGCTTCATCTTCTGGGGCTGGCCTGCTCCTGGCATAGTAGCGGTGCCAGGCTGCTGTCACTGCAGCTGGGCAATGCACTTCCAGGAGAAAATATCACCCTTGGGCCAGTGGGCTGCCATTTCTGCCCACTGCCTCCAGAACTGCCTGCGTTGTACAGGCCAGAGCACCGGGAGGATAAAGCAGAGGAGCACGTGGGGTCTGTGCAGGCACCCCCCACCTTAGCACTTGTAATTGGTTCCTGAAAAACTGAGCGTTAAGCGAAACAAGTCTTAAGAGAAACAAAAAATATCTGACGACCCAAGATGGCAACTGCAATTGTTTTTAATGACCCAAGATAGCAACTGCGAGCGTTATAGCGAAACTCACTGAGCACTAAGTGGAATCAGGTATCAATTTGAAATGAGCATTATAGTGAAGGAGCGCTAAGCAGGGGTTGCCTGTATGTGCGTACGGGGGTGCAAGGGCCAGGCTGCGGCAGGGGCTCCTTGCAGCACAGGCTGCAGCCACGCTGCACCACCAGCAAAGCCGACTCTCCAGGACTGGGAAGTCTTCAGCCCTCCTTGTCATCAGGCCCCAGGTCACCAGGGCATTCATAGCTGAGTGTCTGAGAAAACCCACCTCCCACCCACCCACCCTTCAGCCACAGGCCCCCACAGGGCTGTTCCTGTCACACGTGGCAGCTGGGGAAGCCCGTGCCTGGGTGCAGGAGCTCAGAGCCTCCCTGGCTCGCGTGCCTCCCTGGCGCTGTCACCGCTTTTTGGATCGGGAACATGGATGGCACTGCGAAAGGGCAGTGGGTGCCTCATTTGCCTGCAGGGTACCAAGGGCTGAGACAAAGGCAGGAGCCTAAGGACTGGCCTTCAAGGCCTTTCCACGTGCATGTAAAACTCACCTCTCCTCCCTGCCCCCAGACAGCTTGATGGAGAGTGCCATTTTGGTCTGCTGTGCATGAGATTTACACACCAGGATTGTGTGCGCAGGTCGGTTGGTCGTCTCGTTGTTCTCCCATTATGCCCACCGCTGTGCTACGGCAGGTGTCAGGCGGTGCCTGCCTGTGGTAGGGCTTGCCACAAAGACACCGCGTCGCCCTCGCTTTGCCAGCACGAAGCACATGTTGCTGCAGAGGAGACGCTAAACAAAAGCAGCCACTTGAAAAGAGAAGTGGAAGCTGCCCATGGTGATCAGATGACAAACGTTTTTGTCAGGAAATAATACCTTTCTCCAGTTTCCTGAGGGGCTGAAGGCAAAGCATAAAACAAAGGCTGGTGATGAAACCCAGAAGAATCCCTGTGTGTATTCTGCCAGAATACAACAAACAAGCGGCTCTCTGCAGCCCAGGTACAGCCGGCACTGTTTGGACAGCTGCACTGTCCGTTTCAAAGGTGATGCTTAATCGTAACATGGTGATAGTGATTCTGGTGTGCTAGGAGGCTCACAGACATCCCGACATCTCTGGAGCCACACCTGCAGGAGTCGAGCCCGCGCGGCACGGAGGCTAGGTTTCCCGATGCATACCATGCAAGGATGTAAAACAACACTCCAGCGAGAATTCCCTGGAAAAGCTGCACTTGGTGGAGCAATAGTAGCAAAGGTCGCCTTGGATCCCGTTAGCAAAAGGTCACCCACCCACCCGTGTCTTATCTCAGAGCGTGCACACAGGGCGGAAAGCTGGCAAATGGGTTGGACTCCCTGGTGCAGGAATACCCGAATCCGCTGGGGCCTGCTTAAAGTTTCTTCCAGCCTGCCAGTTCCTTGACATGCGAGAGTATTCTTGTAACAGGACTGGTAAAAACTGTCCCAAAATGCTTTAAAAGCCCCTATTGCATTGCACTGGCTTGGCGTGTCCATCTTCCAGCTGCATTATTAACATTGCATGCATTTAGACCCATTATGACCATGGGTGCACAGCTCTATGCCATTACCTTTCCATTTACGTGACGGGGCACCACATACGTAATATGAAATGGAGCCGTTCGGCTCCAGGTCTCTAGCTTGGCTCCAGGAGGGGAAGAGAATTGTTATCACCTGATGAACACCTTGCTGGGGTCGTTTGACCCCCGTACTCTTTCCTGCCATGGCAGGGGGTCAGACTAGATGATCTGCTCAGGTCCCTTCTGACCCTAGAAACTATGAAACTATTGCTGTGAAGTGGCCAGTCGTGAACGGTCTGGAGGTCTCAGTACACTGCCTAGTGGCAGTAATTTTGTGATCCTAAGATAAAAATCAGACAGGCAGTTTGCCAAATACCTCTCCTGGTACAGGGCAGTGTGTTCCCCCCCCCCCGAGCCTGCCACTGGCTGATGAACTAGGAGTACAGAGAAGAAGCAGAAGTCTGCACAAAACGCTGGCTCGCCAGCTGTTCCTGCCAGATGTTCCAGAAACCATCCCGAGCTCACCCTCAGCACTGCAGCTTGCTGCCTGAAAGGCAAGGTGCTACCGGACACGGTTCCTATTGCTGAATCATCATGTAGGGCCATAAGCTAGCACGCCCTTAGTCCCAGGGCCATCCGTGGAAGGACTTGACTGATGGGCCCGCTGCAGACACTCTTGCTATGAGACCAGTTTCCAGGCTGAAGGAGGGCAGAGCCTGTCACAGGCCCTGTTCTGCCGAGTCCCCCACTGCAGACCTGGAGCAGCAGCAGTGATGTCAATGCACCTGGCCCAGACCTGAGCTGCTACAGGCGATTCTGCTGCTGCTGCTTATTCGTGTTGTGAAGCCCTGATCATCTGGGCAGAGCAGCCCCTGCCCTGGCAGCGTGCGAGTGACTGAGCAGCACTGCCCCACTTTCCCCATGGGCACGTGAACATCCCTCCTCTCTGACAGTAAAAGCCCAGGGCCATGTTCTGCCCCCAGGGCACAGGAGACGCCCCCGGTGAGAGCACAAGTGAGGTGGAATCGGTGCAGAATCCGCCCCTAAATTGAACCAAGCCCCTGCAGGAGCCTGCTGCTCCCATGAGCTGCACAGTCCGGGGTGCAATGTAAAACAACAGTCACAGCGATGGCTGCCACCGGCTAAAACGTGTCAGGTTTTAGCAAAATGCTGCTGAAAACGCATGCACTTCACTGCGTGCCTCCGGAGGCTGCGAAGTGACCAGCGCCCCTGTCCATGAGCAGCCTTTCTTCCTGCCGCGTTTTCATTTTTCTGTATGAATGCAGCACTCCTGGAAGTGAGAGATCAATAGCCTTGGCCAAGCAGGCTGCAGCCAGCACTTGGCACTCTGGCCAGGGCTTTAAACATGGAAAAGAAAGCGTGGGACTCAGAAGGTGGTTTCCAAATATTTAACACAAGCCTCCCTGGCGGTATTCAGCACCGCTCCCATTTCTGGGTTGCCAACACTCTCCAGTAAATTTTCCCAGAGAATCGCTGGTGTCCACAACGCGGCTTCGGGGCTGCTCTTCCCTCACCCCTCGTTCAGCTCAAGATTTACCTTTGCCTCCAAGCCGGCTCGATGTTGCTAAGCGAGAAGAATAGTCGTGTCTCTGGCATGTTTGGGATCCTCGTGCTGACATTCAGGCTGCTAGGCAGACCCCTCAGACAAGTGTCAGAGGCCGCTGTGCTGCCTGGCGTTGCTAACTCTGGCGTTTAGTGCATTTTTTTGAACAAGACGCAGTCAAGGCTCCGAGGAGCAGTCACCAACAGCCCCTCCAGGGACGAGCAGAGAGAGGAATGCTTTGTTTGAGCAGCCGTCCCCCCGAGCGGCACATAATGGAGGCCCAGAGGAGTGGGCAGAGCCCCTGTGCTACAGGTGTCAGACTCGAGGAAAAGGGGAGCCCGCCCGGGAAGAGCTGTGGCCTCATGCCAGCTGCAGGCACTTGCTCTGAGCAGCAGCGCCTCGGTAGCCAGCTCTCTGGCAGGTAGTTGCTGCCAATTAAATAGATCCCTGGGTCCCCCCGTTCTGGGAAGCAGGATCTAATCTTCACGTGATGGTTTCCCAGGCTCTGTTCTGCCCGTGCCCGGGATGAGCAAATAATGGCAACTCCACTTCTGCCGTCAAGCGTAACGGCCTCTCCCCGGCCCCGATCCCACAGCCAGCAGTGCACGCATTTAATCTGCAGCACACGTGCAGCCAGCTGTCTGCAGGGTGGAGCGCAGGGGCCTGCGCCCTGCAACGCGCGCAGGGCTCGCTTTAGGTCCCCACTGGACATGGGAGGGTGCTGATGCATGTCATTGAGGCCTGACTGGCCTCGGAGCAGCTTGAGCAGGAAGCCTTATGACTTCAAGCTACAAAGTGACTAATTATTAGGTAGGACTCACCTAAAGGGTTAACCTGGGATCTTTTTAATTGTCAAAAGAGTTTCAGGCTATTAGTGTTGGCATATTCCTCAATAATCTGTTTTATTTTTACCTGCTGGGAGCTTAATTAAAAAACAAAGAGGCTCAATTTAAAGCCCATTACTATGCTAATTTTGTAAGAACTGGGCGGTGATTAAGAAGCTTTAAAAAGAGGAGTTTAGTTTGCTCTAGGGAATGGGTTGGAGGCAGGTTTTATTTCGTTTCATTAGCTAGCTACAATTATTTATAAACTAAATGGAAATGATGATATTAAAGAGTAATGAAAAAAACAGCATCCATGTATTATTGAGGAGCAGAACTTTTTTTTAATTTAGCATTGAAATGTACAGGGCCTTTATTACTGCAACTCGCAGTTACCACAGCTAAATGCAGTTGTTAAATATAAGATGCCTTTTAAATATGCCCATAAATACAGAGGTGCCTGGTTTGCTTTTCTTGTAAATCACTGGAATAAGTTTATAAAGACATCACTGTGACAATAAAGATGAACCACTGGCTCTTTTTACTAAGATTTTATGAGGTTTTATGCAGGAAGCTGTCTTAACACAGAATAAATTACAAAAACGTATCATTACGCTATATGTATCTGTGTGTATTTTATATATATGCATGTTCACATGCATGCTATTGTATTTTGTCTCTCAGATGAACCAAAATAATATACAGAATTAAATAAGACAATTCGCGATAGACCGTGAGCAAGGAGAGGTACAATGGGAGCCTACACATGCATCACAGCGTGAGTGTTTTGGAGAGTTAGGCTCTGGGTCGGCACTGGGGCCCTCAGCCTGCTGCTTGGGCTGACCCCCCAGCTCCTGGGAACCGGGTCCTTGGAGCAGTTGTCCTGCGGAAAGGTGAATCAGGCCCTCAGGACAGGTATCTAACACAGGACGAAACACCCAGTTAGCAGTGCTTTGCTTCATGGCCACCAAGCTACATGTGGCAGCTCTTCAAACCACAGGTTGCAGAATCTGACTGCGTGCCCGGTCCTTTGAGACCAAGAGGTGGCTTCGAGGTGACGGGTGTCAGGACTGTGGTGCTGGGCGTGACGGCGGGGGCTCTGCGCGCTGGAACGCGTTTCCCTTCCCATCCCGAGCGGCAGGTCTCAAGTGAGCTGAGTCCTGTTTCCCTTCCTGCCGCACATTCGGTGGTTCGCTGCTCATTATTGTGAGCACATATTTTTGTCCTCAGCATAAGTATTAAACACAGCGCTCAGGCTGCTGCCGCATCCCTGCTGTGGGCACCCCTCGGCCACAAGCACAGGCTGGCGGAGCAAGGGGCTGTGCCCATGCCCGGGAGTGGGCTGGCGCAGCGTGCAAGGGCCAGCTGGAGCAAGCAGGCAGCTGATGCTGTTGCCCCGGCTCCTGGCTGGGACTTGGGAGGCTGTGCTGAATTCTTCGCTGTCACGGACTCTCTGGGTGACCTCGGGCAAGTCTCTTAGATGCGTGTACTCCTACATGCACAGGAAGTCCTGGGCCTCTGAGCCTCGGCCCAAACCTACGGAGTGCAAACACTTTTCCTCAAGTTCAGCGGGCTACAGATAGAGCTGTGTGCATCCCTGCACCTCCATTCAAATAGAAACAGCACCCCTTCCTTTCTCCCCCCACCCCACCCTGCTGCCCTGCGTGTGAGTTGTTTGGGAGCATCTTTCACTGCCCTCCTGACATGCGTCTCATGCTCAGAGGTGCTTCAGTGGTGAAGGATATTTTTCTTCCCACTCCAGTTGCTTAAAAATGGCTTTTCCCCAGCCATCTGCAGACACCACCTTCCAGCTGCGAGCAACCACTCGAGCGTCCAGTGCCAGGAGCGGAGCAGACACCAGAGCTTCGCTGGAGCCCTGCCGGGCAGAGCAGCCAGGGCAGCGTGGCTGGGCAGTGCCCCTACAGGTGTGCAAGGCCCGTTTCCAAGCTGATTGATGAGTTGTTCACGGTCCCCAGGTGGCCTAGAGTTGGTGATCCTGCTGCCTTTGCTTCCCAGCCTACTGCAGCCTTCTCTGGGCTGACAGCTACGCTGCTGCTTCCAGCTGTGCACAAGGCAGCCCGAGACCCTCCCTCTCCCTTCCACGTTGGCCACATCTTCCTTCCCACGCCCGAGTCCCTCCACTGTCTCACTTGTCTCCATCACAGTGAGGTTCAGCTCTGTCACAGGCCCATCGAGCGCTCTCCATGGCTGCCTCAGGGCCATGGCTGAGGGAACGGGGCTCATCGAAAACCTGGATGCAGCGCACCCTCAGCGAGTCTGCAGATGACACCAGGCTGTGCGGAGTAGTAGATACACTGGAGGGTCGAGTTAGGATTCAGAGAGACCTTGACAAGTTGGAGGACTGGACCAAAAGAAATCTCATGAGGTTCAGCAAGGACAAGTGCAAAGTCTTAACACTTAGGACAGAGCAATCCCATGTACCAGTGCAGGCTGGGGGCCGACTAGGTGGGCAGGATTCTGTGAGTCTAAGGCCCTGTCCTTTCCGCTGCGTGGGGAGGGCAGCTGCACCCCGTGCTTTCTTCCACTTTGCTTGTTCGGCACGGGAAGCACCTCCCCAGGCCACTGCCAGGCCCAGCCTCTCCTCAGGCCCCTGCTCCCCACGTACCTCCACAGACCCTGCTGGCTGAGCCCTCTGCCCCGTGGAGCGAACTCTCCTCCCCCAGCCTGTGGCGGGAGGGGGCCGAATACCAGCGCTGGGAGCTGTTGCACATGGAGACGCTGGGGCTGAGCTGTAGCGGGAGGGCAGAGGTCCGTCTCCTGGTTAACTGTAGAAAAGCACACGACTACTCAGCTGCACGACCACCGCCCCTCACCCCGTCACCCGCCGAGTCTGGGGGCAGGAGCTGAGTTCTCCAGTGGGAACAACTGGGATAAGCGAAGCCATCCCCCGACCCTGCACATACTGCCTGGGACCAGCTCCTGCTCTCGGTCGCCTGGACGCTGCTGCAGCCCCGGAGCAGAGGCTGCAGGGCAGAGAACACACGGGGTGACCTGGCCCCTCCTGGCTTCATTGGCCAGCCTCGCGCCTTCCTTGGGCGTCTTCATTTATCTGCGTGCAGAGCTCGGCTATACGGTGCTTGATAATTGCAGAGCCCCTTTTCAGGCTGAGCCTTCGGCTGAGGTTCCAGTTTGCTTCTGCTCGGACTGGTCTTCCTTGCGCCGTGCCAGCTTTGTGGTGCTGTCGTGACTGGGACAGATCCTCCTTGCTCTCTCTAGTGTACTTGGCAGTTATGCCCCAGAAAGAGCTTCTGGAGCAAGCTGAGTTACAAGGACATTTAGTCGGGAAGTTGGAACGGCTCCGAGCCTCCGGCGCATCTGAGAGTCCAGGGTCTGTCGGGAGTGGCGGGACGCGGCTCCGCAAGCTGTACGAGCCAGTCCGGTCTGCAACGATGCGCAGCACCCGCTAGCTGTCGAGCAGAGTAGCTCCCGGGGCTCCCAGAAGCAATCGGGGACAAAGGCATTACGTGGCAGCTCCTCTTTAGTGTGTCTGAGAGCAAACCCAGGGGTGAGTCTAGTCACAGAGGTGCCTCTTGGGATAAAGGTCATCCAGCTGAGCAGCTTCTGAACTGCTTTTGGCTCTGAAAGGCAAACTGACTATCCAAGATCCCTGAGGCCTTTTAAATGTCCCCTGGCCTGCTGCTGACCCTGCATACACCTTACATTCTTCCTTTAATGATTGACACTCAGTGGGTTTGTGCCTTCAGGCACAGCTGAGTTGTAGCTGCTTCTTCATCAAAGCAACTGTTTACAGATGGTTTGAGTTGGATACCAATAAACAGTATTCTTATTGTCTCAACAAAAAAAAAAGCAGCTTAAGTCCCTAATGATGAGGATTTTGTGCTTTGCAGAGAAAAAAATTCAGCCAGGTTGAGACAGCCAGCCCCCTCAGCTTAGCAAGTCAGAGTACTTTATGCTTCCAACTAAACCACTTTTATCTCCTCCAGTGAGTGGGCTATAGATTCTTATCATTGTGGCAGAAGTGATGAGGGTAACATCTTTAGTTGGAAATCACTGGCAACATGTGGAGAAAGCTTAAGATGTTGTCACACTTTAACTTGGTCCTAATCTGTTCAAAGGCAGTTCATACTCTTTAACTGCGCCAGCAGGTAGTGAGGTGGAGTCAAAGACTATCAGGGTAAAATAGCTCATGCCATTCTTCTGAGAGTTTATGACTTTCATAAAGTGGGTACAAAGAAATTGCAGCAGTAACTGTTATTGTCTAAATGAAGAGCTTATGCTCACCCAACCATATTTCATTAACTTGTACTTCCCGGCTTCTGCAGTCCCTGGCTTGTTTGTGCAGCGCTGGAGGCAGTGGGAGATGCGTAGTGAGAGAAGGGCCTCAGTGCCCCTTGCTCGGCTGGGATGGTCTCGTAGGGTTTGACAAACCAACTTACCCCCATGAGCGCGTGCAGTTAGCAGGGCGCACACGTCGGCCATGTACCTGGGAGCATTTCCCCAACGTTTCTAAGACAAGGGGGATTGTGAGCGGCAAACGGAGGAGCCGGTGGCAACACTACCTCAGTGGCAGGGATTTCTGAGCAGGCTGCTGGAAAGCAGACGGGGTGAGAGGGGCTGAAAACTCCCAGACGTGTGAATTAGGACCTAAACCTGTTCCATTAATATCAAGGGAGCAGATTCATGCCTTGTCCTTTACCTCTGGGGCAGACCAAGGGCACCAGAGTTCTTGACAGACCAGTGACGTGTCATTTCAGTAGATATTGCTAAAACAAATACATGTAACCTGTCCTGTATGTCATGGAGCTGAGGGAAGAGAGGCCAGTCTGAGGAGGATTTACTCCGCTGCTCATTCGTAAAAACACCTGGTTTCGTGAAGACGCATGCAAACCCCAAGAAGATCCTCAAGCCGCAGGCAGTCCGGACTGCCAGTGCCATGGACACAGGTGCTCTTGTGACAAAACACACTGACGACTTTGCTTTATGGCTGGTTCTTTTCTTAAATGACTCTTTTGTCATTTAAGTTCCAGTTTGTCAAAGAGTTTTCATTTTAAGTTTTTTAAAAACACCCTCCGTTAAAGATGACCCAAGATGCTGATCTCTGAAAAGCTGCTCGTGTGTTCAGCCCACCTCCCCCTCCCCTGCCGGGTCCTGAAGGCTTCGGGGCCCGCGGGTGCTGGGCTGGATTCTGTTTTCAAACTTTCAGTGTGCCTGGAAACGACCGTGCGATACATGTGCACCAGGTGGGAAAGTGTGGGCCTAGCTTACCAGCAGTGCTGTCCGCGCAGGGGTGGGGAGTAGCGTTGACCCGCTCCCCACACAGACAGAGATGCCTAACCCTCCGTCTCGGCTCTGTCACCTCAATCTGCCCACATCGCCAGCGGCAGGTTTTGGCAGTGGACACAGGTTCCCATTAACAAAAGCATCTGGCTTACAGAGCACATGCTGCAATCCTGCAGGTTTGAATAAACACTGCCGTCGTGTCATTAGCATAAAAAGATGATTGAGACATTGAAATACAAATAAATCCGCGTTAAAAGAGCTGTAATCTACCATTTATGGTTGACGTTTGTTAACACTGAGCTCGTTAACATTGGCTCCCTATTACAGGAACCTAACTGCAATGCCCTGCCTTCCTTTCTCTCAATATATTGTTTTCTGTTTTCCCTACAGAAAGGGAAGGTGCAGTCCCCCCCCCCCGGCTCTGTGTGGTAACGCTGGATAACTTCTCCTCTCTAATCTCTGTGCATCTTTCCTGTGAGGGGGATGCACTTTAGAAGGGCAGGATTGTAAAGAGAAAGTATGTGACTGGAGTGGGAAAAACAGAAGCAGCTTTCATACATTAAAAGTCAGGCTAATAGACAAGGATTCTGTGCAGAGTATAGCAGGGCCCTTTGTCAGACAAACAACAAGTTTTCATGCTCAGATGGGGATTCTTGGGTTAAATTGCTATCTTTGAGTTCTGAACGCGGAAAGGTATTAAAGTGGAATTAAACCTTTACACAATCCAGCTCTTGTGTCATTCAGGATTTTTTTTAGGTCTGTTTAATTGTACATAGCAGCAGGGTTCTGAGTGACTGGTGCTCTAAAGAAATAAGGGGTAGGGCTAAGTCTGCAGCCCACTGCTCTCTGCTAATCCTTCTTGTTCCTTGAAGAAGGATTTACTTTTGCTGCCAGCTTGTGAAAGACTTCCCTGGTCCAGAAGAGATTGTTGTGGCTTTCCCGGGGAGGTGTCGTTGCTATAGCAGGGAGTCACGCCTGGGTATTCTTTCAAACCCTACTGAGAATGGGCCCAAAAAGAGCCGAAGAAGAGTAAAACTGGGGATTAAAAATTGGAACAATGGGAGACAGGAAGATCGGAGTGGGAGCAAACAGGAATTACAGCACCAAAAATAATGCAAAGTGACAAAAAGAGGAAATAGAAAAATAATAGCTGCCAGTCTGGCTGAAAAGAGAAACTGCTACAAAAGAACAATTTATTTTCCACTAACAAAGAAAATAACAGGGCATTTGGGAAATAAGACACAGGCTTGTGCTGTAGCATTATTTTGGTCCTTACTGTACTGCAAACATTTGCAGCGAGCACCGTGCGGTAGCGCACGCCTGGCTCTGCCCTGATCTGTCTGCTCAGGACCGCGGCAGCTTGGCAGCTTGTTGTTTGTTTTCTTGCAGGCCTGTTGCTCACGGATTTCCGTCTCTGCAGGTTAGGGGCAGGGCACTGCTGGAGCTTCAGCCTGAATGCCCTGCTGCTGGGATCGTGAATAAAAGACCCAGCTTTGCACCCTGTTATGCAGCCTCAACGGCCCCCAAAGTACCGGCGGGAGCTGCCTCCAGCGTGTCGGCAGGGCTCCCACTTACAGGAGGATGAGTCCTGCAGCTCTTGCCCAGGGCTCCTCAGTCCCGTCCTGTCTCCTCCCCCGTCCCCCATCATTAAGATCTCACCCATCTAGCATTTCTCCTGGTTGATACTTCTTCTTCTAGACACATTTCATACACACATCAGATGGGAAAATCACTGCATGAAGATTGAACTTTTCCCACTGAGTGAAGAGCGTTAGAAAGCCTGGGTCACATGGCAGAGCTTGTCAATTGAGAAAAGTTTCCAAAAAAAGAAAAAGGAAAAAAAAAAGTTAGCTCTGCATCTAACAGCAAATCTCTCCAAATGCCTTTCCTGCACCCTACTGTTTTATATACAGGGGATGCAAAGAGACGTAACCGATGAAACATTTTGTTTATAAAGTGTCTGTATTTTGTTTTATTCCACATGTTTTTGCAATATAGATAACAGATTACAGCACAGGCTTTCACTGCCTTGTGCAATAATGATACTATAAAGCCTTTCTAGGGGTATTAATAATAGATCGTGTTGATGAGTTTGGAGAAGCTGGCAATAGACCCCCTACTGCAAAGACATTAACACCACAGGACTAAGGTATCTTTTCCTTGCAAATCAGTTGCTAAATTGGTTGTGCTGATGGGTTTGGGCATGAGCTCTTATATAGCTTCACTGCAGCAGGCACAGGAAGTTATTTTGTTTTATACTGGCACATACCATTTTTTCTTTTTAATGTTCATAGTTGAGAGGAAGGGCCCGTATAAATTCTTTCCGTAAGTCATTCGTTCCCTACACCAGTCAAGAAATAATTTATAAATTAAATTTGAATTGTATTGGCACTCGATTTTTTTTTTCTTCTTTGCAAGTGAAAACTGAAGCAGTGATTCACAGACATGATTTCCCGGCTTCCTCAGCCTTTAGGGTGAATTCTCATCTAAAACGATATTAGCAGGATGTCACCATGTTGACAGCAAGGTGACTTCAAAGGAAGTTGTAAATTCAGAATGCCGCTGAGCGTGCGAGGGTGGCAAGGCGTGTCAGAGACGTGACTGCCCCTCTCTCACAGGGAGGCCAAAGAGGCCTGGCACGGCAAGGCTGGCTGATGAAGCAACGCAAGGTTTTGCGAGATGAGGGCTGGGGCAGGGGGTGGAGAGCTGGAAAGCGGTGTGAATCTAGCTCATCTGTGTGAATACCCAAGCACGGCTCCAAAGAAGGAATCATGGAAGAAAGCCGCGTCTGCCTAGTGGAATAAATACAAAAACCTAAAACTCGTGGTTCCAAAACGATCCCTTTCTAGTACGTTCTAGTTTTTTGTATGCTTCTTGTCTTGGTTCAACACGGCTGCCAAGTACACCCCTGCATAATGGAATAAATGGTATTTTAGTGGAGTCTAAAGACTCTCCTAGCTCTACAGTGTTCCTGCAAGAGAGGTGCAAACTGTTTACTGTCCCTCCTGTTTTCACAGCTCTTTGATCTATGTTAGACTAACACAAATGATTCAAAGTCTACATGTGGGTTGTGAGGATGTTTTTGGATCCGTAGACAAAGGAACTCCATTTCCCAAATGTTTAGGCCGCCGGAAAGTATAGTTCTAACAAAATCATCGCATCTTGTTAATCCATTAGGCTTTTTAATTGCAGCTATGACTTTATAAATTCAATTGAAATGCTTAACTTTTATAATAGTTTCTATGCTTCAGAACAGATTAGGAGAAAATTGCAGCCATAATCTGTACAGCACAATTGCCGTGCTATAAAGAGGAAAGGGAGTAGCTGGGAAGAGCAATTGGATTCCCAAAGGTGGAGCACAGTGGAGCAATATCAGTGACTTTGTAAATGAAAAATTGTTTTAATTCCCTGCTAACAGCAATGATTCGATTCTTCATAAATTTTTACATCAAAGT
The DNA here is from genome assembly GCF_001723895.1 of Crocodylus porosus. Lineage (NCBI taxonomy): Eukaryota > Metazoa > Chordata > Crocodylia > Crocodylidae > Crocodylus > Crocodylus porosus. The sequence goes on from NW_017728925.1 coordinate 19,570,742, forward strand.
GTTGTAAGGAGGAGATGCCATAAAATAAAGCTGCCTGGCAGTGATGGAAGACAGAAGAACAAAGTGGTCAATTAGGGGGTGAATATTAAGCAGAGAAAAAAAATCCATTCTGCCATGTGCTGCTGGAAGCAAAATGCTTGAAAGCCCTTTGCCTTTGCCCGTGTACATTCCAGTTGGGGAAGATGTGCTCTTTTTAGGTGATCTCTAATTGAACAAGATGTTGTGGCGCACATGTGGATGCATGGGTTTTCCTGAATCAGGGCTTGCTTCAAGTGTTTCTTTTCGTGACCTCCGGAGTGCCGGTCTGCGCCCATGCCCTGGTGCTCTTGCTTGTTGGAGCAGGGAAGATGACTGGAGCTCCCTTTCAGTAGGGGCAGCAAGGGCAAGATGGAGCTTAATCGAGCTGAGGAAGGAGCTATGTGCCATGGTGCCTGTGATGCCACAATACAGGGGTTCCCTCCGGCTCTGCGCCCCTGCCCTCGTGATGATGGACAGCCATTCTCCTCAAGGCCGTGTGGTATAAGACGGCCACATGGCATGGAGTGAGGGGTCTCACTGCCATCCTTCCTGACCAGTGTCCCCTCCGTAAACCCCATCAGCAGCCCTGGCATCACCCGATGCCAGCAAGGAGGCCGCAGGGGGAACAGCAGGAGATCCAAACTCTCCCACAAAAGGTCCTAAGGTGTCAGGGCTGGGGCTCCTGGACACGGTGTGGAGCCTTGAGCTGCTGCAGCTCATGGCGAAGCGTGCACCTGCAGGCTTTGGGGAGCCCATCCCAACCTGACATAGGCTCTGTGTTCACGGCCGGTTGCTTTTTAAACTGTAGTGCCCATAGAAACAGCAGCATGAAAGTGTCAGGAAGGTGCTCGGAAAGGAACTTTTGCCCTGCCGCACAGAACCAGCAATCCAGACAGCGGGCGGGCAAGATCCTGCTCTCTGATGTCCCACGACTGCAGCAGGAGCAAGGTCGTATCCAGTGATACAAAACCTGCTGTGACTTGCACAGGTGACAGGCCGTGACTGTGACAGCTGATCACGTAGGATGGAATAGTGCACCTTTGCATGACACCAACTCCAGCAAAGTCCCTGCCTAACTTCCACTGACTTCAGTATAGGGAAGACCTCGCCTGTCGTGTGGCATCACGCTTCCTGTTATAATTACTTTATATACATACAAATACACATGCATATTACTATCTATCTGTCTATCTATCTCCTCTTCAGCCAAATGGCTTAGCCAAGCAAAGAAAAGTTTAAGACAACACAAGTAAGATATTCACTGATCTCTCAAAGGGAAAAAAAAAAGCACCGGACTGCTTTTAAGCTCTGCTGACAATGGACTGGGATGTACACTTCCGCTTAGATGGTGGCACCTAGCAGTGTGTACCAGCTAAAAGCAAACACTGACACTGTGAGTCATCCTAAGCATGGGGGTGGTAAATAAATACTGTCTTCGCCTTTTAGTATATAAGAGGATGTGTTTGTGTTCATTTCCTTGGGAAGTGGTACATTTTCTTCATAAACCTTTTATCCTTTATGCTGATTTTATTGGTATCTAGAGAAAGTGAAATGGTGTACTTCCACTGAAATTTCAGATATGAAATTGCCTTTAATAAAGCCATTCATTATTTTTTCTGAATGTAATTTTTAAATGTTCCAGTATTTCTCAAAAATAATTGTGTTCTTTCATAAATCAAAGCGTTTCAGTCTTCCTTTTGCACATCTGGGATGTTTCAGATGTTTAGGATTTATTATGACTAAGCAATGCTTTCTTTTTTTTATATGCATTCATTATCTCTAAGACACAAAAAAAATTCAAGACTCCTTTGCTTTATATATAGATGGCATCTCCCCATTCTGTCATAGGGGAAAAAAACCAGTTCCATCTAAAAATTCTCCTGAAGGGTAATAGATGGCATTCATTAGTCATTTAATTTTTCTCTTAGTAAAATTTGGTTGTGTAGAAAGCTTAATACATCTGCCTGCAGTTTGGACACATTTTGTACTGAATGATATGAATACCAAGTGAGGTCTTGGCTGACGTGGAGGTACAGCCATGCTGGTGATGACATATCATAGCCATGATCCGGGGGGAGTTAAAGACCATACAATATTTTCCAAAAGCCAGCGATCACCAGCTTTGTATTTATGACCTAAACAAAACTAGGTGTCTGCCACAATTTTTTCCAAAAAGCCACATCAGAATTACAGAGAAAGGAAAATGATTTAAGGTCTCCAATAGTTAGACAGCAGCATCTGTCATTTAGCATACATCAAACATAGCTTAATAGCTGCCTATTTATTGCTTCACTGCAAAGGTCCAGTAAATATGCGAACAGACTGATTTAATCTATTTTTATAACTCTGTCCTGTTTAACAAACCTCTTGAACCACACTTAATATGAACAGCAAATTTTACACTGCACATCGAGATCTCTCAGCTTATAATAAATTAGTTATAATGAAACAATTAAAATCTATTTACCCACAAACAGAAGGAAATGAAGGGCCCAGGGTGAAGCATCAGAAAGGTAGAGGGCAGGTTGTTAGGACATTATAAGAGTAAACAGCAGAACAGTGATTCTCAGGAGCAGAGCAGGGTCACATTTAAAGCAAGATAACTCCGCTAGAGATAATAAATCAGTTGTACATATTAAACACCAGATGGTTCAGCCCTATGCAGGAAGGCGCATGGATCATATAACTGTGGCTGTGTTTGTAAGGATTACCGAATCAGCCTCACTGCACAGGAATATCCTAACAAATAAAACCTTTATGGCTACTTCCGCTGGTGAGCATTTTCATCTACTGTTTAAAGACAGGGCCACATGTCTCAGCGATCTTGTTGCCCCTAAAATGTATGCAAAATTAATTTAGTAAGTTTGACCATTTTTAAAATGCAGTGTGTGTTTTGCTTTCTAATACTGTAAAGTTGTTTCACAGTGATTATTACAAATACTCAAATGAACAAAACAGCCTATTGTTCCAAGCTTTAGCTCAGCTAAATCCCCTAAGTGTTTCAGGCATAGATGCAAACACACTTAAAAAAAAAAAACTATTGAGTTGTCTTTCAGAATTGTCCAGGCAACAGAATTTATTTATAAAACTCTTGCAATCATTGATTCAAAACAAGGTTTTCTTGTTCTGCTTTTCTCCTTTGTCCTCTTTGAACAATTTTCTTTGGAATGTTTTCGTTGTGCTTAGGAGTCAGAGATTTCCCGGGGCTTCTAATAAAGGCATTTGATTTCCACTGTGCATACTTTAACGAGTCCAAGGATTTTGAGGTTTGACGTTAACTTGGGAGAGCTGGAGATAATCAGCAATGGGGTAAAAAGTCAGAGTTATGCAAATTATTTGTGAAATTTATAGAAGGCAAAAGAAACGTTTCTCCAAATGTGGTCAGAGTAGCTTAGCTCAGAACATCCACATGTCTACCCTTAAATTTATTGCTTTGATTGAAACCTACATTGGGGTGACCTGTAAAGTATTTCTGCTATCCTCAGACTTCTCAACAGGTTTACTACCATTTGTTTATAAAATGAGCAGTCTAATGAGCAGTGTTTTAGATCACAGATATCAAAGTCTGGTCATTTGTCAAGATTAGTTTCCTGTTGTGAGACTGCCTTGTGCAAGAAACTACATAACCCTGGGTTACTTTCTGGGAGCTGAAAAACCTATAAACACTCTATAAGATAGATTTAATGAAGTTTTCATAATCCTAGAATTAAATCCAATTCACTCTGGATTGTGTGTGTATATTGCTCTATACATATCACATGTTGCAAATATCTGACTGTGGATTATGGCATTTTACTATGTTGCCTAAGGATAAACCCAAAGGAAGGCAAGAAGTTCACAGAGTAACGTCAAGCAGAAATATAAATCTTCAGCCATAATTGGTAAACTGCACAAGTTTGTATTATATTGATGTAACTTGTTACAACTCAGAGACCACCTGCGATAATGATAATGCTGTGCTACAAGTACTCTCCACCACTAAATAATATTTTAAAGTTACATGATAAAGCACCTTCCATCCTGAATGGAAAGCCACACTTCACGAAGCACGGAGACATGGTGCAGAGGCGGGAGGGGACTGGATTGGTTTCCTGTGTGTCTGTAGACAGGAGGTAGGTTACTTTATACGTGTGCTTATTTGCTGTGGTCGCCAGCACTCCTGGTGCGGTCAGCTGGGAGGGGCGTTGCAAGGCATAGAGGCTGCTCCATCAACGTACGACATTGCCGTCGCTCGCCCTGGGAGACAGCGGATGGCACAGCTCTCTAGGGGGTCAGCTTTTCTTTGGGAGAGAAATTAGGGACACTGATGTGGGATATTATCTCATGTGACCTGGTTGTTTGCCAACCCCGCACCAATCTTGGTTGCCTGGAATAGAGAGGGCCAAAGACTATCCCCTTTGATGAACCCAGCTGACATGCCCCTGGCTCCAGCCCTGCTTCCAAGGCTGTCTGCATCCTCTCACCTTGCACACCGGGTGCCCTGAGCCCAGATGCGCTCTCAGTCGCTCCATACGCTGGGGGCTGCTTCAGCGGTTCTGTGGCCTGGGCAGACTTGGTTCAGCTTTGACTGCCAGGCCGGGAAAAATATCACGATCTCCAAAGGAGCATCTGGGCATCGTGGCTCTGGCCTGCCCTCACAGGGGTCTTGCAGGACATGTCCCTGCTATGTAACCCTTTCTCAGGAGAGTTTCAGTATTCAGCATTCAGTTTGTTAACAGTAGAGGCAATAACTCTGGCTTCACTCTGTATCATCATGACTGCAACACTCTCACGGTGCCTTTCTAAGAGACCCCGCCCCGCATGGTTTTAGGATTATGGCTGCTAAGGTCATGCTAAACAATAGCATTTATCTGAACTGCAAAGAAAGCCAGGGAAGAAACCTGGAAGCTGCAGCAGCTGAAAGGGCATCAGCAGCCTTGCCCCGTTCGGAAGCTGCTACCCCACGTTGAGTTTGTCCCATCCCTCCTTGTAGCCACCCATTGAGTTTTACTGAAGCGTGCACAGGTTCACTGTCACCACAGCATAAATGAACTGATGCCAATCAGAGGAGTCGGAGGCCTTCACACCAGATTTGCTAATCTGCCGACTCTTCAAGCATGCCCCATCATAAAACACCCTCCTTAGACAAAAGGTGCAAGCTTAATTAAATGGAGGCAAATAGGTTTAAGCAGTTAAATAGAAACAACTTTTTTAAGCAGTTAGAAATGTTTGCCTTTTTTTTTTTTTTAAAGTTGTTTAATCCTTTTAGCTCCTTCATTACGCATGTGCGCCAGCTATTTGCTGTTTAGGGATTTACCGGCTAAAGCCTTTTTATAGTTTAGTCAAGTTTAGCAACCTAACGCAGCAGCAGGTTTTCTCCCTATTCGCACCTAGCAGCGAAAGCAGCTTCAGGGAAGTCCTGGCACGGTGGAACGTGAAATGATGGCATTTGCTCGAGGGGGCCCAGGGCTCCAAGGGCACTGGGGTCTTCCCCCTTGCATACCTCAAAAGGAGCTTGTTGGCATGTACAAACCCAGGCATCTCTTCACCATCTCGTGTCAGACCTGCTCCCTCCCTCCAAAATGAGTTGCTGCCATTTTGCTGTAGTTTCTCAGCTGAAACAAACTAGAAGCCCCTCAGGGCCATCCCAGAAGCCAGTCTAGGCCACCCCTCCGAAACAGGTCCCCTGTGCCTTGTCCCCGGGAGCTGGGAGCTTGCAAAGGCTGGGCTTGTCACGACGTGCATACTGCTCACTGCCTTGGGGAAAACCCCCTGTGACTTCACCTTATGCATCAGAGCACTGCCGCAGAAAAAGACTGAATTGTAGAAGCACTGAGCGCACCGCGTGAGCCAGGACACGAACCAGCCGTTCACCTGACTGGGAACAGCGCCTTTCCTGCAGGCTACGTCAGGAATGTCCCAGTCATCACGAAAGCGAAGCCAAGTCGGAGGGTGGGGAGCTTGGCGGGTGGAACAGGACTGGTGTGGAGCGCAGGAGGTGCGATGGTGTGGACCGAGCCAAACACTGCGACCTACCTGGGCTGTTTCACAGCCCTGCAAAAGGGCCAGCCCCTGCTCTGACAGGCTGCTCTGGGAACGACTCCAGCCCCCAGGAATGCTTGGCTGCTCTGGCCGTCTCTTAGCTAATTCTCTTCCCCCACGAGCAAATACTCTTGTGTCAGTGCTCAAGTACTGCCCTCCACAGAAAGCAACACACCAGCAGTGGGCTCTCAGAGGATCCATTTAGAGCAGGTTCTCAGTCACAAATCATCAGCAGCATAATAAGGCTTGACTCATCCAGGAGCTGAACCAAACTGGCTCTGGCTTGAGCTTTCAGGGCATGGATAACATTGTTCCATTTTATTTCTTGTGCCTGTAGCCTTTTTGATTTTCTCTCCCAACAGAGAAGCAATAACACACTAAAACAGAGGTACCTCCAGCCTCACTAAAGCACACGTAGTGGAAATCTTATGAGAGGTCCAGAACTTAGGGACTTTCTAAGCCAAAGGGGTGCAGAATTCAAACGGTGCCACTGATATTGCGGGTGTCCAGGACATGCAGTTGCCAATGTGCTAAGTCACTTTGCAAACTGATTTGTGGCTAAGTCAGATGGCCCATTTCCAGCGTGTCAGTACACGGATGCACATTCTGACGTTTCCCTTGTTGCCTTTCATTCTCGCAGGCTGTTTGCTGCTAAGTGCAGTGGCTGCATGGAGAAGATTGCCCCAACGGAGTTTGTGATGAGGGCCTTGGAGTGTGTCTACCACTTAAGCTGCTTCTGCTGCTGTGTTTGTGAGCGGCAGCTGAGGAAAGGGGACGAGTTTGTTCTGAAGGAAGGACAATTGCTCTGCAAAAGTGACTATGAAAAAGAAAAAGACCTGCTGAGCTCCGTCAGCCCGGATGACTCCGACTCAGGTGAGCTCTCCCTGCACCTCTTCCAGTTCAACAGGCCACCAGGGCCAAGCATCCTCGTCTGAGTCTGCAGAGCTGCTCGCTGCTCAGTCAGCCTTTGTAGCGATGGTGCCTCCATCCTTGTATCCATAGGGATCGGTGCACTGCTGAGAGCCACTCCCAGGTATCTAACCTGGATCTTCCCTCCTTTAATTTCAGGCCATTGCTCACTGTCCTACCACCTGAGCAGAGGGCAGGAATAATATACAAGCTGCCAAGATCCAGACAAGTGATACTGTCCTAGAAAAGCAGGGCGGGTAGATCTGTCTGGTTTCGATGGCGGAGGCCTGATCCAAAGCCTGCTGTTTCCATCCATTTCAGTAACAGATTGGAGTTGTCACAGGGGCCCACGGCTCCTACCTGACGATGGAGCACAGGTTGCATGTGCGCACACTTACATCGAGTCAGGCTTGGCACATGGGCTCACAGCCGTGGCCCAATTCCTGGAGCTCTCCAGGACAAGTTTCTCTCTGCCAATCACACACTGTTGTGCTAAGAAAAGTCGCAGACCCAATGGAGACACGTCCAGGACCTGGAGGACCTGAACACTGAGCCTGGCGTTGCAGGAACCGCGGTGTGCACCGCAGCAGCAGGGGCTGTGCCCCAGCAGCTCTGCCCTCGCCACTCGCTCCGACATGCAGACAGCCCTGGGCCGTCCCGGCAGGCGAGGCCTCCGCACGGGGACGGGTACGAAAGGAAACCCCACTTTGCTGAGGCGGGCTCTCTCCACATGCCTCTTGGCTGTTGTCTCTTCCTGCACCCTAAAGTGCTCACCGTGTCTGTACTTCCAGAAAGGATGCTTGCTGTCTGGATTTGAGCAGTAGGAGACAAACCAGAGTGGCAGAAAAATGTGTGCAGAGGAGTGAGGGATAGAATATTTTTAAAGGGTGCCAAGTGCCTGCCCGTGCCCAGGGAATGGCTGTGTGTTTGTCACACAGCCATTCCCTGCTTTGACTGAATTAGAGCCGAATGCATGAGGTTCAACCCCCCCGGGTGAATCTCAGGGAAGCAACAGTGATCACCAGTCCATCGATGCACAGGTGACCGGGGCATTTTCCTCGGGTCCCTGGGAAAGCCTGGTACTCCTGGTGCTCCTCGGACATGTTGAGAGCCAAGCTTGCTGACCTGTCTCGGCCCTGGCGGGACTGTGGTGAGGCGATGGTCGCTGCTGTGCCACGCGCTGCGTGGGTCTTGAGCCGCTCATGGGCCAGTGGCTATCACAGCCAGGCCCGATCTGTAGGCCCACAAGCCCATAACTCCAGAAGCCCGGGCTTGCACGCTCTGTGCCTGAGCAAACCCGGGCACTGGAATCTACCCGGGTCTGCCAGTTCCCTCCTGGCTTTTCAGCATCTGATTCTCGCTTTACCAAAACTTGGGCCCGTCTCCTTGTCTTTATTTGGACAAACTGCCCTTGAAAACTCCTGCCTGCTCCTGTCCTCACCGTGTTTGGCTCTGTAGTAGCAGGGAGGATGGGGTCCTGCCTTTCCCTCCTCTGCTAACTGTTAATGTCACAGCTGTACATGGGCAGTCATTGCTGGCTGGGGTCCAGTTCTTCTTTTGGACACGGATGCACACTCCTACTGCCAGGGCCACCTTGAATGTCACGAGTGCCTGGGCCAGGCCCAGCCTGCTGCAGAGGAAGCCGGCTGCATTTGCTCTTGGCTCCCCTCCCCAGGACACACACAGTCATGCATCCAAGAGGTGAGAAGTGCTTCTTTTTATGGACAAACAACCCTTTCCCGAGCTGAGGCCAAACCTGTGGAACGAGAAACCAAATTAAAGAGGACTCATTTTCCTTCTACTGTTTAATCCTGCAAAAGCCCGAAGCTCCCCACTGCTTACGTGAGTGCAAACAATTGCACACTGCTCAGGCTGCGAGCATGTCCTTCTCCAATCAAATATTTATCCACTGGCCACAAAAGCAACTCTCCAATGAGCAATATTAACCTTCACTAAACCTTTCTGTAGAAATGGCAGGCTGGAAAGTTAATAATGTCAAGGTTATTAAAATGATGGAACTTCTCTTTAATCATTATGCAAAAGATGCTTATGGAACTGAAAGGCAATTAGATTGCTAGGTGCAAAATAATCAGATCTAAAATGAATTTGAAGTCTAATCTGTTAATTCCCTAAATGTAACCTTTGGATACATCACAAGTACAGTATGTTTCTTAACATTAAAGACCCCCAGAATACTAATGTTTTCTGCATGAAAAGCAAAGGTTTAGTGAAATGCATGTAAGAGACCCCTTTGACTGCTATGAATCATAACGTTTGGCCACAGATGTTGATGTGGACACAGAAGTTATTTCAGCCAGGACAAAATATATGCTTACTCATAAACCTTTGGCAAGCGAGTCAGGATTTCCCACCGCTAACCACTAATGCACCCTGCATTATCAGATCACACGGTCATTCACATCGAACTAGAGAAAATACAAATCATATATTCATGATAGATATGCACACTCCCACAGAGTTTCATACAGAGGTGTACACACCCGTGGCTGCATATATTTCAGCTAAACACACTTAGGATAAGCAGGAGAGACATGCATATGCACACATGCATGTCTGCAGTACCACGAGAAAGATTGCTGTAGTCTTCCATAATACACAGCAGTGAAGAAACAAGCACTATGCTTTTAAGTTACCACCAGGCTTGCAGAAATCTTTAAAAAATATTGTTTAAAACAATGTGTGTCTAATCAAAAGATCTGGATTTTAAATGTCCTGCTTTTGTGGCACTGGTGTAACCACCATTTTGAAAGTCGTGATGTGTGCAGTAGAATAATCGAACAAGCCTTGCTCTTGAAAACATTTAAGCTTGTGATGAACATCAAGCTGATGAGAGTAGTTAGCCCTCAGTTAGCGCTGAACAGAAGCCGAAGTGCTTCCCTGGACTGTGGCAGAGAGACTGTGTGCAGGCTCCATTTTACCTGATAATCAGCCGACTGGGACGGTGTTGGATTTGACACCGATGTAGGGTAACAGTGTTTAGTTTGCTGTTTAGGGGGCCTAGTAACATGTTAGTTTAGCCTTTTGAGAGTCCCATCGCCTGAGTGAAACAAGCAGGACTTTCACTTCCTTTTGATTATTCCACAGTGAAAAGCGATGACGAGGATGGAGATGTCAAGCCAACCAAAGGACAAGTGAACCAAGGGAAAGGGAGTGATGATGGGAAAGACCCGAGGAGGCCCAAACGACCAAGAACTATCCTTACAACACAGCAGAGAAGAGCATTCAAAGCATCCTTTGAAGTGTCTTCCAAGCCCTGTAGGAAGGTAGGCTCCTCCGCAGACACCCACACGTAGGGTGGCCATCGTAGAGGACAATCTGGTTGTCCTCTGTCCTCTAGTAATACAAACCCGACACCTTTATGTCCTCTATTTTCCTCTCAAAGAGAAAAATAAAGGACATAAAGGCATTGGGTTTCGTATCACTAGAGGACAGAAAACCAGCATGTCCTCTATGAAGGCCACCCTACACACAGGCTGAAAGCCCACTGAAGTCCAAGGCAGAGTCTTGAAGGAAGCAAATGTTCATGTGGTCAAAAGTGAGCTGATCGCTTACAGTCAGAGCTCTGGGCAGCACATAGCGCGCCCAAGAGGACGAGAAGCTGCCACACGACCTACCCGATAGGTGTATGGAAGCTAATCTTTAAACATTTCCTCTTGTAGGTCAGAGAAACACTAGCAGCTGAAACGGGACTTAGCGTGCGAGTTGTCCAGGTCTGGTTTCAGAACCAAAGAGCAAAGGTAAGCTACCAGTTAAACTCTGCACAGACTTCTCCTCTCACAGCAGGGGCCATGTCCCTAAGATCCCCAGGCAGGAATGCCGCTTTACACAAGGTTTGTGCTGTGCACTCTGCACGACCTACACAGGTCACACATGCACGGGAAGACCCACAGCCATGCACAGGCCCCTCTGTTGGGGGGCTCAGGGCAGGGCCACGTTAGGACTAGGGTGTGCACAAAAATATGACCAGGAAAACCAAATATATATGTCCAGGAATGAACACCGAGGCCCCAGGAGCGTTTGCACAACACGCAGACTATATAGGTTTGTAATGGAACCAGATCCTTCCCTTTGGACCCGCAAGGTTATTCTGTTTCCCATTTTATTCAGATGAAGAAACTAGCACGAAGGCATCAGCAGCAGCAGGAGCAGCAGAACTCGCAGCGCCTGGGCCAAGGTAAAGCCACGGTTGTGATGGATGTGAGGAGAGGAGCACAGGGCAGTGGGGTAGTTTCCAGGGTCTCTGTGCAGTGGATGGGAGCACACACACGCGTGTGTACTCTCCCTGTGCCCACCTGCGCCTTTATGTGTTTACGTACAGAGCACAGCATGCGTGTAGCTCCATGTTTACACAGCTCTGGGGCCATGTTCGTGTTCTGCCACTGCGCCAGGTCCCAAGGCCAGACCTACAGGTACCCGCCACCAACACTGCCTGCAGCGATCTCCTCCTCCAGGCTTGCTTCTCTGCACTCAGACAGGGATAGGGTGGCCTGCACTTCTGCAGCAGCAGGTCACGCTCAGGGCTTCCAGGACCATGCAGAGATGCAGACGCAGCTTAGGACTAGCCAGCTGCCCTGGGGATGCTTTGTGGGGCTGGAGAAGGGATGCAGCTGGGTCCCCCCCACGTTACCACCGAGCCAGACCCAACTTCATTCCCTCCCTCAGACAGGAAGAGAAGCTGGCCAAGGACCATGGGCCTGGCCTAGCATCTGTGAGTGGGGCTCGGTGCTGCCGCCGTGTAGCGCCAGGGGCTGTAGGCAGTGGCAGCAGTTTCCCTGCACACACATCTCACAGGTGAATGAACTGCCCACGGGGCACAGCGGCAGAGACCCTGGGGCTAGTCCCATGGCTGTCGAGGGCGTCCTCCATACTGGTACTGTCTTGCCATGGTGGCTCCAGGCAGCACCCAGAGCCAGTGTGCTAGGTGCTGGACAGACATTTAGAAAGATGCAGTCCCTGCCCCAGGGAGCTCAGTCTGTCTGAGAGGATGATGTGGCCAGTGCTGGAGGGCTGACACGGCTGGTCCAGAGCCTGTAGGTGCCGGCTCTGGGCCTGGGTTCAGAAAGCAACGCTGGCCAGAGGCAATGGCGTCAGTGCTCCTTCGTGCCCCTTGCTGGGGACTGAGAGGTCCTGTGGTAGCACTGAGGCAGCAGAAGGGCGAAAACAGATGAGCTCCTGCTTGCACCTGGCCCCTGGTTTCCTGTGGCCCAGTCATTCAAGGCTGGTTTTCAGCAGCCACAATCAGGAGTAGGAGCTACTCTGGGAACCCAAAACACGGTCTGGTGCCTCCGTGAGAAGGTGAAGTGGCCACGTGCCCTGCAGACACGAGGCGGGCGAATTCTGGCAGCGAGAGGAGTGGACGTCCAGGGCAGTACGCAGTAGTGGGGGAGCAGCAGTGTGGCCAACATCCTAGCACAGCCTGGCTCCCAACACGAGCCTCCAGCTGGCAGGGTGTCCAGGCAGAGCTGGCTTCTGCGCTTTGGGGGTGGGCTCTGCCCCGGGCCCTCACAGTTCACGAGAAACGGGTCCGCACTGTTTGTGCCCCTGGCCGAGGCTGACTCTGCCGCTAGGAGGAAAAGAGGCTGAGCAGGTGAAGGGACCGCGGAGGCGGATGGCATCAGGATATGATGGTTGTTATCCCAGCTGGATCCTCATCCTTAACTGATGGTTCTTTCTCAGGACCCGGATGGGATCCTCCTGGCTTTGGCACTGACACCACTGGGCGCTGGTGGCTTGGGTTATCCGGGGGATGGCAGGGTGAGGAGGGATCCCTTAGGGTATTTCTAGCAACTGCACCTCACAGCTCATCTCCTCCTGTGTAGCACAGTGTGGGCAGTGGGGAGGGCAGCACTCCCAGTCCCACTCCCAGCCCCTGCAACCTGCCTCTTGCTGAGCGGCCCTGGACTCTGCTGTCTGTTTTGCAGAAGTGATGTCCAACCGGATGGAAGGGATGATGACATCGTACACGCCGCTGGCACCGCCACAGCAGCAGATCGTAGCGATGGATCAAAGCAGTTATGGCACAGACCCCTTCCAGCAAGGTCTCACCCCTCCACAGATGCCGGGAGACCACATGAACCCTTATGGTAAGGCTCTCGGCACACCGCTGGGCTGGGAACATCTGTGCAGACAGCACGTGGGCAGTCTAGCAGTTTGTTTTGGCCATCATTTTCCTGGGGTTTGCACTAGAAGATACACTGGACCCGTACTTTTTGTCTTTACGTATTGATACGCACGCAGATGGGCAGTGGAAGCCTTGTCCCAGGCACTAAGCAACCATAGCAGCTAATTCAGAGTACAGAGCCAGCGACTGTACCACCCCAAGGCAGCCAGCAGAGAACAAACAACACATAAACCACCCCCAAAGCTCAGGAGGAAGGGAAGAGAAGGCTTTGCAGTAGACGCTGTAGTGCGAGGGATTAAATGCATTGGTCTCAAAATGCAGAGGCAAGCATCCTCAGAAGATCCCACCAGGCATAGGCTCCAGATCTGTTAAAGAGCTCTCGTACTGCTGCTAGATGTGTCAGTACAGAAAACTTCCTCCTGGCTTAGCAGTCACGGACCTAAGGTGATTATCTGCTTCTGCCAGTTCCCAGTTGCAGCATTTCATGCAGACAGGTGTAACCCAAGCCAACTCTTACACGTTACTGCCAGTGCATTGCAAAAGTAAAAGGCTAGCGGCTCATTCAGGACAGTTACAGCCTGGTATTTAAACGTGACTGTAGTTGTCCACCTTATATCCCGCAATGGCTCTGTTTTGTCTATGGCACAGGGGCACTCAAGCGTAGAGACACACACCTACATCTCTTGCTAGCTCTAACGGGAACAAAGTGCAGGCAGTGGGAAGAAAGTTGAACTCCAGTCCATACTGGTGTTTTGGTTGCAGAGAAGAGCCTGTGGTAGTGTGAGTACTGGAGATTGGCAAACAAAACAGAAAAGAGCTAAGTTTCAGTGTAGTTTAGGAAGAAACCTGCAGCTCAGATGAGCTCCAGGTGGGTTCATTTTTGTTGCAAATGCTTTGCCCAGCCCTGTAAAGGAAGCCCTCTGTTCTGTGCATCCAACCAAGCACAAATGAAGCCACTTTAAAAGAGTGCCTAGGAAAAGAACCAGGATGTGTGACCTGGAGCACTGTCTGGTGCCCTCACCAGTGAAGTCGGTTGAAATTTCAGCCAGTGAAGGGAAGAGACGGCCGTCCTTCTTTTATTGCAAACCAAGCCAGAAGACATGGGAGCTTGTGAAATGTAGCCACGTGCAAAGGTGTAGCATGGCCAAGGGATGCATCCATGTCCAGGAAGGTTATGCCTTTAACTGGGTTCCCTTCCCGTGCAGATATGTCCTCTCCTGCATTGGGTCACACAGTAACCCTGTGCCAGGGCTGAGGGCCCGCGCCTGCACTCCTTGGCTCGCCAAGGCTACTGGCGATGGGAAGCAGGGTCCTGGTGTGAAGACTGAGTGGCCCCTTTCCCGTGTCCATTAGGAAAAGGTGCATCTTACATGCTGAAGACTGCAGTGTCCATGGCACACGGCAGACTGTCCATGCCACGTGGCCACGCTCCACCTTCTCTGCCATGTTGCTACCCTTTGCACTCCTGGCATCTGACTGCCAGTCTGTGCGTAAAGAGCAGGCCCTTGCCGTGAAGGTGTTTTACCCCCGTGCATGAAGAGCAGGTAGTTGCCCCTAGCTCGTGCTTTCTCATCCTGGCAGACAAGGCACCTCTGTGTAAGACCTGAGAACCTGCCTCGGGACTTCTCTCTGCACAGGACCAAGCTTAACGTGTGCGTTTCGTTTGCAGGGAACGACTCCATTTTTCATGATATTGACAGCGATACCTCTTTAACTAGTTTGAGCGACTGTTTTCTTGCCTCCTCAGAAGTTAACTCCATGCAGGCTAGAGTAGGAAATCCCATTGACAGGCTGTACTCTATGCAGAGCTCATATTTCGCCTCATGAAAATAAAAGAAAAACAAGAGTCGGCATATCTTTAGCCAGTGACTTTTTCCAGTGCAGACTCTACAGCCATATGTCGTCCAGCTCTTCCTTCACAGTGACTCTGCTGCCTCTGGACTGCCAACAGCCTTTCTAGGAAGACTGTATATTAAACAAAGCGTTCGGCCACCACCCGCCCCTCGCCCTCACTTGCCCAGCTCGCACCAGGCCAAGAGGAAAGTGTGGAAAGAACGAAGACCCAGCTCTCCAGCCGCCTTTGGTTTGGTTGGCTTTGAGCTCATCGTTTTAAAGGAAATGGATTTTGCCCAAAGCCAGACCTCTTCCCTCCTTTCTTTCTTCTTTTCTTTTGGATGTTTAAGCATATTTTAGGAAGCCGCTGAAACCAACATCAGTCAACCATATGACAAATAAATCAAGGAAACTGGAGAGTCCTCCCTTTTCGTACTGCATGACTCATACATGTTGTGGACAAATTGCCATTTGAACTGTGAGAAGTTAATGTAAATGTGACGTTCAACATTTGTTTCCTTTCTACACTTTTTCTACATAACCCTAGGTCTGCTCATTAGTTTATAGCCCTTATACTGTATGATACGTAGAAAAACTGGTAACCATGAGACTTGTGGAGAAAGCCAGTGATTTCATAATAAAAAAGGTCTTTGACCCCAGAGAGAAGCTGCATGTTAGGGACAGGTCATTTAGACTAGTATTGATCTTAATTAAAACAAAAGGTGCTTACAAGACACGGAGCTATATTTAATTTTTTTAAGTGTGAGAATAAAACAGTTACTTTTATTTGTAATTCAGTGCCAAATTTCAAGCCTAGACTGTGATTGGCAACCACGTGTTGTTCATTTTGGTCTGTTTGTTTGTGTTTTGCACAAGACGTAAAACGTGCTACACTCCACTGTCCATCTGGACCAATTTTGCTCTCCTTCAGTTCCTGTTCTGATTTGCCAAGACAAGCCCGTGTCCTGCAGTCCTAGCCCGAGCCCCGAGACGTGTCCCAGACTGTGAACAGGCGACAGACTGCAGGTGCAGCAGGACGGGAGCCTGGTGCTGACCTCACATCCCCACGGTCCACGCTGGTGTAACTCCATAGACTTTCCCAGTTACGCCAGACCTGTACTTGTGGTAGTGTAAGAGTGAAGTAGTAGCCCAACAAAAGCCATCACCCTCAGAGACCTGTGCTCACGCAGATGAGAGGAAACGAGACTTCCGCATGCAGGGCTGCTGGGGAACGGTGCCACAGTCCGTGCTGAAGTCTGAGTTGCCACCAGAGGTCATTTTTACAGAGCAGAAACTATCTTAAATACTAATAAAAGTAACAGTGATAATGTAGTTCTAAAAATCACATGGTGATGATTATAATGTGGAGCGACAGGCAGGTATAGTCAGGGCTCAGAGTGGAGAGAGCGCTTCATGGGGAAAAATTTGCCAAGATAACATCTGTAATGACACAGGGTGTTTAAAAGTGAAAGCATAGGGAAAGATTGGTAGACAGGCCCATCAAATAAATGTTTTGCAAACACTGACCATGCCAGCCAAAAAACAGCTCATTGCGCCAGTTAACTGAACTCCTTGAGTGTGACAGCTGGCGCAGACTCGGGGCTGCAAATTCTCACATGAGCCTCAGCAAATGATGAAGAAAATGCTTAAGCACTCAGCCGTATGGCATGGGGCCATGGCACCAGCCGTGCCTGCCACTGTGCTGGTCCACAGGCAAACCCAGCACCCAGCCAAGTGTGTGACAGGGTCAGCCCGCTCCATTTAGCTAGGAGCGCCACATGCTCAGGAAAAGGCTGGGCTGTCATTGGACTCTTCCCATCAAAAGTCCAGCACCTCCTTTTTGATCACCGAGAGTCACTTTCTGCACCCTGCGGGGTGGGCAGCAAGCAAAGCACGAAAGAACCAGATCAGCTAAATGAGAGCCGTGCTCCTCTCCGGTATGGAAAATGAGATCACACATCTGGGGCCCAAACAAGAAAATGAGAAAGTGCCTGCCGTGGCAGGTGGTGGTTATTAACTATCACCGCCTCCCCCGACACCCAGCAGGCAGTCCCCGCCAGTCGAGGGCCGTGACCGAACAGACAGGTTTGTTAGCACCAAACGCGGCCAGGCAAACCCAGAAAGAGGCGTGCAGTGGACTTTGTCTGCATGAGAAAAGCTTGACTTTGCACCTTCAGGGCATGAGGAAAGGATCCCCGGGGAGAGGAGAGGGCAGCACTGCTAGCAAGCGGAAGACGTTGGCACAGACCTCCTAGCAATACCTGGCGATCGCCCCGCACCTCAGCTTCTCACAGACAGACGGGCACCATCTCGCACTCTCCCTCTCACACGAGCAAAAAAGCAGAGCAGATCTTGGCCCTTTTCCTGTTCTGCGGGCCATCCTGAGGCCACCAAGGAGACAGAGCTGGAAATGCACGCTGCTGCGACCAGCTGCAGCTCGGGTGCGTGCCTGCTGCACAGCACTTTTCTTGTCGCCTTGGGAGGGGTTTTTTCCACCTGAAGCAGGCAGTGCATGGGAGCCCACTGGCTCCCTCCTGCCACCTGAGGGGGAGAAGCTTTGCTGGTTTTTTTCTTATCCAGCCACTGCCAATACTTCCCCTTTTACTGTACCCAAAAAAAAAGACCTCTCCTCCTCCCCACCTCACAACAGCTGGTTTGCTGTGCACTTGCGCTGTGTGGTCACAGGAGTTGGGGATGTTGGCACATTTTCACGTGACATACTTGTAAATACCAGGGTTATCCAGACCCCACTCCCAGAAATCAGCCCAGCGCTGCCTTTAGTGTCACAGAAGATGTGCCGTTACCTTCTCAAACCTGCCACGCCAATGGACGCTACAGCATGGCAGAAGCAAAAGGATGCCTTACTGCATTGGGATACCTGTCGTGGGCTCCTTGCTCCTTTGCCACCCTTGGTTCTTAGCCGGCTGTTGCAGGGAGGACGTCCACTTCCGAGCAGGAATCGGCAACCCTACTTCAGTGCGCAGCTGCTGCTGCCCACACCCTGCCCATCCAGGGGTAAGCATCATCGCCCCTGTCCCCTTGGGTGCTGCATGGCAGTGCTCTGCTGACTGGTTACCCCATGTCCTGCTCTGGCACCACATGCTGTTGCCAAGGCTAACTATACACCTAGTGCCAGTGTGAATTTGAGACAGCAAAGGGTAGGGGTGCACATCTGAAAGCAGGACCAGCCACTTCCAGCACGCCCAAGATAGCTCTCAAAGGCCAAAGTTCATTAAAGCAAAATAAATGTCACTATTATTTGTAGTATGAATTATCCCGCAGGAGCGTGATCATTGTGGTTTTAACCTGGGACCTGCAGTAAAAGATGATAAAGCAACCTCTGACCTTTTTGATTTCTGGTTTACTCTTGTATTGTCAAGGGAAATGTCACTGATCAGGCAAAGGTAAAATGTATCATGGGCTGCATCACAGTAATATCTTACAGCAAGTCAAACTGATAAACTCCTGCCAAAAACTCTTAGCATCTGGCACTTCCACGGAAACCACAAATAGTGATTGCACATGTGGGAGTTGGAAGGCGAGAGGTCATGACAGCAGTTTATTACATGTACCGTACAGTGATCACTCTTGCTAGGAAATTAACCCCTCTCCAGTATAAATGCATCACATGAGCTCTTCATGGCATTTCAATCATGCTGTCTTGGCTAAGGACGGCATACGTGTCACACAAAACAACGACGAGATGCAATTAAGTACCAGATGATGGATAAGGTTTCAGTGCTCACTCAGTAACATTCAGCAAAAGATGATCTAATATCAAAACGAATAAGCTCAATAACCACTTCCTCCAAGGTCTTTATCATGCAGATGGTTCAAAGTGATGCTAGCACTGAGTTTCCTGCCTTGCACTGTCTGAATCTATTCCCTGTGCTCAGTGACAGGTGCGTGCTTTAAGCTAGTGACCAGCAGGTTTCCATTTCATACTTTCAGTACTGATGGAAGTATTCCCCACCATGTGCTGATCCCACATGGCTCAGTAGGTCAGTAGGCAGAGAGAGAGAAATCCACAGTCCAGGCTGTTAGAGGTACAGCATTAAATGAGTTTCACATCCGCCAAGTAAAAGATGACTGTTGCTGTGAGAAAATACGCTGTTTGCCAACTCTGAACTGAAATGCAACCTAGGAGCCTTGTTGCTGTTTCCTTCCTAAAGTGCCGTCACCAAGGATGCCCATGTGCTCGGGCCCAGGTGCTGCTAACCACACTGGGCACGTGGACAGCACAAGGCGTGGCCCACGTCACTCTTCAAGTGGCTGCTGGCTGGGTTTCAGGTTCAGGGAGCTCAGCGTGTAGCACTGAATAATGCCTCTCTGGCACCCTCTGCCCTGGTCTCTGCAGCAGTAGGGACCTATTTGCAGGCAGTGACTTCCAGAGGTGGTGTTGCTTCCCTCTGCCTTGCTTGGGCTGGATTCCTTCCCAGCTTTTCCTAGGGTCAAGCCCCATCCTTGACTGCCCTCAAGGCAGCATTTTCTCTCTGCTATGGCGGGGCGAGGGATGGGGCCCGTGCAGCTTGTTAGACCGCCATCCGTTTCGTGATGCCGTCTCGTAACCCCACGAGATACCACAGAGAAAGCTCCAAACACAAGGCCTGATTCCCAGCCGCAACAGGGGAGCGGGGCTACCAGAGCCAGCACCAAAGCTGTAGGATTTGGAGCCACAAAGCTCTCAAGTGTTTAGATACGGGACACCACACCCCTGGAGCCCAGCACGTCTCAGCTGACAGCCACTGCGTGTGGAAGTCCCCTGTTCCTACAGCCTTCCCTCCTAACCTCACCGGTGTGAACAGCACATCACAGCAACCTGAGCTACAGCATGTCAGGGTCTCCATTCAGCAAGGTACCTAGGCACGGGCTTCACATGAAGCACGTACTTAAATCCCTTTGGCGTGGTGTAAGTGCTTTGCAGACTCAGGTGGGATCAGTCTTGCTTGACTGGGGTCTTCCTGAACGATGTGGTAATGAGCTTATGCCTTTCTGAGGGCACAGTGTGACTCCTCTTGGTCGTGCACAATATTATTTTGTTTAGCAGTGACTGTGAAGGGACTTCCAGATATTTTACATGAGGATCTCTGTTTTTAAGTGAAAACCCTTTTTTAGCTGTGTATGGCTGTATTAATTGTATATTTATATATTCTGTATTTATGTTACCAAAATGTAGTATTTTGTAGCTGTCTGTTACAATTTGTTTAACTTGTAAAAAATATGAAAATGCTCTCTCATACTTAACCATCTGCCTGTCACAGTAGTTCCCTGCCTTCCCCTTCTCTGTTGGTAACAAGACACCATAATGTGTGTAGGTTGGATTTTTTTATTTAATTACTTGTCATTGTTAAATTATTTATTAGTGTTTTAAAATTTCATTTCACTGCATCTTCCCTGCCACTGTCACCTGGCAGCTGAGGTATGTGAGATTCTCATGCATTGTGCTCCTTTCCCGCAAGAAAAAGAAAAGAGAGAGAGAGAGAGAGAACACTTCAGTATATTTGTAAATAAAAGCAACCTGCAAACAAAGCAGCACCTCTGCCGCGTGCCCTTCTTTCCCCACACCTGTGGCTGGCGTGTGCCTGCTGGGAAGTGGGACACTCACCAGCGTGGCGTTTATCCTGGGTGGAGCGCCAGGCACGGCTGCAGTATCCAGCTTCCTCCATTCCTGCTAGGGGCAGACGCAGGGAAGGCAAAGCCAGGCTCTTTCCCCTCGCTCCATGCCTCCCTACCCACGGTCCTCAGCCCACGTCCTGGAGGTGCTGCGTGGGCTTCCTTGGAGAAAAGGCAGGACAGTGAGGTCGAGGGAGGAGCAGTTGCCCTGTAAGCAGTGGTCTCCCACTGGTGACTGCATGTGTCCAAAAGCGGGTCTGGGAACAACAGTTCATAGCTTGACTAGACACCAGAAAGGTGGATTTGACACAGACGGTGGTTTTCCGGCCCGTCGGAACGAACCGCCTCGTTCCACGGGGCATCGTGGATTCACAGAGTCCGGGTGAGCGCCAGCACCTGGGCTTTACTCGACCTCTAACCACACCAGACGGCTTCACTTAAAATGGGAAGTGGGCACGACAGCTCAGAAGCAAAGAGGTGGCTTTTCACGAATAGAGCGCTTGCTTTCTCCTGACCCCATCTGCACTGGTACTTCATGCCCCAGATTTGACGAAGGGCATTTTGTACTGCAAAGCTTGTCAAGCATCTCTCCCAACTGACAGGTTGGTCGAATAAAGATAATGCCTCACCTCACAAATCTTGCTTCTCTCATATTCCCTGGATCATCACAGCCGCAACGCTGCCGCCCCAAAATGACTGCGACTGTACAAGACAGTCAGTCAAGCCTACAGGCCTGGCCCAGCACCCTTAGCCATTGCAGTGCGCTGCCCTGTCGGGCCCTGCAGCGTCTGGGCCAGGAACTCTCCCGTGCCACCTACCGCCCAGGCGGCAAACACCTCCCAGGCTGCCGCACGCACCTGGACGTGCGCCCCGGGGTGCCCTGGTTTCACTGGAATCAACAAAAGCGGCACAAGAGCTTTGGGGAATATTGGCATGAGGGACCAAAAGCTGGGCATTTTGCACTGGTGCAGCTCATTGCTGGTTCTTGCCTAACATGGCATTTTGCAAACTGCTTGTCATGACCAAAGCTGCATTTGTTATCTGAAAAAAATGATCAAAGCAGCAGTACCAGGGCTGGGACACCAGCTCCTGCACCATGGCAGCAATGTTCCTGTCACTTTTCCTCTTGCAGATGGCCAGGCCCAGGGCTTCAAGGCAGTGATCTGTGAAGCAAGGCAGATTTTTCACAATGGGCTGGAGAGTCTGTTGCATTCAAAATCCTGTCTAGAAGTGGATTCGTGTAACAGGCTAGCTGCGCTTAGGGAAAAATGTGCGGAGGCTGCAGCAACTCCAAAATAAAGTGCTCTCAGGTTTTCCTTGGGATCAAATCTATCCAGAAGACCCACCCCCCTGTCACTGGTCTAAACCAGACACACAAAGACATGCAAGTGTGAGGTACAAGGGAATTAAGGGTGACGGAGATGTTGCACAAAATAGAGAAATAAGCCGAAGCCCCACATCCCCACATGAATGTAAATGCTGACTCCGGTCTCCCAGCTGTCCGTGTGCCAAACCTCTCCCCATGCAGCAGGCACCGTGTCCTTAGGGAAAGGGCGGATGAGACTCATGGGGCTTCCCAGCCTCTTCAGCGACTGCTTGCAAAGCTTGTCCATAAAGGCTCTGCCAGGTACATTTGGCTGGAGGTGCCACGGGGCGGGACCACAGCACCATTACACAACGCTGTTACACAAACAAGTGCTTCGTGCTTCTTGTCAAGATCTCTCTCGTTTTCACCCACGGGGCTGCCCGTGGAGCTGCCCCCCGCTGACCTGCCGCCTGCCCAGCCCCGTGGCCGGAGCGACTCACAAATTTACCTTCGCTGTTCAGAATCAAACCACTTCCTTCCCGTTTGCTCGCTGGCTCCAAACTGCAGCCCTGCCTCCCCCAATGCTAGTTATTGGTACAATGTCACTGAGGAAAAATGCATTGCCATTAGCAATTGGTTTCACCTTAGAGTTATCTGCTCAAATATTCATGCTCGGTGAGCATCCAGTATTTATGAAGGAAGAATTATGGAGTTGCCCTCAGCGGTTTCTGAATCTCCCCAAAAAGATGTGTGAAAGGGATCAGTAGAAAGGGGAAAAAAAATGATGAATATATTCGGGGCTTGGCGTTCCGCATTGTTTGTGTTGTGTTTTCTCTCCGGTGTCAGCGAGACAGAATGAAGACTGATTTATACGGCACAGCTGTAGCAAACAAAAGGCGAGGAGAGAAGGGAAATGGCTGGAGGTAAAAATGCCGGTGCAAAGGGCGAAAGCCTGCACCTGGGTACTGCTTCCCCGGCTGCCTGCCCCCCTCAGAGCACCTTGTAAAATCAGATTATCTGCTGGACACAGGAGTTCAAACAGCCCTTCAAAAGATTTGTCTTAATAATTGCTGCCTTATCTTAACTCCTGGGTTTTTTTTATCAGCCGAACTGCTGCTGGGAGGCAGATCCAGGGGATAAGGTGCTGTCACTCTTAATTATTATTACCTCTTATACTGAAAGCACATTTGTTCATTTTTCTGTGGACTTAGAAATGGTTTCAGCTAATGAATGCCTGGTGTTTATCAATATTTTTCACAAAAGTAATGTTCCCTGTTGTATAAAAATAACCATGCATTAAACCTGCTAAAGAGCTAGCGTGTATGCTTCCCCGTCATTTGGATTCCAAGTAGGACCAATCGCTCTACTCCAAATGAACCAGATTTTTACATTCACAGAAAACTGCTGCTGCCCTAACCCCACGTTTTGCAGTCACCCCCACAGCGTGCTCTGCCCCGCTCATCGTGCGAGCCAGCAGGTACATCCTGAGAAGACAACGTGCATCTTTGCATTCACTTGCTAGCGCTTCCGTCTGGAACCCCACAAACAAAGCGGCCCAGGGAGCTCATCAGAGCAATGACCAAGGGGGTGATTTAAGCTGCTGAGCTCAGCTTTTCAGGTTTTCAGAATTAGCTGTGACCCATCTACCCAAGGCAGAGCCAGGTCATTCCCTGTCTGTCCCAAGGGAAGCATAACGTCCAGGCATTATCCCACAGCTTCGCTCTCTCATCCTCTTCCCTCCAGTGGGCCTGACCAACCTGAAATCCCCCTGGGGAGGCTCCCCTGCTGCTTTCGGTGAGAGCCAGATCCAGCCCCTCAGACGATCCCAAAACCACAGCATGCCAGCCTACCACTGCGGCGGTCCAGGAAGGCCTGGTGTGTGCCCGGGAGGCCAGAGAGGCAGCTGCCACAGACAGCTCCTGCCCTAAAGCCAGTACAAAGTTTCTGCTGCGCAGTCAAACTCAGAGGAAACTGGAGTTTTGATCGGGGCATTGTGCCCCTTGTGAAACTAGAAAACACTAGGCTAAGTGCAAAGCAACTTGGTATGTGGCCAGGGCCAGGGCTAGGGCCAGAGCAGAACCGCAGCAGTGGCACCGATGCCCAGCGGAGCTCGGTGACATTTCCCTCTTGCGACTGCGAGGCATTTTCATTATGGGTGGACACAACATAAACCGCAGCTCCAGGGAGCCCCGATGAGGAGCTCTGCTGCCTGCCACAGACCAGAGCACACTACAGACACGCATTAGCCAAACCCTGTCCCGCTGCACCAGCCCCAGGGTCAACGCGGCGTGGGTGCAGCGAGAACTCGACTACCTGGTTTGGCATTTCCTCACACCGAGCCATTTCTGGAGACTGTCGTCTCTGCTTGTCCCTTCCCACCGCCCCGTCGAGAAGGTTAGAGATGGGCACCACGACAGGACCAACGTGCCAGCTCCCAGGCTGCCGATCAGACTGCTGGACAGCAGTACCCCCCCAGACACGCACGCATTTTCCCACGGTCTCCTGCCCCTCGCTGTCCCAAATCCATCTTGTCAGCTGCCGCACAGTTACGTTTTGGGGAAGGCTGCGGCAGACTCTAGATTCTTTTTCTGCCACGACTCAAGTTTTTCCCCAGCCCAAGCTGTAAGATACAAGTGTGCACGGGTGAGAGCCGGAGCCTGCCTTCTCCTGCTTGAAATATAAATTACGACTCCTGCGAGTGTGGAACGTCTGAGCTAGGCCAAGCTGGTGACAAGTCTTAGTGAAGACACTTGCAGATGCTGTTGCTGCTTCATCAGGCAGGATTTCTGAGTTCCCCGTTTTGGGGAAAGCCTCTACAGAGAGGCGTGCAAAAATATGCATTTGTGAAACTGGACAGAAGCTGGACAAAGCAGAACATGCCAGTGCCCAAAAGCCACGAGCTGAAGAAGGATGGAAGAGCAGTGGCTGGCAGCATGGAAATCTGGAGTCAAGTCTGCCCAGCAGTGAGACCGAATGTCATCTGTGCTTCCCTTCACCCCGGCCTGAGAAGTGAGGATGATTTGCAGCCTTTAAGCTCCAGCGACTTCCTCGTTCTGATAGGCAAGCCATAAGAGATGGTCTCTTAGGCACTGCTTCAAAGAGCACATCTGATTTCTTTATCAAGCCAGGTTTCTGGGAGGCTACACAGATGACTTGTTTTATTTCTTCGTGTTTTTCAACTATGCTTCTAGGCCTTGCCGACACGTGAGGAACCACAATGCCAGCCCCGGAAAAGGATGCTGACCTGCAGGATCGCCTTGCCAGCAGGCTCCTGCACCGCCTAGCAGAGTGGGAGACGACATGAACTTTGCAGCCTGCCCAGAGGGAAACAAATCCTAAAATGCTCCCCAAATCCTGCTCCACTCACCAGTGGCTCCAAACTTCTCCAATAGCTTCAGGCTACAAGACAAGCCCCACAAGTGCCAGGGAGGTCCTGGATGTGGGGCTGGGGCACCTCTCCCCTTACCAGTGTCTGCAGTGCACTGGCAGCGGGGGGGCTGGACGGGGGACACTCCACAGTGGGGGCAGCCCCCTGCTGCTGCTGCCAGAAATCTGGACACGTTGCTCCAGGGAAACAGAAAGCAAGAGATTTAGGGCGACTGCAGCAACTGCCTCTGCAGGGGACCAGGATACACCACTGCAGCCTGCACAGAGCTAACCCCATAGCCTGGGAAAGCACCAACCAGCAGCTAAGAAAGGGAAACAGGAATGTGAAAAACAACCCTGAAAAGGAGGTCAAACCTCGCCAAAGGGGATGGCGCTGAGCACGGCTGCCCAGGCTGGGAGCCTGCCCCTGCCTTTGCACGTGCAGATGCACAGCCCTACTTGCCTGGCCAGCCCTGCAGGCTCATCTGCTGTAGAGGACATGGGCCACGGCACTTAAGGCTCTTCCAAGGAGAGGGTTTCACAATCACAGCTTGTATAATTAAATGAGGAACATGGCGTATGAAACACATTTTCCTTTCATACATCCATTTTGTAATTACCACAGTCCCCTTTAGAGACAGCATGTGTGTATGAACGCACATGTGTTGTGTAACGATCAGTGCCCTCACACGTGGAAAAGGCAGAGACACCAGGCTTCCTTTCAAGTTCTCCAGCAAGCCGTCTGCTATTACCAGCACCACTCAATCAGGTTTGCTTAATTATTTCATTGTTTCACTTGCTGCAAGTAAGCTGGTGCCCAGCACTTTGGGATGAGTTATTGCTGAACTGATCAGCCAAAGATACACACCAGATGTGACATTCCCTCACACCTGCCTTGTCAGATTACCATTGATAAGGTACTGATAAGTGTTGCATAGCACATGCTCCAAGTGAACTACAGACTTGCCTTGATCTTTCTTTACAGCAAAGAGGGAGGCTCCAACCTTCCCCTGTAAGACTGAATGGAGGAGTCAGATAATTAGCCTCCTGGTGGCTTTCATGCCGGACACAGCAGTTGGAATCTGCTTAATGAAGCAGACAAAGCCTCGGTGGCTTGAAAGGAAACACACAAAAGGTGTGGGCAATCCCAGACTCACTAATAGGAAAGAGGGAAAAACCCTGAGGTCTCTTCATATGTCATTAGAAGCTGAAGCAGGCAGGCGGTAAGGCCCCGTAGCCACACAGAGTGGTGATTCATCCTCTGAGACAGCCTCCTGTCACTGAAATCCAGAGACCTGATCCAGCCTATTTTTTACATCTTCCTACCCAGGTCTGCTGAAAGCTCTGATCCCTGGGTTTGCCCAGAAGCCAGAATCAACACCCCCATCATGCTCTCTCTCCCTGATCACTCTCAGCTTCCCAAGGCTGAATAAAGAAGGAACCTCAACCTTTACAATTAAACGGCCTCCAACATCTCCTCCCTGTATTCAAAACTTTGTGGCATCTTGCAGTCAACGTTCAGGATCTCCGTGCACTCCCAGCTTGATGCCATTTGTTTGGCACGCTGGAATTCATCTTGCAATTCATGCACTTTTCTTAAGAACAGCTCTCATCTTAATTTCCCTGATTTCACAAATGCACCACCAGTCAGTCTGCAAAGTGCCACAAAGCTGAAAAGCACTAGATGGCTGCGAAGTCTAATTATTAATGCTGTTAGAGGGGTGGGAGCAGCCTTGGCCTCACCTGTGCCAGTGTTTCATTATGCTGCTGCACTTTTGATGAACAGAGTCTGCTTCTGAAGCCAGGAATAGCCAGACACACTATAATTTTCCATCTCTACAGTGATGCAATCAGCAACAATTAATGCACTGCATCTTGGCATGGAAAGGACCAAGCGCTTCAGGTTGCTGGCCTCTCTGGTCTTGAGCTCAATTTTAAAGTCTAATACAATTTATTGTATGTGTTTGTGGAGCATTTGCTGTTTCGCCGGGACCTGAATCTTCTGAAACTTTTTAGAGGCCTTTCACACTCAGAAGACTCTGGTAAGACAACTGGAACATGCATGAGAAAGAACAGGCTTTTGAAATCTAATCTTCTCCAGCTCAAAATAGAGAAGTAGTGCTGTGCTGTTGACAGTAGGTCTCTGAAGACTTTCAATATACTTTTTATTCCATAGCTCTGGCACCACATAGGAAATTAATTCAGCGACAATATTTTCATTAGATTATAACCCAAGTTCTCAATCTTAGGCACATTTGTATGCTTGTAATACATTCTAATTACTTGTAAAGAATAAGTCTGTGTGCTGGTTGGTTTATTGAATATATTAAATTAATGAATAAATAAATTTGTCTCCATGCTGGGAATGCCGCTCGACGTCAAAGCCTGCCACAGAAGGAGGGAACTGGGAACGGGTTTCGTTTGCAGTGTTGGGAAATGATATGATTTGTATTGTATGAGGATTTTTCGGCCTCCCCTATGAGTGACGAGTGAGGAAAAATAGCCTTTTTTCTGGCTAACAGCAGATCAACTGTTTGGAGAGCCTGGTGTTGTAAGTAAGCATTCATTCTGGCTTGTGGAAGCGGACTAGAAGTATCTCTCTGTCTTCGCGCCCTGGCCCTGGAGCCGCCATGGACAACCTAGCCCCAGGGACGCTGCCTGCTGCTCTGCTCTTCTTTTTTCCCAGCATGTGCAGAGCAGGAGGCCTTACCAACAGATGCAATCCTAGGAAAAATACAAGGCTTTGGGAACCATGAAACAGGCAACCACATTCTCCCTCCCCTTACAGCAATCTTTTGAGTTACTTATTTGATAGGGCTTTTTTTCACATCTTACCATACATCATTACAAAATGATTAATTTCTGGGTGGGACAAAGCCACCGGAATTTACTACTTTTCTTCAAAGAATGGAAATTAGTCATTTCTGCAGCAACATACTGGGTGTCAGACCCAGTTAACTGCGATTTCCCCCAGGTTTGTTCAACGATGGATCTCAATGGTTCCTTCTGCCAGGGTTCCCTTTTCTGAAATGATATTCTTTCCTGGCCTATCTGGGAGAAGTGCAAGCCTTAGCATGCACTGAAGATGACACAGTATTCTGGCATGAGCTCCCTCTTTCTCTCCCCTGGAGCAGAAGGACGAGGCTTGGATTTGTGGGAAGGGCTCAAGAGCCTCTCAGCATTACTGCATCCCCTCGCAGGCTAGCACTTCTTATGAGGCCTCTTCTAAAGTCCACATCACAGTGGCAGAGTGCCCTCCTGATGGTGGGATCCCTTGACATAGAGCTCTGACATCTTCACGTGGCTCACAGGTGACATGGGGGAAGAGCACAACATTTTGCGTTCTTGCCTTCTGCTCTCCTGGAGTCCTGATGCAAAAGTCTCAACACTAATCACCACCAGGAGATACCAAAAAAAGGACTTAACAATGGGACAGAGGCCTGGGGTGCAATGGCAGTCCCATGCGCAGACACTGTGGCAGTACAAGGAATGAAACAAGGAGGGTGGCTGCTTGTGTTAGGGGAAAGCTATCCTGTGTGCAAGAACTGTTTGTCCATGTGAAATGCACAACCCCTGTCAACCTGCCAAGTGAAACCTCGGGTGCTTGTCTGCGTGAGTGCTGGTAGCACAGGGAAAGCTGCCTGTGGGCTACTTTCACTTACCCGCCCAATTCTTTTAAGGCTTCTGACTATTTGGGAAGGCAGAATGTGTAGAACTTGTTTGTTTGCCTCAGATTATGCCCTGTTACCAGGTTTCTCAACTCACTGTGGAGTTTGGCTCTTCCATACCTCTGGCAACTTTCTCAACATCCACACTGCATCCAGGGCAGGACATGGGAGCCGGGCGAGGCTGGAGCTACTGGAAAAATGGAATCCGGCACAAAGCAGGAGCGAGCCAAGCAAAGGCTTTGCCAAGCAAGAAGCTGGTCGCTGGCGCTGCAGTGGGGATGCAGGCAACCCCACGGATGGCAGTAGGGGTGTGTGAGGGTGTAGCTAAGAGCAGGCTTTGGCTCTTAATCTACCCAACATTACTACAAACATGGCCAGGTGCCACTGGGCTCCAGCTGAAAGGAGAAGTATCTATCTTCCGTTAAAGACATGTCAGTTTATACGCTCAATTCCTGTCTGGCCTCCATTCAGACCAAGCACTGAGGCAGCCCTCATAAGGTTTGCAATAAGCTCAGTGTGTGCTGGCAGTTCTCTTCCTCCTGCACTTATCAGCAGTCTTTGTACACTGCCTGCATCACTGGAAGGTTTGTCAGGAAGTGCTATAAATCTACCCTTTCTCACCACTTGCAAATACATGTCTCATGGGCCAAGACGCTGTTGTGAATGTATCTCCTTTCACAGCCACTACTACGCAAGGTCTTCCTGACCAAGAACACACTGAAGTTGGCAGCTCAGTGCCTGCAGGTTTCTCGGTGGCTCTCACTATGGGGTCTCTTTATTTATGTGACATTGAACTTTGAATCTTCGCATTTCTGGATGCTGACTATCATCATGTTTAAATTACTAGTTTTCGGTCCCCAGCATTCCAAACCTGCTCTCGCTTTCACCAGTTTTCTTGAAAGATGGTTACCATTCAGCTTCCAGGTGAAGATCTCACACTTTCACGTTACATAATTTTTTCACTTTACAAAACCATGTTTTCTTCTATAAGTATTCTTTTAAAAAAAGGTTTCTATCAATAAATACAAAGATCTCATTATCATGGATAACAGAAATGGTTTTCAGTCACAATGAAGAGCTAGGTCTTTGAAAACCACCTCCAAACTTCCAAAGGGTCTCAGCATTTTAGTTTATTATTATTTCTCTACAATCATCTGGCCAGAGGTTTCAACCCCTACTCATATTGAGTACCACTTCATGTATAGCCCTATTCATATCAGTGGGGACATTTGCACTCTAAGAGATCACTCCACTTCAACAGCATCAGAATCTGACAAACTATATCAAGAATCAACTATCAATAATTTGCCACTATTAGTACTACTTGCTAATTTAAAAAATTACACAGGTTTTTACATCAACTAACAATCAAACAGAAGCTTCCAACCAGAAGACATAATTTCTACATATCTCTTATGTAGAAGTAAAAAAATAATAATTTAGAGACCCCATAGCAAGAGCCACTGAGAAACCTGCAGCACTAAGCTGCCAACTTCAGTGTGTTCTTGGTCTGGAAGACCTTGCGTAGTAGTGGCTGTGAAAGGAGATACATTCAAAAAATAATAATAATTATGCCAGAGAAGTAAAAAAACTAATGCACATGAAAAAAGTAATTAAATATTTTTATACTAGTTATTGTTACTTTAATTTGTCAAGATAAAAGCTCACAGCTTGGTAGCACTGGATAGAAAACAGAATTTCCACTCTGCAGAACCTCTGATGTTCCAACATTTCCTTAGGTTTCGAAATGGAATGAAAACTCAACATTTAGAAGTTACTTCTAAAACAACAATCCTGAAAAATTTCAATGCAAAACGATTAAATCATCTCTTTTGGATAACACAGCATACTATTTCCACCTCATCTTAAAAGAAATACTTTAAACAAAGAGTCAGAACAAAGCCTTTTACTTTATCAAAGTGTAACATTTCAATACTGGCATGAAACCATTTGACTTTACTGAAATTACTCGTTTTTAGATTTTCTTATAAATTCCTTCATAAACGACGGTCCCTAAGCCTAAGATGTCAAACACCCCTTTGAGCCTAGCAGTTCACCAGGCTGCCAAGAAAACACTTCCTCTATTTCTGTCAAACACTTGTGATTTCCTAGGCATATATTCTATTCAGACATGCCAGGAAGGGAAGGGCAGTTACTTTCCTCACTGCAGTAGAGACTGACTTGACCAGCAAAGCCATGTCATCCTTGCCAGAGACAAGCCCTTCAGCTCGACTAACAGAAGCAGTGTAGACAAACTCTGCCTCTGA
>NW_017728925.1:19602054-19676450 GCF_001723895.1 Crocodylus porosus
CAATTTACTCTTGAAGGTGTTCAATGTAGGTGCTTGAACCACCTCCGCTGGCAGACTGTTCCAGACCTTGGGGGCTCGGACAGGAAAGAAATTCTTCCTTATGTCCAGCCTGAAACGGTCTTGCAGGAGTTTATGACCATTCGACCTAGTCATCTCTTGTTTACTCCATTTCATCCAGCCTAGCTAGGGTAACACATACACACAGCATACAGGTACCCAGTGCTTCAGGTGCTCCACCCACTCGATACCCGTGGGATCAGCGTGGTACCCTGAGGAGGGTCAGCGCCCTTCCCAGAAATGCCCAGGCTAGGAGGAGCCAGAATCGGGGAAGCACATGCCAGCTTGCAAAAGTCACTGCACCCACATGGGAAGGAGAACCCACCAATTTTTGTCAGCTGCCCAAGTTATAGTCTCTACAGCAAGAAGCTAGAGCTTGCAGATTGGCACCAACCTAGGTACCCCTACAGAAACTGACCTTGGCAGCATTTCAGTGGCAAGATTTTCACAAGGATTAAATGTCCTGGAGCTATTTCTCCAATGCACCAGGCACAAATAATCTTTTCTTCCCAATCCGACATGCAGGTCTTCTTGTTCTTCCTCTACTTTCTTATACAAACTGTGTGGCCACAAAGGAAAATCCCTGCTCTCCAGTTCTATTTAACTCTCCTAGTGACCTGAGCTGCTGGCATCGGGCAGGGCTGTATTTCACACTTGTGCCTTCCCGTCCCAGACTCCTGAGCTGCGGAGGAACCAGCCCAGCCACTCACTCATCTGCTCCTGTGGCTCTGTCTGCTCCTCACTTTGGCACGGGACGGTCCAGCGGGGTCCTTGACCTCCTGGCCCAGGAGGCACATACCTGGTGTCTGGCTGCTGGCAGCAGAAGGCTCCTTCCACTGGCTCTTGGGGGGTGAGTACAGAAAAGCAGCTAAGGGAAGGTTTTGTTCAATATAGAAAACACACAACAGTCAGAGCAAGGATGGCCAGTGAGCCAGGCTGGGGCAGGTGAACTGCCATCCATGGGACAGTTGTTGGTTATTCGCAGGAGGCTTCCTAGAAGCTTTGGGCTGCAACTCTTTCCCATGCTTTCTGCTTCAGTCCAAAGTCAGAGCCACCTTGCTTAGGAAACCCATCAACTTCCCTGTGGGTAAGAGCAGACTCCTGTGCCCTGTTTTCACTGGACCTGGCCAGCACGCTCTCAGCACTGACTGGGGAAGTTGGCAGAGTTCCTGCCCTTTCCACTACAGGTAAAGCAGTGCCTGCTATCTGCCTCCTCCCTTGGTTTTGCCAGTAACACCCAAGTTTCGCAACAGAAAGTTTTGCCCTGGCTGGAGCTTCTAAGAGCCTGTGTAATGCATCATATTTACTTACATGAGGGATTTAAGAATGGCCATAGGTAGGTGATAAGCATTTCTCAGTATCCACCTTAACCTGGTTTCATACTGACAATGTGTGTCATCACTGTCTCTCATGCATGAAAGTACAGTCTGCTCTTGCCCAAACACCAAAAGCTACGGCGTGACTCAGACGCATTGATCTGGTGGCACTATGCTTATGCATCACAAATGAATATGCTGACTCCGTTGTGGTTTCTGCCCTGCTTTTAAGTCCCCAGCGTGTTGAACAGCACTTCATGGGATTGCTTAGGTTGAGGACCGCCCTGTACAGGGGAAGGAGAGTCACGAACCTCTGTGATTTTGAACAACTTCTTCAAATGGTGACCTCTGAAATCCTCTCCCCAGTCGGTGTAGGGACACACCGCAGAGCATTCCTCCCAGAGCATGCATGCAGCTCCATTGGCTGCTGGCTCTCACGTTACATGTGCATTCCCAGGACCAAGAGGAATGGCTGGTCACTGAGATGCTCCCCATGCTCTCTTAGCCGGAAATCAACGTGCAACTGCTCCAAAGGTTTGCTGTTGGTGATATTCTCCAGATACACGGATCTGGTGGGCAGAGTTTTTGTCTGAACACAGGGAGCACATGTCTCACATTTCCTGTGAACATCCTCCACCATCTGGGAGCGGGAGAACCTATTCCAAATAAGTTCCAGGGTCCTTCCCCCGCCATCACGCAGCTGCCATGCGAGCACCCTGTAGTCTCCTGGTAGCACCAGTACTGCAGAGTATTCTTCACTGCACCATTACTCAGAATTACTTTACTCCATTCTTTCAGCACTTGTCTACACAGGGAGAGTTAGTGTGCAGTAAACATTTACATGCAGCACAGACACTGCTGCATGCTAGCTCTCTGTGTGATCTCTCTGATGGGACACAAAGAGCAAGGTACCTCATTCCACTTGAAAAGTGCACATTTTGATTTTTTGATAACTTTTATCTCGTTCAGACATGTTCAGGATTTCAACAAAAATAAAACCCTACAGCTCTTCAGTTTTCCAATGCAACAGAGAGGGAAAGACATCCGTCTATCTTTATCCCAACTACATAGCACGGGTTCATTGCAGGTAGATCCTGCCTGACTAACCTTGTTTCTTTTTATGACCAGGTCACAAAATGCTTAGATGCAGGAGTCGAAGTAGATGTCATCCACCTAGACTTTAACGAGGCCTTCGATACGGTATTGCATTCCAGTCTCATAAATAAACTAAGTGGCTGTGAGGCAGACGATTACATGGTCAGGTGGGTGGCACCCAGAAAGGGGTGGTGGATGGATCGATATCGACCTGGAAGGATGTGAGCAGTGGAGTCCCACAAGGCTTAGTCCTTGGACTGGTGCTATTCAATGTCTTCATCAGTGATTTGGACAAGGGCATGAGAGCACCCTGTCCAAGTTTGCAGATGAAACCAAATTATGGGGCAAAGTTAATACAGCAGAGGGTAGGGAAGGGATCCAGGTGGATCTGGACAGGTTGGAAAAATGGGCAGAACGAAATACGACGCAGTTCAACAAAGACAAGTGCAAAGTGCTGCCCCTGGGCAAAAAGACCCACCAACACACGTACAGACTGGGGGATGACTTCTCCACAGCACAGCAGCGGAAAAGGATCTGGGAGTCATAGCTGACTCCAAGATGAACATTAGTCGTCAATGTGACAAAGTGATCTACAAGGCTAACCACACTTTATCATGCATTAGCAGATGCATGACAGACAGGTCCAGGGAGGTGATCCTTCCCCTCTATGAAGCACTGGTCAGGCTGCAGTTGGAGTACTGTGTCCACTTTTGGGCGCCACACTTCAGGAGGGATGTGAATAACCTTGAGAGGGTCCAGAGGAGGCCACTCGTATGGTCAGAGGCCTGCAGGCAAGGCCCTACGAGGAGAGACCTAGATCTCTTTAGCCTCCACAAGAGAAGGCTGAGAGATGATCTTGTGGCTGCCTATAAATTCATCAGGGGAGGGCAGCAGGGAATAGAATATGCTCTACTTACTAGAGCATCCCTTGGAGTAACTAGGAACAATGGCCACAAATTCATGGAGAGCAGATTTAGGTTGAACGGTAGAAAGAACTTCTTTACGGTAAGGGTTGCCAGAGTCTGGAACAGGTTCCAAGGGAAGTGATGTTCGCCCCTACCCTGGGGTCTTCAAGAGGAGACTGGACAAGCGCCTGTCTGGAGTCATCTGACCCCAGCGCTCTTTCCTGCCCAGGGCAGGGGGTCGGACTCGATGACCTATGGAGGTCCCTTCTGACCCTAACGTCAGAATTTATGAATCTATAGTTATAAGTCTATAGTCTATGAATGTATAAAATTTATGAATCTATAGTTGGTCCAATACAAGATATCACCCTAAGAAATCCTTGCCTCTCGCATAAATCCTAGACCACCCCAGCTACAACATCACTCTTATACTACCAATGAAACATAACACTTTTTGCTGTAAATTTCTGCAGGAAACTGACTTTTTTGAGCAGCCCTAAAAAATCATTACCCACCACCTTTTATCTGAACAGCACAGATACAAGGTCTATAATCCCTTTATTTCATTTCCAAGTAGAAATTCCAAGTCATGCCTGTCATGACTCCTACAGAGCTCTGGAAGACTCTGCATCTCCAGTTCCTTCAGCTAGTTCTCAGCTGCGGTTCACAACCAGAGCCTCACCTGAGTTTGGGCTTCAAGAAAACAGCCAGAGACGGTACAGAGAGTGGCTGGCTTCTGGGTGAGGGCTCCGGCGTGCTTCTAAAGACAACACAATCTGAGCAGAATGAATGTGGTATTCGAAAGGAATAAGGAGTCATTGACTACTATAATCCATTTTAACAATTCATGTGTTGTATCTTCCTTTCCTTTATTCACCCAACGTTTAGTTTTGCTTCATGCACTGAACTTAAGGGTGTTTCAGGAGCTGTCCACAGTAATCCCCAGATCTTTTTCCTTTGGCTTAACATGTAATTTAGAACCCAGGAAGAGTAGACATCAAGGAGACGTTCCCTTCAGTGTTCATTAATTAGCATTTCTTAACACTGCCCTTCTCCTGTCTATTTACCTAGCTTGATTAGGGTTCCCCTGGAGCTCCTCACAACCACTGTAGTTGAGACTGACCTAAATACTTTTGTGTCATCTACAAATTTGGTCACTTCATCCCTTATTCCAGATGGGCAATGAATACATTAAATACCAGTTCCAGCGGAGAATCATCTGGCATCAATTATTAACTGTAACCCTTCATTCTTACTTAGATTTTTGTTTCTTGCTCATTTTTGGTCCACAACAGTACTTTCTTTTTCACTCCATGATTATTTAAGTTCCTTAACAGCTTCTCGTGCAAGTCTTTGTTAAAGGCTTTGGAAGGTCCAACTAAAGAAGAACAGGCAGGCAGCTGATGTGTTACCTTGCTGAAACAATCAGCAAACCCAGTTTTCCTTTGTACACTAGCATACCATGGCTATTGATGGTTTTATACTCCGGATTGGATGACCTTCCAATTTCTTACCACAGAAGGAAAGCAAACAAGGTGACAAGATAAAAGTACATATAAAATAACAAGAGCCATTAAACTGAAAGACAATAAATTCAGAATGGATAAAAAGAGGCAATTCTGACAGTATAAGTCATTGTGACACAGTATCATGGGGGTCACTTCTTAGCACAATTCATGGATGGATGGGGTATCTGGGTGGATGTCTAGAGAGTTGTACTAGTCAATGCACAGGTCTAGCACTAGTTTCTGGCACTGGTATCACAGCTGTCACCTGCTTGTTCCCAAGGTCTCTGGGCACTGCAGGAGGTTTATCGGGGAGATGAAATGCTGTTCCTGCCTTTGACATTTCTGCTGTTCTTGGAAGGTGCTTCTGGAGTGCCTGTGGCCACGCCGGTGATGCTGACTCATCAGGAAGAAGTGTCTTTCAAGATTCCCACATGCTTTGGCACGCAGTTAGGACTATGCCCTCCAGGCCAGGGAGAGACAGACATGTCACAGAAATGAACAGGGAGTTTCAAAGTGCTGGATGCTTGTGAAATTTCACTTTGCCCTGCTTTCCTTTTGAAAGATGGAGCAGACCTCAAGTAGGAATCTACAGGTAATCCTCAGACTTTGCCACAAACCCCCCACCCCACCACCTTTCCAGTGACATCCCTTTCAGGTATCAAAAATATTTTGACTCTTTGCATGGCAATAGCTTCCTGGGGTTGCAGCCATGGATCAGGGCCTTCTTGTGCTCAGCATTTAAACCCAGAAAACCACAAAATAAAATGACACTTCTTACCCCAAAGAACTGCAGTCTCATGTACTGTGCCATTAATGGTAGCCCATGACACTTTCCTCCCTGGCAAACTATTCACATTCAAAATTAGTTTATACATGAAGGACCTGGTTTTCCAAAAATACCAGGCCAGTCTCAAACTGATGTGCACAAATTTGCCTCAGGACTTGCAGGTGCAAACGGGTGAATTTTGATGTCTAGCTCCTTGATTTGTCAGTGGACACATGGGGGCAATGTCTGAGAGTTCAGTTCACAGGTGAAGACATACACGAGCCAACTGTAACCTTGAATTAGTTTCTGTGCAATGAGAAGACAACAGTTTTTGCAATCTTTCTGCTCAGCAAGTTGAACGGTGTTTTCACAGTTCTGCAGCTCTGACAATTCTGGCCGCAAACCTCTAGAAGTCCATGGGGTTTTTAATTTGAGGGTCATCCTGACCATGGGAGGCAGCAGACAGCAGAAACTTAGGTGGGCCCTTCAAAGGGAATCAGGCACGTGGTTCTCATCGATGGTCAGCAGGAGTCAGCCACTGAATCCCTGTGTGCTCGATGATTTGATCCATAAACAATCTACCTAAGGACACTCCTACCATCTATATCAGAAATTACCTGTGGAGTTGCATACATTCCCTCAGGCAGTAGCAGGATCTTGTACCATGCACCTTTTTCAGCTTAGGACTGGCAAGATAAGATCTCAAAAGAATTCAGTAGTGAGGTAGGTGATGAAATGCTCCTGTAGTGTCTGAATACATCAGGTTTGGGTTGTTTTGACTCCTGGCTGTATATTTAACTTTCACATGCTGCGAGATGAGCACCTTCCTGCCTCCTGCCCGTCATGGAGAGAAGAAGAGCATTCCCGTACACAGCACTTACTTACTCTAGCAATAATCCAGCTGACATCAGACAAACTAGGCATATATTATTCCAAAGCGATTAATGCCCTAAGAGTCATCTGTACCTGTACTAGTACATGGGATTTAAACCACGTGTGTTGGGGAAGTGAATGTACACATTCCCCAAAGCGGTACTGATTTGTACAAGGGAAAATAACTTGTGTAAATTAAGACCCTGAAGATGGTTACTGACTTCTGCCATGCCCTATTTTTTGCACTGAAGGAATAAAAATGCAGTATTAGGTAACAGAAAGGGCAAGGAAGCCTTATCAGCCAGGATTTAATAACTGGTTCTTCAGATATGAACTGTGGGCATGGCATGAGGATCACCTACCCATCTCTGAACTAACAGAAAGGAACAGACCTTGGCTTAGTCCTCAGCAGAGAGACCTGCCCTCTGAAGGCAGTGCAAGACAAGTGAGACCCAGCTCCCCCAGTCTGACACAGCATCGGGGCAGCCTGTGTCACGGCTGGTGTGGTCCGGGGAGCTCCCCGCCGCAGCGTGGGCAGTGGCAAGGGAAATGAAGAGTCATGCTGCCTTGCAGCAATCTTGCTCTCCCACCTACAGCTCGGGACGTGGCACCTCATCTTCCTCTCCAGCTGCACCATTGCTGATCCAGGGATGGGCCTGGCAAACTCTACCAGGACCTGCCGCCTGCTCGCCTCTGTGGTGAGAAAGATTCCTATGGGGAAGTCACTTGGAGGATGCCGAATGAAAGGGGCAAAGGCGCATCCTCTGTTCCTTGGACACGTGTCTCAGAGGTACCGGATGAAGAGATGGGCTATACAGAGCAGCTCTTTTCTGACCAGCATGGTTGGGCTACTTGGGCCAGACCTGACAATTCTTGCTCCATCCCGTCTCCTCCTCCCTCCTCGGGCCCGCGTCCAGGACAGAACTGCCAGTCGGTCTTCTCTGGACATGCCCGGGGGGTTAACGTTCGTGCACCACAGAGACCAAGGTCCCAGTACTCCAGCTAGGGCAACCAATCTTGCACATTAAATATTTCTCTTTCTAGTTCCCTTCATGTCAGCATGGCCCGGTCTCTAACCAGGGGCGTGCTGTCCCCTCATTCACTGCACCTCTCAGCAATGCAAACAGGACAGCACAAAGAAGGGCCAAGACCCTCGGAGAAGAGGGAGTGGCCACAGACATACTGTGAGGCTGACCAAATCACAGACCCGCCAGCCGAAATGTAGCGGGCAGCCTCCTCCTATTGTGCAGGATGCGCCAGCTGAGATGAGCGGAACAGCATGGGGCGGGGGCGGGGAGGGATCAGCTGTGGGCCTGATCCCAGCTGCATCCACGCATCTTTGTTACGGGCAACAAAGAGCAGAAGAAAAGACTTTTGTCCTTTATTGCAAGAGCGTGCAACCTGCAACTCCCTGGCAGGGCTGACAATGAACCGGATGGGATTCATCTATTGTCTGGCACTTGAGTTTCCCCTCCCCCCAGTAGTCACTCCAAACTGCCGAAATGATGGGCGGCGCCTTGTTTTGCTAATGACTCAGTCTTGCTCTGGCTTTGTCTGTGCCAGACTCGCAGCCTGGAAAAGCAAGTTGGCAGGGCTTGCGCGTGTTGAGAGATGGCTATGGAATAAAGCTTGAGACATGTGTGAGAAAAGGGGCAGCGACAGGCTGGAGAGTGAAGGGGGCCTGGAAGCCACAAGCAGCGCTAGGGCTCTGCACCCACTTTTCTGGGACGCCACAGTCTCCCCCGATACGGGCCACGGGGAGCTCCCCTCCCTGCAGCCAGGGCCTGGGAGTGGTGGCCCTGGTCCAGAGGGGCAGGATGAGTGCTGCTCAGGGCCACGAAGGCCCTGTCAGAGCAGGCAAGATACCAGACCCCCTTCCGGATGCTAATCCTATTCTTCTGCTGGAGAGCAAATCATTTTTGTGTATTTTTCCTTGGCTACAGAAAAAAGATACTTAACCACAACAAACCTGTTGCCAGCAAATGTCAGTCTTAGCTACTCAGGTCTGTGTTACATGCGCCAGCTACCAAGTTCTGACTGTCATTTACTTTTTACTGGAGAAGTACCTCACACATTGACACACAACTCCTGGCAATCAAGGCGCCCTGGCATTCTTCTGGAAGCAAGCATGTGCAGTACTCTGAGACATGAAAGCAAGTTAATTAGATTTAGCGCTAGAAGGCACTTACAATTGCTTCTTAAATCTTCTCTTACAACACTTGTTTGGGAGTGCGGGAAAATTCTCCTTGCAAAAAAATTACTTTGTTAGCTTGGGGAGGAGGGAAATTCAGTCCGGAGGAGTTCAATCTTACATTTACCCTTCCTCCCCACTCCAAAACCCTCAACCCGAGATGCGGCCAAGTAGCCAATTGTTCCACCGTCGTGAAATGTATCACGACAGGAAGGACAAACCTCACAATATTAATATGACAGGGAGAGAAGGCAACTCATGTCTAGTTAGTGCTCAGAAGTTTGAACTGTGAATTTTTAAAAATAATTCCCCTTTGGAAGGTGCCGGAGTGCCAACCAGCCACACAGAGGAGCGCCTGTGGTTGCCCCATTTCCTTTTCTTCAATGAATTCAGTACCAGCACAAGCAGCGGGCTTTGCAGCCCAGGTGCCTGCAGCCATCTCTTTCCTGTTGACGGATAGCATCTTCTCTGTTGCGGCAGCATGGGAGGGCCGCAGACAGGCATGGGGCCCCTTCCCGCACCCAGGCACCAGCCACGCCAGAGGATTCCTGTGTGGATGGGGACAGAGATGGCGGCGGGTCCCCAGGGTCTCAGCCATCTCACATGGCCAAAAGCCTGGTCAGTCTTTTTTCCCAACACCAGTACGGCACAAGGACTTCTCCTCAACTTTGAATCTCCCCTGAGGAACAGCCAGCTGATAAACAGTTTTTGTGGTATGTATATCTGCCCAAAACTGGACTAAGAGGCCAACTCATTCTCCCTAGTTATCATCAGCTGACATCACTGTTTGGTCATTATTAGTCTGACAGACACTAGGGACCCAAGGGCAGAGGTGTCACTTCCATGGGTTCAGCTTGGAGACACAGCTTCATTTCTGGATGACTATTCTACCTGGATGACTATTCTACCTGCAGCCTAATACTTAGCAACTATCCTTCAAATACAACTTTCCTAAAAAGACTGAAGTCTATACAAGAAGCTATCCAAAATCTTGCTGCTTATAACACTGCATCACTTCTAAAAATATATATATTTGTACACTGCTATGCTTCTGGTAGAGTGAATGCTGAACGTTGTAAAAGATGAGAAGAGCAATAAGGATGGACTGTGCACAGTAACAAAAGGAATGTTGGAAACAGACTCATGGGGAAAGAGAGAGGGCTGCAGAAGAAAGAAAGATCCAGTAGTAATAAAAATACTACCTTGCACACATATAATGTCTGCCACAGGTAGTGCCTGTCACCCAAGGCATTCAGAGAATTTTACAAACATTATTAACTAAGACAGACAATAGCCTGGGGGGGAGTATTACCATTTGCCTGATCCTGCTAAGAAGCAGGTAGTAATAATAATAATAATAATAATAATAATAATAATAGTAATTATGTAAAATTATGTAAAAATGTAAAAAGTGGATGGTGATGATGATGGTGATGATAATAATTATTATTATTATTATTATTATTATTATCATTATCATCACCATCATCATCACCATCCACTTTTTACAGCTGCATAAACTGAGGCATTTGGTAGTGTTTAGCTTTTTTACTAATGATCTAGTAAAGGGAATAAAGAACATAATAATGCAAGTAGCACAAGAAACTGAATGAGCAAGGAACTACAAGCTGGTGCTGAGGCATTAGAAACTACAAGCAGAAAGTAACAAGCAAAACTGAATCTGAGTTGGGGCAGGAATACAGCTACCAGGACAAACACCCCACATAAAGGAATAAAATGCAAAGCAGCAAAAAAATTAATGCAGGGCTGACAGCATGAAAGAATTAGGGCCCCACCTTCCCTGGGATGAGTCAGGTGCATAACGCTTGGTATGAGGACATAAACCTTTGCAGGACTCAGGTCCAGCTGCTTGCTGTTTCAAGCACACATGCAATGGCTGGCAGGAATGAACTGGGAGAATGGGCCAAGTTCGGTCTGGCTTTCATCTCTGGGACTGGCTCATGCATCTTCATAGCTGCATGTCCGAGAGGCATGTTCTCCTGTACCTGCCTATCTGAAGGATGTCCCCTTCCAGCCCTGGCACAGGAGCAAGCCACTCAGCACTTACTTGGGGGCTAGACTATCTACGGGCGGATAACTGATCCCAGGCTGATAGTAGGAAAGGAACTAGACATACACCCACAGTCAGTGTAAGACATGCAGACATCAACAGCAATGGGAGCAAAGCTTTTTCGAACAAGAAATGACAATCATGAGCCTTTTTATTGTCAGAGTTTGTCCTGCAGAAAACAGACTCTCCACAGCTCAAGTAGTGCCTGGAGTCCATCTTTTTCTACTTTATTTTGCTGCAGTTTCTGTCCTGCCAACTCTTTCCCGGCCGCCTGGCAGCTTCCCCTCTGGGTGACACAGGGCCACCCTAGTGAGACGCTCGCAAGGAGACAGTCCAGGCCTCTCACTCACGCTCCCTGGCCCTGCTTCTGCTCCCAGTTGGCTGCTGAACCCCTTGCCTTGCATGCAGCCAGTGTGATCAGCACTGATAGCACAGACAAACAGGGGTGACCTTGTTACTGTGCTGCAATTTGAGAGGATCCATGTCCCACTCAGCCCTCACAAACTACAGGTAGTCAGCCGGTCCTTTGAGCCCCCACGCACCCCAGGCCGTTGGCCTTTGGAGAATGCCGGCAGAGGAGGCTTGAGATCAGCTTCCAAGAGGTTCCTACGCTTAAGTGGCCAGAGAAGGGACCTGGGAGTCAGGTTTCTGGGTTAGTCCCACAATGGCAGACCACTTGCTGCATGACTTGTGCAAGTTATTGACCTTATCTGCACTTGAGAGATAACATCAGCCTCCAAGAGGCTTGTGATGAAACATTTTGCTATTCTCACACAGAACGTGAAAGCTGTTGTTACTAACACTGTCAAAATGATTAATTAGTCCGACTGTTCCCTTTCCATCACAGGGATTACAAATGATGGATCCCATGTAAGTTAAATCCCCTTTATTTGAAAACATTACTGAAGAGAAGAAACTAAATGGTAATACTAACTACAGTGACTGTATATTTATTTGAGTAATTATTTTTAAGATATTTAATTATCAGCCAAATGGAAAGGGAAATGGAATTAATGTACAGTAATTTTTAGCTACTAAATCTGACATGTAGGTGGCAGTGCACCCTCTCTGCTAGCATATGTGTTCACAAGTCATTACACTGCATATGAGCTGATTTTTAACCCTCCTACAAGTGGTCCTGGCTTTTGCTATTCCCAATCTCAGGCTTTCAAAACACCTTTCCAGCGCACTGCTTCCTACGCATGGCAATTCCCTCCATGCATCGAGTCAGTGGTCTAGTGTGCCTGGCCCTCAGCATCCCTGCCTCAGCAAGGATACAGGAGAAGGGAGTTTTCCCCATTTACTGGGCACCTCCCCAGTGAAATATTTTGCTTCCTACCAACGCCAAGAAAAATGATATTTCACAAATTTCAGAATGTTGTTTTACTTCTGCCCTGCGTGTCCTTGGCACATTCATTAGTTCAGACCATAGAATTAGCTGAAAATGAGTTACAGATGGACACAGCACACCAGAACGCTACCATTTGTTTAAGACCCATTATGCATATGTACCTCGCCCAAAGTGCAAACTAGAGCAAGGGCAGGAAAGAGACAGCCAGTTTCCACTGCTTCATTTTACAAATAACTTTTACTAAAGCAACTGATATAGAGCTTAATTCCTTCCACATCATTTTGGGCATTTTTACCTGTCTTAAGAGGGGCTGCCAAGCATGGCAACATATCTACAAACAGAAAGAAGAGATTGTGTATGGGCCTCTGGTCTCTGGCTGTCATGCTGGCACTCGCTGGCCATATTCCCACAGTATGCCAGGCATGCCCCTCAGGACGAATCCCTCTGGAAGACGTGCTGTCCTGTGTGTCCAGGAATGACGTTTCCAGGGGCAGTAATCACCATGCCTGGTGCAAAGAGAGAGTTGGGTTTCTGGAGCTGCTTAGCTGAGGAAGCTGCATCTGCCAGGTTTCAGGTTTCCCCACAAACTGAAGGCTCGCAAAAAAAGCT
The DNA here is from genome assembly GCF_001723895.1 of Crocodylus porosus. Taxonomy (NCBI): domain Eukaryota; kingdom Metazoa; phylum Chordata; order Crocodylia; family Crocodylidae; genus Crocodylus; species Crocodylus porosus. The sequence continues at coordinate 19,614,797 of NW_017728925.1, forward strand.
TCATCCAAAGCCTCCCCTCATGAGCTAAAGGAACAGGCTTGATGGAAACCAGGCAGAGCTTGGAGATTTCATGCCCTCTCAAACATGAAGCTCAAAGCAAAGGCACCATATGTCAACAGAAGCAACATCCATCTGACACCATGTTCCAAACCTCAGCAAGCTGAAAACCGTCCAGTTCCACGCAGAAGCCTCAGCCCTGCCTTCCAGCTTACCCTCCCAGTGCCAGCCCTGCCTCCGCCCCCACAGCACTTCCAAGGCTTTCATACATGATTTACAACTCATGCTGCTATTTCAGTGCTCAGCCCCTCACAACCTTCTCTTCTAATGCCGAATCCTGCAACAGCCATGCAACTCCAACCCTGAACAGTCTTCCAGGGGCCACAGACTGTGCAGGAATTTTGTGATGCTGAAAAACGTCCACTCTCACTGCATCTACACTTGAAAATTGTGCATCTATTTCCCAGTAATGGTGTTGCCATATCAGTGGCAGCAATGCTGTGAGCACTAGAATAGGTGGGACTAAGAATATTGCTTAGATGCATCATTGTTGGACATTGGGTACAAAGCTGTAGATGATGAGACACAAGTTCTTAGGGTGACATACACGATGGATGTTATTCCACGCAAAATTTGAATCCAGAGCCTAAACATGCTGTACCACGAGCAGCCATCACTACTACTACTTCAGGTTAATGGATCACCTGTGCATGTCCAAACGTGTTTCCTAAGTCTATACCCACACCAACTCAGACTTAGCAAAGCAGAGAGTGGGATGAGGTTTACGCTGCTAATTGTGAGTGTACTTGGCAGTATCTGCAGCATACTTGCATAGTGTCTGCTACGACACATTAGTTTCCCACCTGTGTGCATAAAAGTAGCTGTACAAATGGGTTCCCAGAGAAATCTAGATGGCTGCATCCATAGCACAAGAAGGAGATGGAGACAAATTACTGGCTGGTGCCATACTTCACCCTAGCCATAGCACACCATGTCAGCAGCAGTCTCAGCACCATCACTTATGAGCTTAGGCAAGTGTGCTACGCTTCAAAACCCATCCTCATCCTCTACACAACAGGAGTAACAACCTTTGCTTCTTGGCCTCTCCAGTATGTTGTGAAGGGCTCGCTGCCTGGTGCACGTACAGCAATCCTTAGGCCCTCTCGTCGGGGCCTACGATAATGCCGGTGGCAGCTTCATGAGAGGAGCATGTTTGGGGAGGATAATTCTCCTTCTAAACAACAAATCAACAACATGAAAAACTTCCAGTGGGAAAAAAGCAGCATCAGATACCAGACAGGTCAGGCTTTCACTGCAAATCCACTTGTTAGCTTTCAGCCCTGGGGTCCTGTATCCTCATTTTAACTAAACACCACAGGTGTTTCATGGCAGGGATTCGGGAAGGAACGAGTATCAGAGCCGCCTCCTCCTCAGCGTGGAGGAACAGTCCCACTCCAGATTCCTATTCCCTGACTGCAGAGCAGGAAAGCGCATAGCACAACTGCACGAAGCTGCGAGCTTTCCCGAGGAGCTCCTGTGACCCGTGCACAGCCCACTTCAGTCGCGGCTTGTTCTGCCCAGGAAGGGGGGAGCACTATGCTGCCACAACATGACAGGAGAAAAGCAGAGCCCTATGTAAGTCCAAAGAGCACTGTGCAAATGTCAGATAAAGGGTGGATTCGTTTGTAAATCCACATGTGCCTACTGCTGACATAAGAGCAGGAGAACACAGAAACAAGAATGACTTGGCAAGCCTTTCTGCGGCCAGTACTGGGGCAGCCTGGCAGAGGTCTGGGTGTGTGGACTGACATTCAGGGAATGTGTAATTTTTCCTCTGGCCCAGCCTCTTTCACAGCTAGAGAAACTCCTCTCTCTTCCAAAGGGCTTGCTATGAATCACTTGCTGCTGCTAACAGAGGGTGTGAGTTGCCTGCAGGCTTCTTGGGATCCCATGAGAGAAATTATCCAGCAAGTTCGCAAAAAGCATTCTAAAACTTTTCATCATGAGGTGTGCTAATGCCTTGCTTCACTGTCTCATCCACAAGCCAGGGCCCTACCTGCCCCAGCACACCAGGGTGCTTCTTGCCCTGAGCGTTGAGGAGAGAAAAGTACACAGGGTGTTTGAAGACACTGATGCTTCTCCCTACACACAAATCAACTTTTCCTCTGTGATCCTTCAGTCAAACATAAGGCTAGTCTATGGGTCTCAGTCATTTTCAAGGCAGCAGACTGTGGTCACTTCCAGATGTTCTGGACATGTCTACGTCAGGTCCCTGCTGAAGGAGAAACTCCAGCACAAAACACAGACATCTCTGATGACAGCAGGTAACAGGCGAAAAGAGGAGAAGGGGAATCATGTAGGGGTCAACGAGCACATCTGCCCCAATTTGAACAAATCACACTAAGGACTGGGGGCTGGGGGTAGCCTTTAACCTTCATGTGGCATTAGTGTTAGGGTCCAGCACTGCAGGAGCAAATGCACAACACCGCTGCTGTGTATTAAGCGCCGGTGCAATGAGGCATGCGCAGGGACACAAGGTTCTGTTTGTTGGGTGGAGAATCGAAGTTACCGCCGTGTGCCGCCTGACTTGACCTTCGCACCTGTGCTCTCAGATCAGCACGCTCCACTCGTGCACATGGGCAATACTGCCCTGCACTTGCGTCACATGCACTGATGACAACACACAACGCCAGGCAGTGGAGAAGCAGGCCCAGCTTGGAGACTGCAGCACAGGGCTCTGCCATGCTGTCCTCTGAGGCAAGTTTCAGGTACGTGCATGCAACAGGAAGGTGATTGGGCACCATCCGTGGGCTATAGACAAGTGACTGCAACTAAAATAAGTCTTGTGTTCTGTGCAATAAATTTTCCCAAACTCCAGTAAGGAGCACTGTAACATTTACTGTTGCTTTGGTACCTCCTGGTTTTGCTTGTGAGCAGAGGAAAAGCAAGCCAGGAAGAGCAGTCTCTTCCGCCTGTCTCCTGGTACATTCTGATCGCTGCTGGCCAGATTTACCCTAACAAAGCCAGTGCTAGAGTGACTTACGGACTCCCAAGGTTTGAAGGGTTTGGCTAATACTTGGTTAAGCATCTGAATGCTTAATTTGGGTGTTTCAGCCTTCCAGACCATCTGAATGTGCTCCCCTTCTCCGACACAGGGCGCTCCCAGCTCTGGGGAGATGGAGCCACCAGCACCACGGCTGCTTGAGGTGCTTTGCAGAAGAAGGGTAAATGAAAGGAGCCCTTGGCAGGGGTCCTCATCCTGTGATTTTACATCAGAATCAGCGGCACTGGAGCTGAGGTCAGAATCTGGGCCAAGGTGATTGCAAGCAGAGTGTGTAGTCACTGCACAAAATTAACTGAAGAGACAAAGGGTTCATACGATGTAACCACAGTTAGCTGTGTGCAGATTGCAGCACCAAAAATTGATTTTTTCTTTTCTGCAATAGTTTAAAGCATTTATTACGTAATCATCACTTCCAGCCTGTTTTGACAAGCCACCATGCTGGAGTTCTCAAGCCTTTCCATGTCCTTGTTAGTCCATGCACCAGCTCAGCGTGACACAAGATGTGTACGTTTGGTACAGGAACGGGAAACCGAGATGCATCGTTCACAGCTGTGAGTTTCCTGCCACACCTGGCTAATGGGGAAAAAAACAGAACCCAGCTACTGTTGGAAAAGGTCCCATTCAAGGTACAGGTTGCATAACCTGCCCTGAGGGGAGAAAGGAAAAAGGGTGGGTATCTTTTTCCCAAACAAATAAAAAGTCTTTGCAGGCATGCTTTTGTGCAGCCAAACTGTGAAGACATTTAAGGAAGTGCCTGCCATGCTTTGGATGTGGGATGGTTGTCTCTTCCCCCAAGAGTCACTCAGGCAGAAGACAGGGAAAGGTGGAGACTAACTGGTTGACAGATGCATGAGCTTTTGTAGGCAGCAACCTACTTCAGATGTCCACGCCTCCGAACCAGTTTGTCTCTGAGGTGCCACCCTGCTCTACCTTCTGCCTGCCCTCAAACCAACGGGGCTAACCGTAACCATCTCCATGCCCGAGGCTGGCTCAGCAACCTACAGCCTGCACTCGCTCTATTGCTCTGCAGCACTTAGCATAGCATTTCCTACCACGTGTGCTCCTCTCTGTGCCCAGGGAAAGAGGTGCCAGAAAGCAGTCGTTTCACTTATTTCAAACACTGCTTCTAGCTGGGATCAAACTTGGGAGTTGGCTGATACATAGCAGGGCACATCTGTCCTGCTACTGCCTGAAGTTTGGAAAGTCAGTGCTGTTTCAGGGCTCTACTTCTCATGAGCATGACTGCAAAGCATTCTGCTCTATTTTGTCAGATCCCATGTTACTCCAAGAGCTCTGAATGCTTTGAAAAGAAACCATGGCCCTGTGCAGGACGTGCCAGGAGTCCGCAGGGCAGTGAGGTGTTGGCAGGGCTGTGCAGACAGCCAGGCGCACAGAGCTTGCATGTGGGAAGGCTACCACCTGACAACCGCCTGGGTGACGAGATGAGGAACTGAGCTGCTGCAGGTGGGGAACGGAGCTGTAGTTCCGTGACTGGTATAAAGTTTTATACGCTCCTCGATGTATGCGCCTTGTCAGGATTTACAGTAATTTAAGGTGTGTGTTACTCCTCCAGGCATGGAACTCGTAAATATTACCCTGTACTATTTGTCACTGGCTCCTCTGCCGTGTATGAAAAGAAATGCGATACTTATCTCTGTATCGTTAGCATATTAAACAGTGGGATTTATGGGGTTCGAGATTTCACTTGCTTTGGGAACATTAACTTCCTCAGTAAAAGACCTGGATGAAATAGGAGGAATGCCAGCCTACCCTGAAAGTAGCTCTGGATCCTCAGGTGTGCAGAAGCCTCAGGCCCAAGAACATGCAAGTATCAAACTCTGACCTTCACTGCACTGCTCTTCTCCTCTGTGTTCCCATCCTTTATCCCCTGTAACCAGCATCTTTTTCCTCCACCATCACCATCAGACAAACGGGACAACAAAAGCTTATCTACAGGTCTCCAATTCCCACCCAGATCTTCATCCACGCAGACTGGAGCCATCAGCTCAACCTTTTACTTTGCTATTCCCCAGGAACAGAAGATACAGAGGAGCCTCTGAAATATGCAGTCGTGTATCTGACTCCAGGTTCTGTGTAGAGATGATATTTTGGTACTAAAAGCTGCTGGAAATAATTAGGAACGTGTATTATTTTTGGACAACTTTTACATGAATTCATCTTCCCACTGCATAAGGAAATACACTACAGTATGGAAAGCACATTTTACAGTATCTTTAAATAAAGCACACAATAGCATATTATCCACGTAGTGCAGAAAACTGACAAGGTAACCTTTACAAACCTCACCGATTTATAAACACCTCTGCATAGGACAAAGCTGAGCCACAATGGCCAGTGCATTTGATACTGCACAAATGACAAGAAATCCCTTCTTGTGACTACAGTTTTCTGTCAAAATGACACAGAGAAAAACACCTCTGAAAAGATTAAATGCATATGTGTATCTCCATCCTTCTGGATGGGCAGCGGCTTCAAGACAGTGCTCTGAGGTAAGGTAACTTCAAGGTAAGCAACTTCAAAGCGCAAACAATACTGCTCCCGTTCTTGCTCCGAGAAGAATGGTTTCATGTCATGTTGGGCTCCAGGTCTCCACTACGCAGTACATATATACCTCCGATGTATGCCTTTAAGCTGTATCTTTTCTCCACCAATCCAAATAGGACGATCCGTTAAGAAGCATTTACAGCTCCTACTGTACATTTCCATTCTGTCACTTAAATGGAACAAAATGTTCTCCATGGAGTTTCTGCACAAAATTTTGTTCTCAGCAACATCTGTTATTGTTATTAGAACAAGGGTTGCTTCCATTCTTGGTGCCAGAATGTTTTAATATAAGGTTTGTTCCTGTGCATCTTATTTTTTCTTAAACAATCAGGACAGATTTGTTATTCTTCAAGCCATTTTTGTTGTGGTTTAGTTTTAAAAACCTCTCCATTGTCTTCTTGCTGATGTATGTGGCTGCTGTTCTCGAGCTGAAGGTACCAGAGGAAACTCTGTGGTTTCCATTTTTTCTTCTTTACGCAGACTCCTTCTCAGTGTGTCAAACGCTAACTCCGCAGTTGGGAAACAGCCTTTCCCTAATCCCTTTTGAGAATGGCTTATGCTTCAAGTCAGACTTTTGCAGGCTGGACTCCATACCTACATAAGGTAGCCTTCCTCGTTGTGCCTCTTTAAACATGTCATATAAGTATACACACAGATAAAGAGGGAGAAGCAGACAGACAGGCAGGAAGCACCCTTAATTTAAAGGATGAATCTTATTTGATGCACCTAATAAAAGGGCTACTAATAAGTATTTTAAAATGTGTGTCAAATTCTCCACTTTCAAGGCTCCCTGAAGGCACTGGTTTGTGCTAGTATAGATTTCAGCCCTATGTTTTAAACAGCCATTGGGGAGAAGGATTAGACAAGGTTGTGCAAATGCATAATTTTATGCAGATAATAAATATCTTGTAGGAGAAGTGCTATTAAGATAAGCCTTATCTCATATTTCCCATAGTCCCATTCCTTCTTTGAGAGAGAGGGAGGGTGTAACAGTCGACAGTGCCTTCAGTTCTGTTCTACTCATGTTCTTGTACCATGCCCATGGCTACCGAGTTACAACATCTTGCTGCGCTCTGCCAAGGGTTGGATTAAATGACAGACGTCAAAAAGCAGGATGTTCAGTTCACAGTGAAATCTTTCCTGTGACTTTGCAAAGGAAGCATGAAGGCCTATTGAGCACAACAGAAATCCCCACCCCTCCTTTCCAGCAGTGTGAGCAAAGGGCAAAAGCAGAGGTGTGCAACATGTGCACAGGCCTCCTCTGCACTGTCGTGGCCCAGGCTAACTTTAGGCATCAAAAGAGACATGTCCTTTGGATAAAGTTGAAAGGGGAAAGAACAGATCCAGCCAAGCGTGGGTGCTTTCCACATGCAGCCAGTGCAGGAAGTGAAAGAGAGCCCACACACCCAGAAGTGGGCCACTCAAAGGCTCAAGTGCCAGCAGCATACTGCAGGTAGATCAAGCTGTTAGAGAAAAATGCACAGAAAACCATACTTCTTCTCCACGGAGATCATCATAGGAGGTTCACTGGGACACCCCCCCCCCATAGCCTCAGCCTGCTTTCCCTGGATTCACTTTTTCCATTATTCCCCTTTTAACACCTCCCGTCACTCATGTGCACAGACTGTGGCCATCCCGTCTCCTAGGACAGCTCAGCCCTATCACTGCTCTCCTCTCTCCACTGGCCCATTTTTATTATTTATCTGTCCTCTCTAATATTTGCAATTCTTTCCATTTTAATAAATTAATGAACCTCATTAACATGCAGCTGATTCCCACTCCCAGATTATTAATGAAAACTAATTAAATTAATGAGACTGGACTTAGTACCAATTCCTGGGGAACCTAACTAGACAACTCTCATTAATTAGATTCAGTGCTGTTTAGCATCACCCCTGTTGAACCATCCTTTAGCTAGTTCTTAGTTCATGGGACTGCATTCCTATGTATGCTAATTTACAGGCACTATTCAGTAAATTGTTCATGAGGCACACCAAATGATTTACTCAAACCCAAATGTGTAACAGTACTATAGTCTCATCATCCACCAGGTCAGGAACACTATCAGGAACATCTATACCCCCTCAGCTCATCTTCCTTAACCTACAGCCTACACCCTGGTCATCTCACAGCTAGGGTATTGCTGAAGGCTGTACACGTTCAGTCCACCCCAGAAGTAATGGCTTGTGCACTGTGAAGCTGCTGGCTGAATAGTGTGCCTTGGTAGAAACACACGGCACTAACGGCCTGGAAAGTGCGCGGGCACATGCCGCTTTCTGGGTAGGGCTGGGTGTTGGGCTTGGCCTACTGCTGCGAACAGCCTCATTTTCCCCATGTCATACACCACAATTATGATCCGTGGGACTTCCCGGTACCAAGAAGGAGCTGCCAGCCGATCGTCCTCAAAGCTGGCACCAAGCTGTGGGATTCTGGCACCCACTTGGTCCAAGACAGCCCAGATCTGCTGACCTTTAAGGGAGGCGGCAAGGCTAGGCTAGGCTTTTGTCAAGGCAGCATATAACAGGGGGCTAGTTTTGTTGGGGAGGCAGGGTAAGAAGGCAGGCTGATTTAACCTCTAGCGGACTGTTTTGTTATTCTGGGGTGACAATGTATTCCAATTATCTCAAGCACGGGGCAAGCATTTTACTGCATATATCATTACAAATAACCAGAATAACTGGATGAATAATGAAACATTCAAATGTCAACAGGTTTGTAATTTTTTTGAAAACAAAAAAGCATGGGGAGGCGAGGAAGTTGCAGAATCTGGTGTTTGTAATGAAACTGCTTCAAGAAATCTGGAAAGAAGACATACATGTTGAAAATCATGTATGCTTGCACTTTAGCTCAGTTTTAGCATTCACTTAGGAAACACCCTTTCATATCCCATGGACTATGGATGTGTAATTGAAAGGTTACATACAGGGTCATCAGCATGGCACACAATGCCTCTAGCCTTATAATACACTTTCAACTTCAAAGGGATTGGCTACATTCCTGAACCTTGTACCAATAAGCACTAATAACACTGAAAAATGAAAACCAAAACAGATGTCTCCAATAGCATTGATTCTTCTTAGCTGTTCACAGCTATTCTTACACGTCTAGGCATAACGAAGTAAAGTCCTCTCATGTTGTGTGCAAAGCTGAGTTGCGCCATGGAAATGCCACTGGAATGTTCACCTTCGCTTTCGCCTTTTTCACCCTTGACAGACCGTCTCCATTATCATCTTAAGAAAAGCTGTTTAAAATGTCATTTAAAAATGCACCTAAATATGTAAACTCTTATGTAACAATGGCTGGAGCTGACAACAGTACATATTGCTTGAAATGCATTTTGGACAAATGTGAATATAAGATACATTAGAAGGGATCAACTGAACTATGCAGATATGCATAGAGGTCCCTACATTAACCCAGCAGCCAGACAGCCCAATGGAAACCTGCTCTCCTTGCATGGTGCTGGTGGTCAAAAGGCAAACAAAATGCTAGTCAAAGGTGCCATTAAGCAAAGGCAAACAAAATGCCAGTCGCAGCACAATCTTTGTCCCATTATGTATATAGCCCAGCACACTGCCATTAGGAAAAGGCTGTATCCAGTTCTGGTCAAAACACAGATCACAATAAAAAGGGGGCTCAGAGACACTCGACAACAGTTAGAGAGAGAGAGTTCCATGTGAGGAGACACTGACACGGGAACACGATAGGGGTAATACAAACAAATCAAGGGAAGGCAAAGCACATACTTTTCCCCTCTCTTCTATAATAAGTGAAGTCATATTCTACAATACACATTCAATGAAACTGAAGGAAGACAGATTTAAACCTGCTGAAAGGAAATACATTCTAAGGCAGTAGAAAGATGCCAAAAAGAACATGTATATGAATGATGAGAATATCCCCAGGTGCGCTGCATAGGATTTTTCTTTTTTTATAACTTAGAAGGGATCTAAGTATGCCACAAGCAAACACCTCCCTCATGGTCAGGGTATCTCGTAATTGTCCAACTGGGATTTCTTGCCTTTTCTTTCAGTATTTGGCTCTTTCACGGGTAGGATACAGGAGTGACTGGGTATTACATTTCTTTTTTTGTCTTTACAGAAGCAACACTTCTTTGACTGCTCAAAATAGCTCCGTCAGAAAGTGATCAGTATCTGCTTTAAGAAAACACCTTCACTGTAACTGAAAGAACTATGCTAGTTTAGCCTACAAGATGTACCAGCTAGGGGTTTGTAAAGTTTCCATTTTCATTTGATTTTGCCTATTTTTCTAATATGTGTGTATATTTGTTCCAATTTGGCCAATTAGAGAAAAAAAGAGGATGGCAGCCAAGCACAAGTATAAGAGGACATCCAAAAGTGGCAGATTCCAAGCTGATAAAAGGAAGTGCTTTTTCACACCTTTTACAATCAGCTGATGGAGTTTCCTGACACTAGCCCCAAGCAGAACGCTATGAAAGATTTGGTATTTGTGTGGACAGTGAACGTACCCAGAGATATAACGTTAAAAAATGAACATGCACCCTCATGCTGCCAGCTGCAGGGGGGTTGCGCATCCGTCCCTAGTTTGTAGAACTGGTGAGTGCCAGAGACAGGACACTGAACTCGAAGGACTTCTGGTTGGTACAGTGGGCAATGGAGTCTGGCATGCTTGGCTGACTGGAGGCTGGAGTTGGCCTCTTAATAATGAATGAAAAATAGTGGAGAAAGCAGGGACTAGCTTGCAGGTGCCTTGAAGTGCAGACAAGCATCTTGCATTTGAGGAGGAGAAGGAGAAGTCAATGGAAGGATGCAGAGACGCCTAGATAATGATATGTACCCAAGACTTGTAAGTCTGCAGACCTTTCGAATTTAAAGGACATACTATAGATTCATTAGTCAAGTCACAGGTATAACATGATGCCTCTTCAGAATAAAGTCCTCATACTCTGTTCAGAAGCATGAACAGCAAAGTCTTCTCTGTATTTTGCTGCTGATTTCTTTGCTAGCTATAGTAAATCAGAACGGTTCAGCACCTGGTTCAGGAAAGAGACATCCTCAGCTTAGTACAACAAAAGCATCTTCCCTCTCCTGTGTCCCTTCACACACCCAAACCTTTCTATGCCCTGAGATGAGTAGCTGGACTTCGGGCTGCCAGCTCCAGATATTACCCTGAACGGCTTTCTCAGCACTCACAGCAACAAAGTTAAATTAGCAAAAGCATAAACTAAACCCTGCCATTTTGATATACAAAGGAATGACAGAAAAAGGACGGCGCACCAGATGAACCTTCACAGCTCGTACCAGTTGCTGAATAACGTGTGTGCCTTGGTCCTGCTCAAGAAGAAAAATGAAAATGAGCATGATAAACTCCAGGGCTCTTTGACCTGCCTTGGAGAACCCCGTGGTTTCCAGACCTGCCGGAGTAACCGAATGCCCTGACTGCTGCAGCATCATCACACAGCAACAAAAGCATGCCCCTGTTCCCTGTACAACAGGGCATGCTACTCAAACCACTGAGCCAGTCCAGCAATTTTCCACCACATTACAATGAGTTTTTCTACCCCAAAGTGCAGAGTGAAAAGACTAAATCAAATAATAAACTTCCTGATGTGCAGAAGGCATTGGTTTTCACTGCAGTCAGTCTGACCCTTCCTTCACGCATTCTTCCTCTCAGATGAAGAATGCTATCATACGGCATACCATACAGCCAAATCAATTATATGAGGCACTTTTGGAATATTAAGAATGGGCTTTGATGCCTGCACAGATCTGCTGGGACCCTTCAGCTTGCTTGAGGGAAAGGCATTTGTTGTGTGCTATACCACGTAGGCTGCATAATTTGACTCTGCAAAGGAGAAAAACCCTAAAGGGAAACATCATTCAAAAAAGCAAGAAAAGAAGAGGAGGACATTTTCTGGGAAGGGCATGCTCAAGTGACAGACTCAGATGTACCGAAACAGCAGGAAAGAAGTCGTGCAAAGAATTTCCCTCAGGTAGAAATTCACCATCTTTGAAGAGGAGAGAGAAACCAGTTTTAGCTGTAACAAGGTTGCAGAGCTTCACATCTGTGAAACGTGTCTTTTATTGGCAGGAGAAACGTTTTGCTTTAGAAGGAGGTGTGAAAATGTGCTTTTGTTGTCCTTGCAGGCTTTACCAGCAACAATAGCTTTTTTGCCTAGCTGTGGTTGTATCTGGTCCTGGACAGGACTCAGATTTCATCTACAGATTGATTTTCTAGGCTTAGTAGGTACTGAATTCTCAACTAGGCTCAGTCAGGAAAGAGAAATCTTTCTGGCTGCATCCATGAGCACAAAGTGAAGGGGGGAAAACCTGTTGCTGAGTCCAAATGTCTACGGTGACTTGGATGGCAACCAGACCCTCTCTGCTCCTGATAAACTCCATGCAGGCAGCTGCCATGAGCAATGTGGAAGGCTCTGGAGCAGACTGAATGCTACCAGCTGATTCACTCTGCTTCCTTTCAGCTGCCAGCCCACAATACTTCGTGTCAGACAAGGCTGCATCAGGAGATGGCTCCAGATGCTTCATCCAGATGATGCATAAAGTTCCGGAAATTCACATGCACATCTGGTTACTGAGAAAGAAGCAATAAAAAACTGAATCTCTTATTAATAAAAAGAAAAACCCGCTTTTCCCCCCATAAAGACAGGCTAATTCAGGTGGCATTAAATCCCTCTCGATAATACGACAGCTGAGTGCACCCTGGAATCCAAACTGGGTGACAGTGAGTGCCAGAGCTGCTGCTTCCCGCTCTAAGACAAGAGTGGGCTGATGTTTAACTTTTTAATTTAACAGCTACTCCAGCTGAGCTGACAGCAGCCAGGGAGCCTCAGCTGACTGGTGACCAGTCAATGTAGAAATTTGCTTTAAATTTGAATGAAGTAACTCACGGAGAAAACAGGGCTACATTCACTAGATAGCTGGATAAGAAAAATGCCTGTTAAATCCAGGGTGAGACCCGTTGGGTCAGACAGTCAGGGCTCAACTCTGTGGCTGTAATGAGCACCCCGGGGCCCTGCCTGACGTTGCGTATGCGTTGGGCAGGGTCAGTACCTGCCTAGGGTTTGCAGAACTGGCAGAGGCTGCAAAAGTAGAATGCATTGACTGGGCTTAACAAATGGTTCAGATGGTTTCTGCTGGAGAGAAGTCCTGGAGCAGCAGCCACAAAGCCCAATTTCCATGGGGGTGCAGCCACTGGACGCCCCACTACCATATGCGCTCACACATCCCTCCCACTCTCCACCCTGTCCTGGAGGGACCCTACTGAAAGGTGGAGGCAATTCTCCTGTGCCCATAACTCACTCCTTACTCACACCTCTGATCAGCGCGAATCCAGTGGTAGGTCCACGTGCCTGTTACTAACTAGACTCTATCTCCCATACGTCTCAGATCGGCCACTGAACCCAACGGTGGAATGGGCAGATCCAAGAACTCTAAAAGCTTTGCCCCGATGTATCCGCAAATCCCAGCCCCACAGCCAGTCGGCCACTGAAACCTCTTTCAAAGAAGAAAAACACAAGCAGCTGCAACAGAAAAGAGGGGGATAGGTACTCTACCAGCAGGCACCCTCCACCCAGTGCTCTTCAGTGGGGTCCATCTCAGGCAGTCTGTCGGGGCCAACTAACTGCACTGCAACTAACTGAACAAAACTCAGAAGAGAGACAAAGACCGAGCTGGAAGAGTAGAAGTCGCCTCTAGTTGTCAAACGTGGCTGCAGTCGACGCCACTTGTGTCTGTAAATGTAATTTCTGACGTTCTAGAGCACATCATGCTCAAAAGCAAAGTCTTCTAAACGCAGCCATATTTAATTTGCAATGAAGAGAACATCTTCATTTATTCTATTTCTATATGCCTGTTTAATTGGGCCTGTGATTATTTCTGCTGTGGAGACCTTTTATAGGGAAGAAAATAAAATGAATGAGAATTATTCACAAGCCAACTTCTAACTAGTAAAACCAAGAGTTTAATGTAAGAGGCAAAGTCCCCATCTGGTACTTCTCTTTGAAAGGAACAGCCCATGTGAAGGATTTATTGTGACATTACAATGCTTGATGTCAAATAATCTAGCTGGAAGAACATTATTGCCCTAAAGAGAGCCATCAGGCCCTGTGTGACACGGATATGTGAAAGGATTAACTACACTTAAATCAATATGGGCAATGAAAACAGAAATAACCAATCTTTTGGCCACTCAATTATTTAAGAGAGTCTGTATTCCCCACAGAATGGAATTAAACGTGCGTTTAAGAAGACTGACAATTAAATCTGCTTCTTTAATGCTAAGGTAAGACCATAAGGATCCCAGATCTGTCTACAGCAAGGAGGACCTGCAAACTAAAGTTCTCTGAGATTGCTATTTATTTGGGGTATGCTGTCGGTGTTTTTTACTTGGCCATGGGATTCATGATCACTCTGATAAACACTTTGCAGCACGACCACATTCACAAAAATGCAAAATGTGCTTCCCATTCACAAAAATGCCAAGTCTGCACTAGGAGGCTTGTGGACGTGCTGCAGGCACACCATCATTTGGCCACCTCCCTCTCTGGACCATGGGCAGGTCAGAGTGGGATCCATCTAATCTGTGCTTACAGCAGATGCGCGTTGTACTAGGTGGGAGAAGAATTTTTGCAATATCTGACCACTACCGAAGTTATACTGTCTCATGATTGGATGTGAACATCAAATACAGCCTGTGCAAAAGACTTGCAGCTGCATGTAGACAACACTCTCCAGCTGACTTTTCTTCCCCCCCAACTCCTAGTTCTAGGCTACAAAACCACAAAATGCTGGTTTCAAATTCTCAGAATATGAACAAGTATATGTATTTTCTGCTAAATGAATTTAAAGGAGCAGTGGGGTTGTTTCATCCTTTCCAATCCAGGGAAGCTTATCTTATCTCAGGCTTTTACAATTTAGATAATATTTTACAGAGAAAATGCTTCTGCTTTTCAGTTGAGGATGATACCATTTTTCCTGGCTTGTAAATGTATTTTTTTTCAGATGATGCCTAGTAATGTGTACTAAGTCTTGAGTGTTTGCCCATCAATTTGCAAACACACTAAGGGCTAGGAGAATTTTATATCTGTCTGCACACCATCTACTGGACTTTATAGCCTGGAAAACTGAAAGATGCTCTTCAGTCAGGCACAGCCCAACACACTAAGAAATCACGGACAAGTATGAGGCCCAGCTGAGAGATGCTTCAGCTGAAGACTGTCAGTTTAGCAAAAGCTTTTGTGAATTCATAGGTGGTTAAAGGGTCTAATATGTGATTTGTAGGCCATGTTCTGGCAAAGAAACCTTCCTCTGACTTCTTCACACTGTCACTTTGGTTTGCCATGCTACCTGCTATTGGCATTCTTTCAGGGTTTCTCTGTAGCTGTGTTTTGCATTTTAATCCTGAGCCTATTAAAAGGCATTACAAGGTCATTCTATTACATTTTCTCTAATAGCTTGATTTCTTCTACACACGGAGAGCATGCAGCCCACCAGAGCTGGACTTTTCTAAAAGTTGTTTTAACACTGTTTCAGAAATGATGCTATAGAAAATCATTACTCACAATTTTTGTCTTGCCACCTGATAAGTATAACAGCTGGAAAGTATGGTTGATAAACGCTACCTGGCCCTCTGCTGTTCTTGTGATAACTTGTCCATGTTTCCTAGCCATGTTACGGTGCAAAAATCTGACAATTGTCCCTTTGTAACGAAGAACTATACTTTCTCTGGCTCCTCTCCCCATCCATGGTTTTACACAGAGTTCCTGGCTTAGACATTCTTTTTGTGGCTGTGATGTGGCTAGGAAGAGACCAGACACTGGCTGTGTTCTGGACTGTAGTCATACGTCTGGTTATTTTCACCCCATTATTTTACCTTTCATGGCCAAACAGTTTAATTTCTCCCTCCTGGTATCAGCATTAAACACTGATCATTATATTTAAGATGGTCTTTACCCCCCTTCTGTCCATTTTCCACCATGCAGTTTCCACAGGTGATTGATGCTATCTCTTACGGTAGTTTTTTAATTTCCATATGACAGTGACTTGTTGCTGGTCATGAGTGATAACAATATTACACTATAAGGTTTGCTCTTAGAGAAAGGGGAATGAAACACTGCTTCTGTGCATAACAGTGAAGCTAATGACAGACATGTACAGGACTAAATGATCATTTAGTATTTTGAACAGGATTTCACTTCCCCCACTAAAGAATTATGGAGAGAAGAAACTTTCAAAATAGATTTGTTCTGTCTGTCACAGTTCTCCATAGGTTTACAATGATCCCAATATTTGGTCCAATTCGTGTTTATTTGGTACATTATAGAACCTCAGACTTAAAATGATAATTGCTGAGCTGCAGGTTAGAAGCAACTGCAGAAAATGATGTCCACAGATCTTGCTTTGAGGTCACTATAGATACAATCACCCACAGATCTCAGTTCTCTGATGAGATCTTGCATGTAGTGACACATGGATGCAATACCTATGCTTTTTAAAATATCTTTGCAAATAAAACCTTAACCGTATGTAAAGAGGCACTACTGCCCCCTCCATCACTGTATTTGCTATGTCAAGTGGCCTGGCTCAAAACCTGTCCACTCGGAGTACAACTACCTCAGCTGAGACAAAACAAGACCTCGCAGTGGGGCTTCATAAGCAATGTTTCTCTTTACCTTGTGCATGGCATTATTTGATCAACACTTGAATACCATGGTCATGGGAGCCCTATAAAAGCAGAGGAGACAGCGTAGACAAACTAATCCAGCCATCCAAATGTGGAAATGTCATATATCATCCAGGAACCTCCTCGCTCAGCAGCTGGAGAACACCCCCCACTCCTATGAATTGTCTAGCTAGACAACAGAAGTCCACACTGTGAACTTGGATTCATCGTTTTGGAATTTGGGTGCCTTATTTCTACCTTGCATAGGTCTCTGTAATCAAATCAGATCCCAGTATAACTCCTGCAAGTTAGCCAGGACAGGAGATCCCTAGGGACATGCAGTTCACAAGCCCACATGAAAAGGAACAGGCAGGAAAGGTGGCTGTAGCTGAAGAACACGGCTCTCTGAGGAGCCCTTGGCCTGTTACTTGACAGCCGCTCTTGCCTCCCAGACCTCAGTAAGAGCTTGCACAATCCAGGTCTGCTGTGCACAGACCTGGTCCCACATGGGCTGGGCACAGGATGAGTCTTTCACTCCTCTATGCACGAGGATCATGTTGTGTTAGTGCTGCTTGTAGTAGAGGAGGACATATGAGCAAACCCTGGCCTTGGCACCCACCCACTGCACAGGCCATCGCCGCTGGATAGATGTGGAGGAAGAGGAGGATGCTGTTCTCTGGTGACAGACTGAGCTGGAGGTTCCCAGTGCTCCCAGTGCAGGGCAGGGCCACAGAGGCACAACCTGCCTGAGGGATGTGTTATAGATTTGTTCATGTTTCTATAGCAAATAAAAATCCTCAGCCTCTGAAGTGAGGCCTGAAGCCCTCCTAAATGCCCAGCAGAGCAGTGTAAGGGGGCCCGCAGTCGCTAGGAGGGGGTGGAAGCTGTGAAGAGCACTCGGCACCAGCACAAAGCTTTGGGATTATGTCCACAGCCCCAGGATTCAGCAAGCATCAGCGTGGAATAGCGAGAAGAGAAAGGAGACGAAGAAGCTGTTCTGTGAGCCGCTGGAATGGTGACTGTTGCTAGGGTAATGCTCCCAGCCTCTTCTATTGGTATTACCCTGCCCTACCGGTAATCGAATTCTCCTACAGCAAGGTCCAACAGTTTCTACTTTATTTACTTATTCTCGTGCAAACGCTGACATTTCCATCCCTCTGCAATGAGCACATATAACTGCATGTCCTCAGCACACTTGAATTAGAGTGCGTACGGGAGAGAGGCCAGCACACCAGCCCTCTGACAACGAGGCCTGATGAAAACATGCAGCTGCAGGAGGAAGCTACCACGTTCCTGTGCCGGTTTCCTGGACCGCTGGACTCCGCACCCGGGCTCCTTGCTGGATTCCACACCCAGTAGATGCCTAGGTTGCACAACGCTTCCCCCCTTTCCTTGAAAACCTACTGATATTGCACATTTCCCATATATACTTCCAAGATTGGCAGTCACGCAGACAATACATCGCACTAACACAATTACAAACCTCACAGAAACTCACTGCAGCATCAGCTGTTTTACCAGAAATCTGTTGTTCACCTTGCTGATGATGATCAGACCGCAGTTAACACTGAGCATTTTGCCCAGTGAAAATCACTGTTAGAACAATCACGTTTACCATCCCTCAATAAACCTAATATTTAGATATAAACTAGAGAAGTCTCAGTGTGTCAGCAATGTATTTTTAAACACAGAAATGGGAAGAAATAATTATCTCTCTAAAGGTTACAGTAAACAAGAAGCTGTCTATTGATTTCTGTTTCACATTAAGCATTTGCACACAGTATTCTCTGTCCTTTATCAGTTCAATGAAGACAGACAGACAGTGAGCCACTTGTCACCAAAATAAATTGGAAGCACTGGGTCTGACCTTTTTCAATGGGGTTCAACCAAAATCGGTTCAAAACGGGCGATTTTCCTCAAGAAAACTATGCACTGAGATAAGCAGCCCTCCTTGTCAACCAAACTAACCTTTCCACAACAGCAGATGATTCTTTCTAGAGCACACACGCAGAAGTCTGCTGGGCCAAAACAGCTCATCATGCCAGGTCCCATCAGCTGACTGGGAGGACACCCTGCAGTAGGACTGACCAAACATCTGCACAACAAACATTCTTTTCAACCCAATCACACTTTTCCAAGCAAAACTTTCAGTTAGTTTTTGTTGAAATCTAACTACAAAGAATGTAATGTTTTTAATGAAAACCTGAAAAATTCTGGGGGAAAAAAACCTGTGACAGAACTAAAACTTTTGTATGAATTGAAATGTATGTAATTTAATTGAATAAATAACACACCTGGATTTAGGTCAGGGCATATAGTACCAACAACGGGATCCCAAATGAACATCATATTGAAAGCTATGCTGGGGATTTTCAAATTTCAGTGAATCTTGTTTGGTTTCTGGTCAGAATATTTCAATCCTTATGAAACAGGCCATGGAAAAAGTCCTAAATATTTAAGCCCAGCTGGGGCTGCACTACGAGAATCAAAACCCAAGCAAGTCTTTTGGTTGTGGTTGTCATGCTTTTGCATTTCATTCCCAGGTAGTGATTCCATGCCCAGGAAATCCTGGTAAAACCCTCAGATTAAAACGTGCATCAGCTCATAGGAGCGAAGAGGCAGAAGTGGCTGATTAAATTAACCTGTCAACTGGAGAACTAAGGAATAATTTTAGTGAGAAGGCCACACAAAGGGAAGTTTTTCAAGCATAGAATTAACTCCGAGCCCTGTTACAGAAACCCTTTGTGATTCTCTTCTCTCAGGCTTCCCCTGAGAGCAAAGGAACTGGAAAGGAAAAGATCTGGTGTGTCACTCAGGTCTCATTAGACTCGGAGGAGCAGGAAGATGCACACAGTCGGTGATTTCCAACAGTCAGGGATCTCCACTACACCCATTTGGGAGAGTCAGAAACCATTTGGGAAAAACTAGAGTAATGCAATCCCCACACCATGCCCTGCTGCAGGGTGCTTAGGTTACCTGCTGCTCTTCCATTAACGCTCCCCTGAAATCAGCTGGGCAGAGCGGGCACCACCACACAACCCCAAGGAAGGCTCCACAGCCTGTTCAGACTATAGCCCTGCTGCTGTTTGGACTGAGAGCAAAGCTCAGGTTGGCAGCTGCTTCTGCTAGTCCAGCCCACTTCAGTTTCCTCCACTGTGCTGCCTTAGCCAGGTGCTACTCTTATTATTTGTATTACAGTAGTTGTTGCAGCCTTGCTAGCATCGCATGCATGTGCTATCCCAAACTCACAGCTATCACTAAGGGGATCATTGCCCAGAGCTACTACTGAAGAAAACTATTTAGATCTAAAACATCTGTACCAGGCTTGACTGTCCTGCAAGGAAGATGCAAGCCTCAGCAGGACTCCTTCCACTAAGCCGAAGAAGAATCACACCATCTGCTTCCAGGGCCAGCTTCCTGGGGTCCTGCTGCAGTGGATTTGACCGAATCACCTGTGGCTGCTCTTTGAAGGGGCTAGTCCTTGCCTGCCTCTTGCCACTCAAGCAGCAGGAGGACTTGCCCAGCTCTTGAAAGGTGCTGCAAGGTGCACTCTGTCACGTTCCCTAAACCTGACAGCTGATGGCTCTGACACTGCTCCTGACACTCAGAAGGTGTAGAGAAGACACCCTGCTAATCCATCTAACAAGCATTTCTCTTGTCTCCTCTCAGCACCAAAACTAATTACACAGGAGGCCGCAGGTACTTGGTGTCATGTGGGGGAGCGAGGGAGGAAAGGGCTGTGCACGTATAAGTGGATGTACAGGTGATAAGGGGTGGCAGGCACCGCTGTCCTGTCTGCTGAGAAGTAGACTGATGCCTGCAGACTTTTCAGCACCTCTCCTGAGCCTGAGAAACGCTGGGGCCCAGCACTAGTCCAGCTTTGGAAGCAGCACAGCACCAGCCAGCCAGGCACCCCACGACCAGCGTTCACACACTGTCTCTCTCATGACTCGGTGAAGTTTTGACTCAGACTCAAACTGCAACGCCAGTCGTAGAGGCCTTTCCTCCACAGGCCCTGGGCTAGGTGTGCGGCTCTACCACCTTCACCCAAGATATGCCCATTTCCACCAGGACTGAATTTGGTCTGTGGTCTCCATTTCCAACCATGTTTGTATCTTAGAGAGGGCTAGGAACATTGCCTGCAGACTGCCAAACGTTTTCTATCATAAGACCCAGTTTGCTCATGCCTTTGCCAAAGTAAAGTGTTTTAGCTGACATTTTCTATGCCAGGTGTCTGCCTCGGGCTCAGTTTTATTTTTAAAGCTTCAGCAGAAAAGGCCGAGCTGTTTCCAGGAAAGAGGGTAGGACTTGTCCGTGCCCCCTCCCCACACTCACACACTACACCGAGACCCTACAGAACCTCCTCCATGGCCCAAAGCAGTTCTGCAGCACAGCCTTCCTGGTTTTAAAGACGGCTCTTTTGCTCTCCATGTTGAAATCCAGGCAACAAACCACTCAAAGATCACTGCTTACCTGCGCTCGGTAGAGGTTTGTTAGAGGCTGGCAACAAAATTCTCCAAAGAAGAATGAGAGAGTTGACAAAGATGAGGCAGCAGCCTGACAATGAAGCAGTGGCACAGGTACACACATGGGGGGGAAGTTTATTGAAGTGAGAGAAGCAGCTGTTTCAAATGCCTTTTTGTTTCTAAGCTGTTTCCGAGTGGGGGAATGGAATAAAAACATGGAGTTAAAGGGAGCTAACCAAATATTTAAAAACTAAAAGCCAGAAATGGTTTATTTTTTAAATCCAAATAAAACCAAAAATTAGATTTAAATCAAAATTAAATTCTATAAGTCCATAAGGGCATTTTAAATTAATGTTTTCTTCCACACAAATAAACATGTGGACTTCAGTTCAGTTTGTGTTTCCTGCAGACAAATCAGAATACTTTCCTCAACAATTCATGCTCTGTGCAGTAACTAAATGCAGTCCTACCATGAGGTCCAGAGAGAGGTCCAAGGGTCACTGTGACTACAGACATGCTGCACACATCTCACGAGAGATGAGCCCCTAGCCTGGGCTCCTTAATCTGTTCCAAGATGGTTTCATGAATGACAAATAAAAATAATTATAACATAAAACTAGACACATTCAGAACAGAAAGAAGGTGCAGGTTGTTAGTCAAGGGGATAATCAAACACTGGAACAACTGTTCTGGAGATGTGGGGGGATCGTCAGTACAGCACATCTTTAAGTCCGGACTAGATGTTTTCCCATAAGATAACACTACTCAAACAAGAATTCACTCAGCTAAGACCTATGGCTTGCATTTCAAGAGAGATCACACTAAATGATCAGGAGGGCTTTCCTGGCCTTATACATCAATCATACACAATTCGCTTGCAATGATTACACATTCAAAATACCTGGAGTGCAGAAGATTTATGTACATGATTAGTCTGCTGTTGAGTGAAGGTGGACCAGAAACCCCTGAATCTCTGCAGCATGATCTTAGTGGACTCTGATACTGTTATTAATCCTGTTTATTACAGCAGTCTAGAGATCAATCAAGAAAGCAGCTCAATTGTGTGCACTATATGAACAGAGTACAAGAGAAATCCTCCACCAAATAGCTTAGAGGCTAGACAGACAAGCTAGACACACGGTAGGGGCCAGGGTTAATATACTTATGTAAGAGCAATACACAGACTCCCATCGCCAAGTCTGAGTGCTCCTAGGATGCCCTAGAGAAGGCCATGCAGACTAGGCACGCACCCATGGCATCAAGGGGAATGGCTGCAGATACAGAGTAGTCAAAACATTTATACAAACCTACTGTAAGCCCTGAAGTACTTTGCTATCCCAATCAGGAAGCGATTCTTCACATGGAGGCAAGTAATTTTAATTGTCACAATAACTATGTTGGAAGTTCACACAATGATTCAAGGTGTGGTTTGAATGCAGTGAGTGTAGACTGCAGAACTCATGCTGCCTAGTTCCAACTCAGAGCTATATTGCAAAATAACCATGACCAAAAGACTGTCTGTTTTCTTTGCACAAGCATCTGACCTGATGCTAGAGAACTTTGGAAATAGATGCCTTGAAATAGCTAGTGTGATTTTCACCCAGCCCCAGGCATTGAGCCCTACCAAGTGGGGCAGCAAGGTAAGCACGCCAGCAAGTACTGAACCAAGCACAGGTGCCCACATCTGCAATCTCAGCTAAGAAGAGTGCTTTCAGCTGTCAGACGATACCTCCTCCTAACAGTTTCATGCCTTTGCTATAACAGGAAGGTGCTGGGCTGCGAGTCCCTGGAACAAATTAGCTCCTCCTCTCTTCATGATCCTGGCAAATGGCAAGATACCCGCTGCACCAGGCCAGCAGCTCAGGAAGAGTGCCCATGAACACGAGGCACTGTCTGTGGCACACCGGGCTGTCTGCAGCCTGCTCACAGGTGTAAACTGGAGTTTCCTCCCCTACCAAAGCCCTGATGTCCAGGCTCTTTGTGGCTCCAGTATACTGAAAATTTGCTCATACACTCCAATTCCATTAACTTCTCCCACTGCCCTGTGTCCCTGGGCTCCCTGATAGCCAGAAGGGGGTGGCACTGCATGTTTCTCTTCCCAAACCAATTCTTTACTATAATGTTTGCTCCAACTGGGGGTAATAAGTTTCCCCTGGGCTTTGGCTGTGGCTGGTCATAGGCATGTCAGCCCTCACTGGGCTGTCTAGGGTAACCTATGTACAATGAAAAGGAGGAAATAAGACATGTCATGTTGCCCGAGCAATACCCATTTTTACCTGCCTTTCTGTAGAAACTAAAAATCTCCTGTAATGAGAGGTGGGCCAGGTGGCAGTTCAGTTCCTAGCAACATGCAGGTTTCTAGTTACCTCCAGCAAAACTTGTTTCAAGTTTAGCCAGATACATAGCATATGGTGAAGGTGTCTCCCTGCACTGAGATGCAAATAAAATGACTAGAACCAGAGCTGAATCTAGTCCACAGATTCAACTGCATCATTTCAGGAAAAAAAGCTGGTGGCAGAAGCAGCCAGCACCAGAAGTCTCTGCATTAAGAACATATAAAAGACTAGGGAATATTAGGACATCAGATTCCTCAAACTGGGCATGCAAATGAGTTGATACTTTTGGCTTTCATCTTCATGCAAGAAGAGAACCGTAATACCAGCTGACGAGCAGGCCAGAGGATGGAAATTCCATTTTATGAAAATTCTAAAATTTGCCTTCATTCTGAATCCTAATAAAGTTTGAGAAATGCTATATTTTCTGCAAAAGAAATGCTAAACAGTTTTGATTAACAAAGCTTTTTCATTTTTACACAGACCTTCTACTTTATAATACACTTAAAAAAAAACTGAAGAAAAAGTTATTTTAAAATGAAAAACAGAAATACTCCATAGTCTGAAAAAAATGTCAAAACAAGACATTTTTACATTGTTGGAATTTGTCCTCTCAATTTTGTTCCAAAAAATTTAAATGTTGGCAAAAGTATCACTACTTTGCAAAGTATTTAGGTTTCAACTGATCTGGGCTCTCCATTAGAAAATGGGCCCGTTGAAGTTTTCCCAAACAACTCTTCACCTGACCTCAGTGCAGCGCGAGTTAGATAAATGCATTCATGTTTCTAAATCACTAAGATACGCTGATGGGAGCACAAAAGGCAAGTCCACAACAGGGTAAATAATTCTGTATTCAGTGCATGGATTGGAAGTAGTACAGTAAATACTGAGGCTGAACAATACCATGCACTGAATGAGGCATGTGTCTCAGGGAAAAGACAGGATGTGATCATGCTTCCTATGCACACAAACAAGGGGTCCAAATCAGGCTTGCACAGGCATCCTTAACTCTGGCATTCCCTAGCTTTCATCTTCCAACCATAATGCCTTTTAATGTCATTTTTTGGACGTGATTAGATACATAAAACTGACTTGCTGAGGCTGGATGTTTGCTAAGTGAAACACATTAAAAATAATTAGTGCTGTGCCAGCCCCTCCCATGTTACACCACAGAGAGGCCACGGGCAGCATTGTCATGGCGTTCCCAGCACGTCCTGCCGTCTGACAGCACCCTGCACGCATCCAGCAGGTCACAGGAATTCTCCTTCGCAGAGGCAGGCAGGCAGCGAGCACTGTTTCATCTGAGAGCATGCAGAAAAGTCATCAGAAGTCTCCCTGCACATGCTGCTCAGATCCGAGTCCAACTTCCCGCTGGATTAGGCTTTTCCCAAGCAATTCTGGAAGCAGGAGTCTGGAGGACTGCCATGCTCAGTGCTCCACACGAACACCATCAGCAGTAAAACCCCTGATGGAAGACTAGCGGGGACAAGCTCGGCCTGGCTCCTCTCCTCCTGGCACCCACCCTCAAAGTTGCACCCTGTGCATTACCGCTGTGTCCCAGTATCTTGCAGGAATGGATGGAAAATCTTAGCTCTTGGTGTCCCCTCCAGCACCTGCCCCTTGCCCACAGACACAGCATGCAGGACCCCCTTAATTTGGGAGGACCCACTGCATAGAGCACCTTCCAGAACTTCCCGACTGCTGAAAGGAGGGCTCTCTCCGTTAGACCCCCTCTGCACTCGTGCTCAGCCTCGTTCCTCCGAGTAGCAAGTCACAGGAAAAAGAGTTTCTGGAAGTATTTTAGTTATGTAATTTTTGTTTGGAAACTGTTCACCCCGAGGATGCATGCTTCACATTAATGAGATTAGTTCTTGACTTACTCTCTTGCCTGACTGCCCAGAGGTCCTCTGTTGTGCTCACAGCTTGCCCCACATCTTTCTGTCAAGGGCATATTTTTCCTGTTGCTGGCAATTCCCATTAAGTGCAATGTTACACCTCCCCCTCCTCCCTGGCTGGCTGCAAGGTGGGACACTGCAGGATCAGGCTCCCAAGAGGCTCAGCTGCTCTGTCTTCCATCAGCCTAACCGCACGCCCAGCCCGCTGACGTCAGTGGGATTTCACTGCTGTGCTACGCCCAGCTCTTCACAGACCAGCCACAGCTCACTCTCCCTTACTAGGCCAGAAATGTTTGTATGCTCTTGCTTTAGGAAGGGTGGTCAGAGTTCTCCCTTCTTCACCAGCATACAGTCTTTGCATCCGTATACAACAATTCAGTTGTATCAAAGTCTTGTGTAGCTGATGCTTGTCTTGTGGCATGGGTACAGCGCGGGAATCCCCAACCTCTCATAGTGAGAAAGTTCTTCCTAATCTCCAAACCACGTTTCCTCTGCTGCAGTTTGAGGCCATTGTTTCTAGTCCTCTCTCCTATGGCCACACTGAGTAGTGCATCTCTTTCCTCTTTATAATCACCGTTCAGATATCTGAAGACTCATCAAATTTTCCCTCAGCCTTCTCTTCTCCAGACTAAATAATTCTACTGCTTTGAGCCTTTCCTCATAAGTTTTGCTTCCTATTTTTGTCACTCTCTGCTGGACTCTTTCTAATCTGTCCACATCTCTCTTGAAGTGTGGGACCCAAAACTGGACAAAGCACTCCAGGCGAGACCTCACCAATGCTGAACAGAGCAAAAGAATCGCTTCCCTCTGTCTGCAAGGGACAACCCTGCTAATGCAATGCAGGATGTGGCTGGGGGTTGCAACAAGAGCACCCTGCAGGCTCCTATTCAGTGTACAGGCCCCCCACTGTGACCACCAGGCCTTTCCCTTGCAGTACTGCAGCCTAGTCAGCCAGTTCCTTTCCTGTAGTTGTACGTGTAATTATTCTGTCCTAAAAGCAGGACTCTGCACTTGGCCTTGCTGAAGCTCATCTCATTTCAGATCATTTATCCAGGTCTTTGTGGATCCTAGCCCGACTGTTTAGAGTGTCTGCAACTCCACCCAACTTCGTATCACTCACAAGTTTGTTAAGCGTGCACTCAGTCCCACTGTCCAGATCATGAAGGAAGATGCTAAACAACTCCAGACCCAGGACAGACCCCCAGGGAACCTCCCATCTAGATGCTGAGCCACTTGGTGAGCACACTGACCCCAACCAGCTATGTATCCACCTTTTGTCTTGTCTCTACTTCCCTACTTATTAATGAGAATGTCTTTATACAACTTAAGTCCTGGGCCCTACCCTCCAAGCTTTTCAGTAATAGAAATGGTTTTTGCTTGCCTGGAAAGAAGCAGGTACAAAAGCAGAGCCCATTAAACAGTGGGTAAAACCTCACTAAAACCCAAAGAAACCACTTTCCCTGCCCCACTTGATTCTGGCCTGCAGTCCTTTATGTGAGGGAAGCAAGCAGGCAATCAGAGCAGAGACAATTACCAGCTAATTGTTCTCAGCAGAGAGGCAGTGGGTCCTTCACGTGGGTGCTCCGAGTGCACAGGCAACAGTGACTTATAGAAACAGGCATATTATTATTTCCTGTCAGCTCAGCCCCCAGACGTGCAAGTTGTGCTCTGCACGCTAGGCTGCCCAGTCACACCCAGCTTGCTCTCTGGGAACCATGGAGTGGGGCTGGTGTCTGTGCCCACCGCAGCGGCCCAGGGTGGGGAGTTAACCAGGCCTGGACGGAGGGATTGCCCACTAGCGTGCGGCAAAGACCCAGCTGTGCTCTGATGTCCATTCACCTGCATCCCCTGCAGGCCTGGGGCACTCGCAGAGGGCTCCGCATTCCTCTCTGTGAAAAGCCAATTCACCTATTTCTAAGCTGCACCGCGACTCCTCCCTTACTACCAGCTGACACTTTAATCTTATTTATGAGGCAAAGTGGTGGGGATAGGTCTAATCAGTGGAGAGGTGGGCTGTGGCTAGCCCAGGGGCTGCCCCAGCTGTGCAGTGGGGGGGAAGGAAGGGCCATGAGCTTTCAGCTGGATTCTCTGCAGACCTCACACCAGGGGGCTGGGGAAACCCATTTTGGATCTGAGGGGATTGCAAAGATCTTGCAGGCAGCTTTGTTGCTAACAAAACCCTTGTTACTGGATTAATGTGGTGGAACATATCTCACCACAGCCAGGGAGACTTTGGGTCTCTTCCCAAATGCCCTCTACTGGGTCCCGAATAAAATCAGTGGATTTGGAGGTATGATGCTCCTTCTAGAGAGAGCGTATCAAAGGAGGCAGTGACTTTGCACTTCTGGTGCTGTGCAATACTGCATGGGAGGTACCAGGGAGAGAAGCGTGCATGCGCTCAGTGCAAGAGACAGATGCTTATTTGACTCCCAAAACGCCCCCAGTGCAAATATTACAGTGCAGCACTGGCAGATTCAGCACTAATTCTTAGAAGTAAAAAGCAATGATTTTGCTTATCCTCTATATAAAGCACAGGGAGCAATTTGAAATATGATCCCCTTCAAAATGCACTTTAACTCTAATAAAGCAACACTTCTGAAGTAATGTTTCTTATGTCTGTCACTATGGCAACCTGTGAGGTGCCAGGATGTCAGGAAACCTGCAATATGAATGCTGCATCCCAAGTGGTTGCATCGCAAGGCGAAGGCAGGTTCATTTGTGCCGGAGAAACAGCCCCCATGCCCCCCTGCCCTCTAAAAGCTTATTTCATCGTAATAAGGAAATTAGCCCTGGTGCTGAACTGCTTTTCAGCCCCCCTTAAAGGAGCAGCCATGCAGGGGAGAAGCACTCCCCTTTCGCAGGTTGTTCAGGCTGTGTTGCTATTGCTTCCTTAACTTTAGCACCAAAAAGAGGGGACTGCCGGACTCTCACGTCAAACAGCGAGAATGTGTCTTTGCCTGGGATAATCGTGAGACTTTCCTAATACTGACAGATTAGATGTGAACTTAAGGTAAGCCACTGAATCAGAGGATGTGAACAACTTCTCAGATAAAGGGTCATCTTGCTGCCTGTCTGTCTCACATATGTTCATCTGTGCATGTGTACTAATATCATGGGCTAGTAAAACCTCAAAACTTCTGCTTGCCCAATACTTTATTTTTGGAATGAAAATCCTTCAGGACAAGTGTTGATATTTTACTTTTCATGGCAAATGTGTACCTTTCATTTGGGTAAATATAAGGTTGACTTACTGGGAAATGAAGTTAAGAATTTTTGCTTTATAGCTGGTGACTAAAGTGTTTTCCTAAAACAACTGAAATTTCACATTTTTCAATGTGATACTGTTTGCAGCGCAAAAGTAAGAGAATAAATATCTTGAAAAGAAGAGCCCCCTTTGATATGATCCTTTTGTGAAAATGCATTTATAGATTCCAGCTTGATGATTTGCATGTGCATTATAGTGGGTAAAATGCTTTAAGAAACAAGTTCAGACATTTTGCTAAAGACAGGTATCTTGACTTGCAAATTAACTCAACTTCTGCAATCAGAGTGCGTAGAAGGATACACATTTCTGGCATACTTATTGAGAATCACCTGCCACTCACAGGGCTTGATCCAAACCGACTGAAATACCCTTGACTAGCGGACAAGGTTTGGGTCAGGCCTATAAGCAGAAGCCAAGATACCTGATCCTGCACTCACTGAAATCATCATCCCCAGTACTTCCACTGGCTTCAGCTAGGAGCAGAACTGTACTACAGAGCAATGCGAAGTCCCTGTGTAGTCATAAGTGGTTTCATTAGGACTCAATCCTTCACTTTTCCTTTGCACAAGACTTCCACTGATGAGTAAGCAAGACATTCAGGGTCAGTCAATCCTGGGGTACTCCTCTTTCCTCTACATTTCCCATTATCAGACTACATTAAAAAAAAAAATGTGTATCAGATGCTGCATTAATGGACCAGATAGCACTGACTATCTATAAGTTCATGCTGCCACATTTATTTTTGTAGCCTGTCAATGGCTAAATCTGATGCAAACGAGGTAATAATTTTGAACACAATGAATCTATCTGATAACCAGGAAAGGACCAAAATAATCTGGCACATTTTGTCTAGATTGGGAAATATACCTCTTGCATCCAGGGTGCACTCATGAACTGATCCCTAGGTCAACTTGGTGGTAAATACAAATCAACAGCACAGCTGTCACAGGCTGGTTTGATCCCAGGGAGCAATGAATGAGAGACATTTTAATGGGCTAACATCCCTACTTTAGTCAGAACCGAACACAACTTGGTGCTTCACTATGCAACAAAACTCATGACAGAATTGTAGATAAAAGCCTTTATTTTATTGCATAGCCACTCCTCTTCAGTAGGAAAACCAATGGCCTGCTGCAAGCTCCCTGGTCCCTGAGGTCACAGCACCAGTGATGAAAAGGGGGAATGTCTCACTAAAGCCGGGTGTAGCAGTGACACCTGCTTCCTCCTCTTCCTGGCGACTGCAGCTCTTGTGCTGGAAATGTGCTGCTGAAGCAACAGGCTGTCCTTAGGGCCACAGCAGCAGGTCTCCAGCACAGCGGGCAGGTGAGGGAATGGCGGTCCAGGTAACATCATCTCAGAGCCACCTCCCCCACACTCCCAGAGCAAGGGGATTTTTAGTATCCAGTTGCCCGGCTCTAAAAGTTTGAATTTCTATTGGGCAGATCTTTAAAAACAGGGTATCACTTTACCATAAGGCCCATCTAACCATGTATCTACTGTGTAATTAGCGAGCAAATACAATATAAATCCAGGATAATTGCACATTCCTGGAGATTGCTTAGTAATTATGCTTGATGTCACCAAATAATTCAGTGATTAATTGCCATGTGCACCGTTGCTTTTCCATCTCATGATAACATGTAACATATTTGACAGAGGTAACTGGAGCTCAGTTAGCAGTTTGTCACAGACCTGAATCCTGACCAAGGAGCCTGTGAGGGCTTCCAGGGAACGCCAGTAGCTCGCTGCCCACCAGACTCGTCTGCTCCTTTCACCAATCTGTTGCCATTCCCACACCGATGCCCGGAGCCTGCCTCACATTTCAGGGTGTCTCCTGAGGCTCCCACTGTCCCTGGGGACTCACGAGGACTGCACCGAGGGAGGCATGCCAGGCAATGCTAATTTATGCTCCTTTTCCTTTTGAACTGATGTCCGGTCTCCTGCACATGGGGACAAAAGCCCCTTTCTGGTTCCACCCTGGGCAGGGCAGAGCAAGCTTTGCCCCTCAGTTAAGCTGGACCGACAGGACCTACTTTAGTCTGTCTTTTCAATCCCCAGGGCCAGACATGATCTCCTTTACACCTGCTGTAGTTCCAGAGCGATGTCCCTGGAAACAGAATCAAGCCCAGTGCAGTTATGCTGCATTTACAAGGATCCCATGAAGATCGGCCCCTCCTGCCTTTTGCCCTCCTCCTGAGACTGTCACGTAGGGGCCAAAGAGGGCCTTATGCTGATAGTGACTAGTGGACTTCTCCTTTTTGTTTGCAACACAGGAGAAGACAGAAGCACCGCCAGCCTCAGGCTATCACAGTGAGCTTCCTGTTGAGAACATGCTTTAAAAAAATGCTGCGTCTAAATTCTTGAGATTTCAGAACCAGACTTTCATTTCTGCCCATTACAGCTGGGCCAGGAAGGAAAATGTTCTTAGACACAGCCATGGAAGGGAAGTAAGGTTCTTGCGGAGCTATGTAATCTGGAGATGGAGACAGAATCACAAGACCAAGGCAATGGGAAATTAAGGCCAAGGCAGGTCAGCTCATATATTATTACCAGCCTAAATTTCAAGGGAATCTGGGGTATGATACACTTGATGAAAGGCAGTCAGAGCATCACATACCACATCACAAAGCTATCAGTACATAAAAGGATTTACTGTTTATTAACCTCTTCATGCCAACAGCCGATAATAACATAACCCTGTGGCTCCAGGAATCTGACTTCACATTTTTTGTTCTCTCTCTTGCTTTTATATTTTTCCACTTTTCCTGGAAATGTCTTTTCATGCAGTAGTGACAAGTATCTTTGGAATTCCATGAGTTACAAATATCAATAGCCATTAAAAATAACAAATAGATGGCATGAAAACAGAGCATCAAATCCAAATTTGAAGCATCTGCTAATGGCTCCGCACACTAGCACAGTGACACTTGGGAACTGGAAATATACTCTGACATTTGCACATATTCTTCTATGAAGCCCCTTTAATATATTGCAACATAATCCTTCTTTTAATAAAGATGAAGACAAAAGAACCCCAATCAATCTCTAATAGCTTGTTGTACTCAATGGTCCTACATCCAGACAGACAGAGAGCTAAATATTCTGATAAATAATCACTGCTCTGCTCCCCAGAGGACCAGGATTCAGGCCTGCCTCTTTATGTATAACAGCTTTCTAAATAAATTGCCTCCTCCAGCTCAGTTTTCCCACACCCTACACCCTTTAAGTCTACCTGGTGTCTGGTTATTTGGCTAACAAATCAAAGTAGTTGAACTGAAACCCACTGTAAAACGTTACTATCTTTGTTGATGCCACAGAGCCTCATTCCTCTGGCACCACCTGCAAAGTTTCCTTAGGGCCTCCTCGCATATGCTGGGAGATGGTGAACTTCTAATTACGACTGAAAGCAAGCAGCAGTGGCAGCAGGAATGCCAAAGCCAGCCTCCCTAGGGGCACAGCCGGCTGATCCCACGCAGATTCCTTCAAGTGCAGTTTCTTCAAATGCAGCTCCAGAGAGAGGCAAGCTGGATTTCCGAGCGCCGACAGCAGACCATGGTGAACCTCTGCTGTTGTGAAAATGATAGGGATGTAACCAAGTTTCTTCCTGATTGCCTGTGGCAGCTTCTACCTACTGGTACAGTTTTTCTACAGTCCAGTTGCTTCTTCATGTTAGTATGATACCTAAAATTTAACCTAGTTCATGAATGTTGGGCTGGAAGGGACCTCAGTTCTGTATACTAATAACAACACACGTTCACTTCACACTCAGAAATTTCAGGGACCAATGCCATGTATAACCTTGAACAGGACACGGAGCATTCCACACAGGAGATTCATAATAGGAAGGTGCTGAGCCACATTTTATCCCATTCACATCTGCTTTGTGCACTATGAGATAACAGAGCCCTTCCTTGCTTTGTGTAATTTGCCCGTGTGCTTGTGTGGAAGATTTAGCAGAGAAAAACTATTCTTGTTAGGGACAGGCATAGTAATTTGAAACAAAACATTTTGGGTAATATTTTCCCAAAACCTGAACTCAAAACTTCTATCAAGTTGCAAAAAATGATATGAAAGCTTATCTCTCAGGCTTATCCCAGTCTCTCTCTCACCCATTGACTCCTCAATCACATTTTCACTGACTACCTGTCTTGTATGCGTACCAGACCAGCCTCTGGCTTCTTTGCTTGTCATTCCATCCAGGAAGAGCGCACACCAACTGCTGAAACTTCCTTAGCCTGATGAAGGGTTTTTGAACCCAAAAGCTTGCTTAATAATTGTTTTCCAACTATTTAAGTTGGTCTAATAAAAGATATCAGATTCACACAAAGAACCTTGTCTGCCTATGAAAGCTTAGCACACTGTGTTGAAGTGTCTGCACTCATCCTTGTTTCTCTAACATTTTTGGAACATCTGGAGCCACTGTGCTGACAATAGCTAACTGCAGTAATCACCCGATCCTATTAGTGATCTTCCTTGGTCCTCCCTTGCCATTTCCTCCTGTTCTTTCTTACTCACTTGTTTAGTTTCGTATAGCTGCAACCCTTCATGCCATGGACAGTCTTCCTGAGAACATGGATAGTGCCCAGCGCAAAGTTGTTCAGATCCAGAATGGGGTTTCTGGGCTTTTGCATGCAAATATAGAAGAAATCTTTCACTTGGTTTTATCGAGGATGGGTCTAGCCCATGGGACAGAAGAGTATCAGCTGTTCTCGCAGTGGTGAAATGTACCTCTCTGAGGAGGACCAGATCAAGGCCTGTGAACTGCTTAAATTCGCCTGGTGCCCACTGAAATACATAACATTTGTTCTCCAAAACATCTTTCAGTGACCAAACTTACATTTTCTAATCTTTAAAAGGAAAACCAGAAAGCCAAAACTTTTCTAAAAGAATAAATAAATTTCAGTAAAAGTTTTCAGGATTTTAGATTTTTTTAAACTGTACATCTGTAAAAATATAATGCTTTAGTTTTTTTTTTTTAACTAAAAAGATTTACTAAAGAACAGATTTTCTACTGAAAATAACTTTTGAAAGCCAAAAAATTACAAACGATTTGCAAGAAACATAAAATTAATGACTCTTTTCTACAATAAATCACTGGCATTTTTACCCACTCAACTATACACCAAAATGCTGCACAGACCTACACAGAGTCTCCAGTGAGGCAATCTCCCCTGCACAGGCATGTATTTTACCCAGCACATCCAACCAAGATGAAGAAAGAGGAATCCAGGAACTCCCACAAGAAAGCCTGGTCTCATGAAATGTTTGGCCCATTTTCCGGATCAGAGAGGCTAGAGAAATGGGGGAGCACCTGAATTTGTATATTTCTAGATTAATCTCTTTTCAGATTTACACATCAGCTCTTTGGATCTGTAAACAGTAAACATGCTGCACGGGACTGAGTTAAATCAAAGTGTCCTAATTTCTTTTCATTTTCTAACTTTTTTTTTTTTACACAAAACATTATGGATGTTTACTGGCCCAGCCATAACCTGTCTTTTTTTTGCTAAATGCCCAAATGCATCAAAACCTGCCATAACCCCACAAGCTCACTGTTTTAACTGTTGCTTCTCTCTCTGTTCATAAGATAGTGACAGACAGCACACCAGTAAGCAACAGAAACAATCCTTCAGATGATTTCCAGATTACCGTTACTTTGTCCTCCCCTTGCCCTGATCTGTTTCATTACATCACCTACCATGGATTTTGACCAAGCTCCACTCTGCCCCATGCCTCATGCTATTCACTGACCACTGTTGTTACTTATTCCATTCTAAAATCCACCTTGGTTGTAGTATTTGACTTACAAATTCAGGTTTTGCTTTGGTTTCTCTCTCTTTTTTTTTTAGGTACTATATTAGTCAAAACTTGTTGTGATAAGGCCAATATTATTCTTTCTTTCTGTAAGTACTGTTTGCTCAATTAAGTCTATATTTCTTATTAGGTTGATACAGCAGAATCTGGGTATGCACTTTGCACAAAAGGGTTAGGGTTTACTTGTTACATAATGCTCTTGTAAGGCTTTTTCTCCCCTCAAAAGACTTTTCCACATGGGGCCTAGTGGCAACTGAGTAATCCACAAAATTCTAAATGTCTCCTTGAGAACTTATTGGAAAAATGCTAAAATATATTTCTTCCAACCATCAACATCTAGTATTCATTCCTATAGGTTTCTACAAAGTCATCCATCTTGCTTTACTTTGCACTCAATTTTGCAAATATTTCACAGCTTGGAACAGAAAACAAAGAAATACCAGGCAAGTCAGACACCGCTATTTATGAAATGCCAAAAATAACCAGTCCAGGATTTCTGAAGGAGGTTTTGGGTTAATCTAGGGAGCTACTGAATAGTGCATTTTTAGCCAGAATGAGCAAATCTGCTCATTCTGGCCAGAAAGTAAATAAAAGCATAAAAGTAGCTGACCTAAACTGCTTAAAACCTTAGCCCTGTTCTAATTCAAAATAATGCTGCCCCTCCCCTCACGTTTCCATCGGCTTTAGCATTCCCTGTTCCTACCCGGAATTCAAGTGTCCTAATGTCAACAGGATAAAAGTGCTCTCACCAGACTCCTGGTACAATTAAAAAATCCAAGAAGATTTCAGTTAGTTTCTAATTCAGAGTGTTCACCTGAACTTGAACAAACCTTTTTAAGGATCGCTGCTGCAATCTTATGAAAGGTGAGATACAGTAATGCAACAGACAGCAGGGAGTCTGCTTTAATGACAACCCTTTTTATCTTGTCAGAATAAATAGGGCATAGCCCCCAGGTATGAAGCAGAGAGGATAAATAGACAGGTTGCTTGGGAAATGCAGGTGGAGCACGTAGCTACTGTGTAGGCATCTAGTACAAAGCAGGACTTTCAGAAATCAGTCAGGCAGGAGACAGCTCAGCCATTAGCACCATTGCCACTTCCACCAGAAACACCAGTAGGACAGCAGACAAACTGGTGCAGGGTCTGCACTCCTACTACTCCAGTAAAAACAAGGCAAAACACATGGGAAAGCAACATGTGGATTTTTTACTTGCTCACTCACTGACTTGATGGACAGCATAGATGGAGAGTTCACTAGAAACCAATGGCAATAATAAGCAAGAACAAAAGCATACAAGGTACACTGGTGCCACACCTTCTGGAGTGGTTTGTTAAAAAACAGGCGAGAAGAACTGTTAGGTCGGGATCTGTCTGAGAGTCATGTCTGGCCGCAACTGCAGTAGGCCTGTACTTGTCCTGCAGGCAGACAGTGCCCTTAACCCCTCTGGCCCCGGGGCTGTAGGCAGGGCATCCTTGTGAAGGGGCTCCCGCTCAGGACCTTATTCCCTCTGTTGGTCTGATGAAGCGTACGTGAGTACCTGCCAGATTCAGCTTATCCTTAGGATGAATTAAAAAGGGCTCTGTGCTGTGGGAGAATTTGTATCAATCTATCAGTAAATGTATAAAATCAGCTGTAGTATATTAAGAACCTGAAGAAAGCCAGCAAGGCAAAAACATACTTTTCTATGAAGGCGTATGAGGCTGTTCTGTTACGTACTACCTCCGTGTTAAGCACTCCATCTCTGCTTTGTACCTACTGAGCCCACTATTCTTAGCTGCCCCCTCAGTGGCACATCCTGTACACTGATATTCCAGCAGGGTCCTTATTTCTCTTCTACATCAATACTCTAAACCAACAAAGAAAATGGGTCTGCGGCATGTTCACTATCAACTTTAATGTCATTATGCATGGCACCTTTGGTAATGTGACAGGCATGCTCTACACTTTAAGATGGTGATAGGGGGGTCAGAGACGACCTTGTTGTAACGTTGGTGGGTCCAAGCCTGTGAAGCCACTGATAGCACCAGGCACCTGCAGGCTTGGAGGGTCTGGAGGATGGGCTTGGTAGGCCAGAGCTTCCCTGAGGGCCACCGCGCAGTCTCCTTCCACAAGGGCAGCAAATGATCTGAGTACAGATGGTCCCCTCCTCTTGCTGACCAGCTCTCACTGGCCCCTCTCTTGCTACTGCAAATGCTAATTTGCACTTCAAGAAAGGAAAAACCTGAAGATGCAGCAAACAGGTGGCAAGACTGAAATGTCCCAGTCCTAGCTGGTTGGGAAACCTAGGAAATTTGCCACAGCTGTGGGGCCTCTGAGCCTCCACCCAGTGAATTACTACTAACCCTCTTCTGCTTGTCTGCAACCGGAGATGTTATCTGTGAGGGAGCCCAACCCTGGGCATGTGGCTCCAAGGAGTATCCCTACATGACCTTCCTTTTTACCTGTATTGGAAATTTCTGTACTCACTGTAAAGTTGTGATTGGCCTTGCTCATGAGGTGTGTGTCAGTGTGTGTAAAAAGAGGGTTTTTTCCATATTCTCAGACACACATTTCATTTAGTGCTGGTACTGTAGTATTCACTTTCTACCTTCCCATCATCTCTGCATCCAGGCAGTATTTTAGATTTCAGTGGCCTAAATGTACAGACACCTCCATTATTAGTAAAGAGTATTGCAGAGAGGTCACTAAAGTCTAGAAGAGAAACAGAAACACCTTTAAAATCTATTACTTGTGGGAGACAAAGAGAAGACTTTGCTATCCTCACTTCAGTGCTCATCAAAAACTCGGAAAGTGAAACATTAACAGTAGAAAATAAATCACTTTTTGAAGATAAGCATCTATGAATACTTTTTTCCCCTAAGGTGCAGCTTCTTATTTTATGGATACAGGATTCGGTTCCTGCCACCATACTATTTTCATATAGCTTGAGATATAGCTTCTGATCCAGAGAAAATTGGCAACAACTACATGCAAGCAGATATATATGAACACATACATAGGTCCATCATGAACAATTCTTTTTATATTTCAATATTATCTAGCCAGTATTATTGTAGACAAATGTGTGCATGTGTGTGTGTGTGTATTCTGTAACTACATTTATGTTATTATATTATTATATGTGTGTGTATAAGTCTATACATATTGGAATACCTGAGGAATTGCTTGCAACAGAAAATCTCCTGTATGACAGCAGACCTTCAGGGACAAGAGCTGTAGATAAGAGCAGTTTTACTTCAACCTTCTGTTCTGACCCCAGAACACAAGTGACAGGTAAGTTTGGTTGAAACTGAACAGTGAGTTGGTCAGACTTAAGGCACGTGCCTGCCTACCTGACTAGTAAATAATGTCATTCCTCCCTCCATGCCTTTCTTTGGTCTCTCAACACCAAGGGAACTTGCCAGTTGCTTGCATCCAATGCATTTGAGATCAGGCCCTTTCTTTTCCATGTTGTCATGGGTTCAGCTACAGCCCAAGTCACTAATGACCCCAAATTGTAGCTATCTGCATGGCTGATTGGTGATGGGAGTGATATGAGCTGAAAGTGCCAGACCAGGACAGAGAATAAGCATCCATGTCACAGGCTGGCACGTGCTCTTGGGCCACTTTCTCTTCTCCAGGTGCAGAGGGGCATGCAGAGAGTCTCCCAGGGTCTCTGGGAGAAGGAGCAGTCCCATGCTGTCATCTTGGGAGGGAGGCCAGGGAAAGCATGGGCAGAGCAAATGATCTCCCCTCTGCCTTGTCCTATAGGTAGTGCAGGCAGGGCAGCATTGGGACACTCCAGTGAGGTGGGTTGCAGGAAGCTTTAGCTACTGCTGCCCCTACTGTACAGCCTAAGTGGGTGAACAGAAGGATTTTAGTCTCTGAGGCCTTTTATCAACACAGAGGCAACGTACAAGCTCTCAAACATGATGTAGTTACGCTACAAAGACTTATTAGGTTGTTGCTTAAACAAACGCTGAGAGAGCTGAAATTGGTCACACCACGCACAAAGCTGGGCCATGGAGCAAAATCATTCCCACAGATACCAGTTGGTTTGCACTGGCCATGTTCACACCCCTTGGCATGATATACACCTGGGCTCAGGGGACCAGTTTGTCTCAAATGCCTAGGTCTTATGCTGGTCTAAGCCCAGCCTTGATTTTAAATCAGGCTTGGCTTGCAGAAATGTGGGTGCATCTCAAATGAGGAAGTATTTTTTGCAAGCATCCTTGGAAACCCAATTTTATAATTGCTGTGGGTGAGGATTTCCAGGAAAATCCAGTACGGGACCAGAATCAATACTGTGTCCAACAGCCACGGACAACAGAGAAGGTCAAGACAACTGGCCACAACCAGGTGGTAGATCTGAAAATTCATGAAAAATAAACTATTCCTAATAAGTTGAATGAAATCATGATTTGCTTGTGGGCATTCAGCAAGCAGGAGAAGAGGCCAAGTTCTCTCCTTAAATGATTCATTGGGCATTACTCATTCACCATACATAAAATAAAGCCCACATACTCAGCCACCACCCACGTGAACCTTTGCTTTGGTAATTTCAGCTGTGGTGCTCCTGCAATATGGTACTGGGTTGTAGGAACACACCTCTCTTCCTGAGCACAGCAACAGCATCTGCCTATACCAAGGATGAGGAAAAAAGCAGGACCCCAGAATGACGGCAGGAAACTTCTTTGCACAAAATGTAAGCTGGCCAGGGCTGTGTGTGTAATCTTTGCCATAACTACATCTAGTGTTTAACGTAACATGATTTGCAGCTTCTAGAAAAACCCTTTTGCCAGTGCCAGGGAATGTGCAGCAGTCATAGGCTGAATGGGGCTTTAGCAGATCCTGCTCTGCTCAAGCTTTTCACTGTGAGCAAATAAATTATTAAAAGTATCAGCTACAACTTCTCCAATTATTTCAGACAGGAAGCATCCTAATAAACTACTGTTACCAATTATTCTTTCCATTTAAAAAAGCAGTTACACATTAAAACAAGTTTCCAAGGTGTTACACAGGTGACTGACTTGGGATAAAATACTTGAGAAGAACCCTCACATTTTCCCTACTTACGGAAGTATTTGCAAGCAGCAGGACATTGGTGCCAGGTCAAATACAAAGCTTAGGGGGCCAATCCAGAGCTCCACAGACACCTGAGGAAAGCCAACTTGCATGATAAAGGGGTACAGAACTGGGCCCTAAAGTAGCATCTGTACTCTGCATTTATCAAGTATACATTTTTGTTAAAGATGGCTGAGTATTTTGACAAAGACAAAGACAATGACATTGAAAAAAAATGTTTCCAATGATTGCTTGCTGTATCTTTATCAAAGGGCTTGGCATAAATATGGTGCCGGTGATGGTGGAAGGTTTCAGCTGTTTTATGTCTCAGCAATAGTTTAAACAATAACATTCATATCTCAGAATGGTGTAGATAATATCTGCAATAAAACCGGGTCTTTTATGTTCAGAAGCAGACAAAGCCAGGAGAGCAGATTGATAAATGAAGCTGAACCTTTGTATTTCGTTGTGGTGGAGCTCCCTCTAGCTTACGCCATTAACCCTGTATCTGTAAATCATATTTGCTTAGACTCACTCCTCTGTTTTCAAGGTAAAAAGGGCTTTGGTTTCTAAATTCTTGAAAGCATCTGTGACATTTATAATCCAGCTGAAAAACTCGTAAGACACAGCTGCTAGCTAAATGGCACATCAGGTCTGATAATAATACATTTCATACTTTTAAAAAGAACAGCATAGGGGAAATTCTCAGGCATCCAAGGGTGGTATCACCAGCACTTTTTGTGTCTTACAGCTTTATGACCTTCTATTAATATTCAAGGAAAAGATTAATGCCACTCTGTCCACTTCGCTAAAAGAATCAGCCCATCCAGACTGGCAATGCTAAAGAATGAGGTTACCATGCAAGCTATGTCCATTTTACAATATAAAATCTTTTTTTTTAAAGACAACAATGATGCATTAAATAAGTGAATTAAAAAAAAAATTAATTCTGGATACATACATCCAATCAGGTATGTTTTTATTCATTCTTAAGAACAAATGGTGAAAGCTAAGAAAAACTACACTAGGCACCAGTATCTGAATAAAGAGCAGAGAAGAAAAAAAGATTAGTGTTCCTTGTTTAGAATACAAATATGCATGTATTTAATTCCAGAGTCCATGGAGTGGCTTTTCTATAGGAAATGGCTGCTTTTCAAGTTACAACTGATGGTTGTAAATATTAACTATACCTTTTTTAAAAATGCTGACTTAGTGCCTATGGAAACAATGTTTTGCTGAAATGCTAATTTGGGGAGATTAAGACGACATTTCTGAAGAATAATATCCCAAATCTGATGTGAAACTTAAATAACCAGTAAAATGATAAGCAGGCAACAGCTACAAGAGAAGAGTTAATTAAAAATCTCCAAGGCAACTTATATTCCTTTGTCACAAAATAAATGCTATGCTACAGATACAGTACCTGTAAACTGGAAAACCACCAACTGCCTTAGTCAAAGAATTGAAAAAGGTTTTTCTGTTTTATAAAGTCCTAAATATTCTACATTTTAAATACATTTGGCTACATTTTTTCTGAATTATCTATTTATTTATTTTCATAGCCATCCAGCAAAAGATCCTTCTGTCTTTGTACCATACAATTAAAATGAAGTTTACTTATATAAAGTATTTAAAATTAACAACAAAAATCACCTTTTGCAGACTCTGAAAAATCGGAGTCGATAGAAATGAGCATTAAATTCAGAGCACAGAAGGGAAGACAAAATAAACTATTTATGAGCCCAGTTTGAGCAATTAAAACCTGCTAGAAAATGTAGCTATAAAAATCTTTAGGACTGAAAATGTGATTATTTTATGGTTTTTGTAATGAATTATTTCTCATGGAATTACAATAGGAGATTCTTCTGGCTGATCTTGGTTTAAAAGAAATTAGATCTGCTCAGCTGTAATTTGGAGATCTGAGAAACAAACTGCTCTGTAAATTGATTAATCAAAAGGAAAAGCTACCTGCTGTCAGGGACAGAACTACACATTTATTTGGAATTTTGGTTACTAAATATGCTTCTGACTGGACCTTACTATTCATTATTGGTTTAAATCAAATATATTTTTGAGGTATGAAAACTGAAAATTTTCCTCCTCATCAATGTAAGGCTAGAAATAATTTGTTTGTTATTTGAATTTTTTCTTTTCACCTAACATCCCTATGCAAGCAGTATGTTAGATTTACACGGCACATTACAAAATGCACAGTGTAAACAGGCTCCCCTTCCCAAAATGATATAATTAACCGTCAACTGTGAGGACAGAAGTGGATACAATCATAGCTGGTCAGAAATGGGAAGCTGGAAAAAACCAGAAGCTTGTTTAAAATGGAATTAGTCACAAGTATCTATCTATGCATGTATACTTTGCCTAGGCTGTAGCAGTGCAAGTATTCTTACCTGGAGTCTCCGCAGAGACCAAGACCAGGTCAAAAGGATCTCATTTGATACACTGCACAAAGTCTGTATTAAAAATTATTGCTCTTGAAAAATCCGTTGTTACAGCCTCACACCCAGTTCTGCATTTCTGCTGGATGCTCAAATCAGAATGTGTCATTTAAAACAAATTTAATTGTTTTAAGTATGTCACATTTTGGTTCAATTTGAATCCTTACGATTGCTCTGAATTCAGGAGAATGGACAGAAGGAGGAACACCTCATCTGCATCAGCTTGAATAAAATCTTTCCCCTTTTCTCTTTTTTAAAAGTAGCAATCAAAAACATTCTGCGTGACAAGCAGTAATGACAACAAAACACAAATGAGTTGGAGATGTATTTTAGCTGGTCAGCTAGAACCTTGAATGAAAATAAATGATTGTTTATACTAGCAAAGTGACCCAACCTGATTTTCTTTAAATGTGGTAACAGTAATGACACTGTTCTATATTTTAAATTAAATACAATATTTATAATAGATCTAATTTTGCCGTAAGTTTCACTTTCTTCTAAGAGTTAACTGAATTATAACAAGAATCAGTTTCAGGATTTAATGCAAGAATAGTAACCTAATTTCAAACAACGGTAATTTTCATAAAACGTAAGTAATTCAGTTACCCATTTCAAGAACTTAAAAAGACAAAACCTAAAGTCCTGGCAACGGCAGTAAACCCCACTGTACTCATGCTGTATGGTTCTCAGGATTTGCTTTTAATGTAACTACATGCTGTAACAATGCCTGTGTGCCTGAATTCTCCCTGTTATAAAAAACACCCACTGCAATTGAACTGATTAGACAAACAAGTAATTTGCTTTGCAGGATGTACAGAAAGGGAAACTTTCTGCGTGTGTGGATATAAAATATAGCCAGCTCTATTTCACCAAAAGTGACAAATACTTCTGAAAATGCACAAAACCAGATGATGATAAATCCAAACATATTGCACCTAACTTTAAAGTACCATACAAGAGGGTAACTTAACAGTGTTTAGGTAAATTTATTCTACTGAGTTTTTTTACACTAAACATTGATATATTATGCACACTTAATTTTACAATTTGCATTCATTAGGAAACTAATCTCTTTGCTTTGCATAAAACAGACACCAGTACGAAAGCTTTTTCTAATTTATCTTTAAAAGAGACAATTTTTCTTATATAAAGTAACATTGCTGTGTACAATATCTTTATCACATGGTTTTTTCTTTTTCTTTTTAATATTTTGTCAGTGCAAACCTGCAACTCTCTGGTTCATGCTGCAGGCTGATCTCATCATTGCAAACATGGTGTTACTGTGATTGAAAATGCTACGCAGGAATACAAATTTTCTGTACTGATGCTGTATTCTGCAAGCACTTAATTTTTATGGGAAGTGTTTGCCATCATGCCATGACGAGAGCAGTGAAGGAAAGAGCTGTACAAACTGCAGGGCTCCGAACCCCGAGTAATGAAGAAAGTATCTGCCTGGGTAGATTCTCACTCACAGTGTCTGTGTTTTTCTGCCACCTATTTACATTTGACACACTGAATTAATAATCTATGTTTTACTTTCCAGCTGAA
Source organism: Crocodylus porosus (assembly GCF_001723895.1). Lineage (NCBI taxonomy): Eukaryota > Metazoa > Chordata > Crocodylia > Crocodylidae > Crocodylus > Crocodylus porosus. The sequence continues at coordinate 19,657,903 of NW_017728925.1, forward strand.
ATTATTCTTCATCTTTTCAGTCAGAGCTCCCAGGGACTTCAAAGAAAGGTGAAACTCTCAGTGTATTAATAACTACAGGTCATCTCTGCCTATCCACTCCACACATTTTGGCTACTGCAAACAGGGATAAATGGTAAGCGATGAGAGTAAAGAATAAGAATCTGTCTTTGGATCCAGTAGTACATTGCCTCTTTCTTTAGTTACTGTCTGATATTTAAAAAATCCAACCTGGTTTCAGTCAAAGGTAGGTATTAGCACAGTGGTGAGATGTAGCATTGCAGCCCGTTTCCAGCCCTGGCCAGCACTGCTTCAGAAGATGGTGTAAGTAATCCTCTTACGAATAACTATGGAACTTGCCCCTAAGGGAAGTTTATCCGTAACCCTCAGCTATCATTGTTTGACTTGTAGCCTGGAGCAGGAGAGTGCGTCTCAGGTATAAAATACTGTTCATGCTCTTAAATGTTGCACGCTAGACGTTCTCTTCATTCACGTAATTGTCTAATCTTCCTCTGAATCCTGCTAAGCCCTTGGCTTTAATGGCATCTGGTAGCAATGAGCGCCACAGGTTAATTACGGTTTATGTAAAAAAGGAGCTTCTACTCATTTTAAATTTGATGACTTTAATTTAGTGGAACTCCCCTTTGCCTTGCTGTGGAAAGGCAAAGACCATCTGGCTGACCTCTCTTTCTTCAGGTACCTCTCTCCCATCCCCTCTTTTGTCTCCTGTCTGAGCTAAGCTAGCAGTGGTCTAAATCTCTCGTCCTGCCTCTACTCATTCTCACTGCCCATCTCCAGAGTCCTGCTCTCACAGCCATATCTTAGATTTGGGGTGAGCTTTAGACAAGGTTATTTATACAAAGAGATGGGATGATTTCTCCCTTTCCCGTGCACGCACCAAATTCCCTCCTAAGCCTCATGCAGACAGCAGTTTACAGATGTGATGAGAAGAAACTTGGAAGAATGTTTAACTCATTCAAAGCCTTGGGCTCTTTTGCTCATGATCTTACCTTACTACTCAGTAGTGATCACTGTATTGCTTTCTTACCAGACACAGCAGACACCTGCCAAGTCAGTGCTCTTCTAGCCCTGCTCCCAGTCCCCTCAGCTCCCAAACTGAGCCAGGGCAGCCACAGCTTTAGACTGAGCCAGCGTTGCCCCATTCCTCACAAACCTGAGGGTATTTTGCTTGTGATGGTGTGAATTACCTACATCAACACAGGGACTCTTGGTTTTTCAAACTGCTTGCACTCTAATCCTGATCTGTACAGATCCTTAATGCCAGAGATGGATGCGGTTTTCAATTTTAGTTCATTAGACTAATCTGTGCTGTTCCTTGTAACTTGTGAGGGTCTTATTCAGAAACGAGGCAGCAGATTTCTTTCCTGCTCATAACAATGATTTTTCCATTCTGGACTCTCCTCTGCTGCTGGAAGCGGGGCGCTGTGGAGCAGGGGTGCGTGCCTCTTCAGAAAGGAGGATAAAACCAGCAAACAGAGCCAAAGGAGCCTGTAAAATGAATCTATTACCCCAGTGTTGTGAGACTGCTTACTCTGTGCACTAATACAAAATATCATCAGAATACTATTTATTGACTATCACCTGAGACTCAATACCAGTAGTATAGAGGGCACACATCCTGAGCCAAACACTTCACTGCACAGAAGTCCTTGCTCTGATCTTTGAAGAAAACACTGCTACACTTTTCCTTACTCAAGAGCCTGTTTGGTAAGTCAGTTCACATACCACACCAACTGTTGGGGAGAATTCTCCCTGCTAGGGAAACTACCAAAGCACTGGGTTTTCTTAGGTGTTGCAGAAAATAATACAGTTGTGCTTTTGCGTTGAATATCTTCCCGTTATTTTTGGAAATGAAAAAATGTTTTCATTCTGGAAATGGTTCATTCTTGCATGGGGTAACAGGCAAATCTGCGTGTTGGCAATGGAAAGATTGTGCTTCTCAGTCAATTTAAAAAAAACTCTTAAAAGAGGCCAGCATCTCAGTTTTCCAGACATCCAGACTAGCCAGATGAAAATCAATAGCTTTGCCTTGCACTGATCTATAATAACAATAATAACTGATTCCTTGGGCTTCTCTAAATACGACAGATAATGTAAGTAAAACCATTTGAGCATCTAAAGCAATATGCAAGGGCCCAGGATTCCTGTTCTTTAGAGAATAATCTTTTTTACAGATAAAAGCGGCTGCAACTAATGGCTGCAAGAGGAATGGGGGGGACCAGGAGGAGCGTGATGCAGACAGCACCCGACTTACGTGAAGTCAGTGACCAGATGTATTGGGATATGTTACTGACTGACAATTCCTAGAGAACATCAGCTGGGAATGCATTTTCAGTCCCTTTCCACACTGGCTAGCATGGTTCATTTTTCTCCTGTTGAGTTTGTTTTCTGACAAGTCATTTAGCATAAGCACAACATCTCTCTCACCAAATTCCACTGGTTGGCGTGTTCAAATGTGGCTGTCTAGAAACCAGATATTCAAATCTGTGTTCCAGCTTCAAATTGAAGACTTGCTTTCTGGCAATCCTGAGCACCTGCCCCCCAATGACCAGCCCCGGAGGAGTGGGGGAAGAGCCTCTGATTGGGCCCACTGATTTAACTGGGAACAGCATTAAGTCCCTGACTGGGCTCCCAGGCTCTTTAGTGTTAAATTGGGCCTTTGAGAGAGACTTGGATCCGAGACCATTGCCCAACACTTAACCCAACAGCTGGTGCCCAAAAGCTGGAAAGAACCCAGCACATCCTTGGGAACGCAGGAGACGTAGAATGGAGCCGTGAAAGCCAGGCGTGGGCTCCACGTGTAATTGTGCAGACACTTCAGAAGCCTTTGAAGATTTAGAAGCTCTCCTGTCTCAGCTTTTCTGCAGGTTTTGACATGACACGCATGGCCATTAATTCACCTTTTCTGCAAAAATGCATTTTTCTGCCATATGCAGATGTCCTACATTCAACACTACTAGCAGGATTGTCATGTGCTACAATATGCATAATTCACATGCAGCCATAACTAATGTTTCTGGCACCTCAGGGTAAAACTTTGATCTTAGCTCTCTTCTTACCCCACTTCATTCTCAGCTCCCCTGTTAGCTGACACATCCTGTACGTTAATTATCTGAGTCGGGGACAAGCATGCTTAAAGCCTGCCCTCTGCACACATGCACATACATCCAGTAGTGCCTTGCCTCTGAACTTTGAAAAAAGACGTTGGGGTCCACTTGTCAGCATGAACTATGCAGTCACTCAGTTATCCACAACACTCTGCCCATTAACTCACACCTGGGGAGATGGAGGGGCTGACACTCAGGTAACAGATCTGCAACACAAGTCAAATGCTAGGCAGCTCATGCCCCCAACATGCATCAGCTGAGCAGCTTAGAGGCCATTAGGGTGAGGCGGGGGGGGTTACAACTTGTTTTCCAGCTGCCCTCCAAGTTTTCAGGTGAACTTGGCAGACTGAACTCATGCTAGTCTGGTCAAAAGCACCACCACATGCCCCTCTTTGAGCACCTACCCAAAATGCACGGCAGGCCCATTTCCCTCCCTGCCTCAGTGGACAGATTCTGCCACCACGCGATGAACACTTGATTTCACATTACAGAGACGCTGCTTAAAGTGCCATCATACAGACACTGCTTCGAAAAATCCTGGATTTTGCCACTGAAGAAGCCCTGACAGAAATGGGGAGCGAGGTGAGAGAAATGGCTCTTGGGTTCTGCCTCTCAAGTCCCCCGGGCCAAGCACCCTCTGCTGAGCTGAGCTGAGCCGAGCCGGTGCAAAACGCTTGTTTTGACTGCTCCTGATTAGCTCCATGCATGGGCACTTCTGCTTTGGAACAAGGCCGCCTTGTTCCTGACTGAGCGAGTCCGCACAGGGCATTGCTCACGAATAGCCATTTTACTGCCAGCCAAACACCTACCTTCTCCTGTACCAGTTTTCAAATGCAGACCAGCCCCAAGCTGACAGACCATATCTGGCCACTGTCCTGCCTGTTCTCTCAGGAATCGCTCCGGAAGGCCACAGCAAAGAACAGCAGTGGGATCATTAGCACTCTGTACTCCTGGAGTGGTAGCTATGCCGGTGCTGGCCCTGCGACCAGCTTGCTAATTCAAGTGCTGGCTGCTGCTCAGAGCAGAACTAGATGACAGCTCAAAACCCAGATGCTGAAAACTAATGCTGGCAGAGGCAACATGACATGCAGCCTCTGATCTTAACAGCTTACAACAGGCCATAGCAACTGGAGGCAGCACCTGCTCTACCTGCTTTGAGCCCAGGTGCATAGGCAGACAAACCCAAGCATCTCACCTCTTGCCTAGGTACTTGTCTACTGTGCTCCAGCTCATGCCTTAGGGACAGATGCAATAACCACATCACTAGAAGATTACTGCAAAGAAAAAGACATGAGCTGTCATATCTTTATTTAGTCACTGAATTTTTAATTTTGTGCACATTTGTTAGTAGCAACTTATTAGTTTTGCTTTCATGGCCCAGATTTCAGATGCTGAGTGGAGACAAGAAGCTACCGTCACTGATGTGAAGCTACACAGTATACCAAGCAGAGCTCCCAAGGGTCCTATGTTTACTGGTCACAAGCTCTACATGTTCTTTACCTGTGAGTCAGCAGGCACACTGTGCCAGTGGCTAAGGCCACAAGCAGACTGAGCTCCTTTGTGCAAGGCCCTGTACATGCAGGTAGAAATGTAACTGCTGTGCAGGGCTTACAAAATTAAAATGGATGGAAGATGAATGAGGGGAGAAGTTTGTTCCCCATTTCCATGCAGACCTGTCACACCAGGTGCTGCCGAACAGGTTGAGACGTGGCACGGCAGGCAACCAGACAAATCACCTCTTGCTGCAAAATGGTGAGTTTTAGCTGCAGGCATCTGTGAGAATGTCCCATTCTTCATTTTTCCTCCTGCATCCTCTCCTGCATTCACTTCATTCAGCCCCATTGGCAGTAGCAGCAGGAAGTCCACTGGGTTTCCTCCATGTAAAAATTGTAAAACAAAGCTGCATGGAGGCCAGCATGCACACGAGTCGGTCAAGAGAGAAGCATGGACCCTGTCCTCCGGAGGGCCCACAGAGGCGCCCGGACACTGGAATGGAAGCTGGCCTGGCAGTAGGCGGCATGCAGAGGCAGTCATCGTTGCTGAAAGCTCGGGGGTGCTGTTCCTAACTCGCTTCCTCACCCCAACACCCCACCCACCAGCCAACACGTAGGCCTGCAGGCTGGGTCTGTGGGTGCCAGCCCCGCACTGCAGAGTTACAGGCACTTGTACTCAGATCTCAGACACAAGTCTCCCCCTGTCAGGCCAGGGTGCTAAGAGTGTGCAAGCCCATGTGGGAGGGCAATGCCTTACCTTGGTCTGCACTGGGTCCTCTCACCTACCTCTTTGAAGGAAGCCTTGGAGCAAAGTGCAGGAGACAGTGAGATGCTCAGAGAAGTGGGGAAGTCAGTCAGAGTTCAGGTCAGTTTGGTCCAGGTAAGCACCTGCTCAGGCTGGGGTGTCAATGGGGGGCACACGTGGACTGGAACGACAGGCGGGCTGCTGTGGGTCAGAATGGCTCTGATGCATTTTACCACAACAGCACCCACAACATAGGGATCATCGTGTCCACTACTAACAGGCAGCCACCTCGCAAGTGGGTCACGGCGACTCCCCACCAACACACTGCACACTTCACTACATCTGACAAGCAGGGAGTGAAGCAGGACACCACAAACAGTGGAAACTACTGACACTATAGTAACAAGATCCCTACGATCCCTGCCAGGGCCCAGAAGTGCCAAGATCTGTGAAAATAAGCAGTAACTTTTCAAAACAGCTAATCCAAAAATAGTTACCCACTCCCACAGGACCTGTTCCAGGCTTGGTTCAAGCTTTGAGTGAGTCTGAAGCTATCCTTAATTTTCCCAAGCTGGCATTGGTACAAATTCATATTTTTCAGCTTAAAGTGCAGAACAGGACATAACGTTAGCATAAACAATACAGTATTTATTAGTGGATACAAGATGATATTCATTTCTGTATAAAGCATGTTTTTAGAGAACACACTAAAGTATTAGTACACCCAAGATGGGCTCAGGTGAGAACACCAGCCGTGAGAGCGAGATCCTAGAGAGCAAAGCACATCTTCAGGTTCTGCTTCAGCAGAGTGAAAAACCAGGACAGCACCAAATCCAGGTGCACAGGACATGCTGCCCCAGAGACAAAACCTGCGCACGAAAAAGTCCCAACTACTGCAGCCCAGTGTCCTTGCACACCCGCACGGGGGGCCGGCAGCAGGCATTGCAAGGATTCCTCTGCCCAAGGGGCCTGAGTACATTCTTTGGGAGAACCTTCAAATGGTAGCGGGGTGTTAATTTTTAAGGTGCAAAGCCAAGAAGAATAAAGACTGCACATTCAGAGACCATTTCGCACTACTGAAGCTCTGATGTGTGATTTAAAGAGCTCATAAACCCGATGACTGGCTTTAGAATCCATGGAAAGCAATAAAGCAGTTAAAAATCCTCCCGGTTGCAGGCCCTATAGATCTCCTTATCTTAAATTCTTTGGCTAAACCCCTGGAGCAAATCGCAGAGTGCATTGTGGGAGTTTTGTCTTTCAGCCTGGGAGTTCCAGAGACAGTTTCACGGCCCGTCTCTCCGGCCCCCCTTCAGCGCGTGGTGTCTCCGCTATAGGGGAGCTTGTCTTGGCCGCGGAGTCTAGACATTCCCAGCTACTATCCCTCCTGACATTCTCATGCCAGTGGTAATTTAAAAATTGTTTGGGATAGGCTGTGCCTCTTAGACACAGGGAGCCAATAATAAGCCTCAGTTCAGTGACCCCTGTCGGAGCATCAAAAAGACAGTAGAGGCTCCCTCAGTTCAACATTGGGTCAGGAATCGTGACCTCTCCCGACCTGCCTTGTAGATTTAAAATTGTTTTGAGAAAGAAAAGAATAAAAAAGATACAACTCCAGGCAATTTTGAAAAGCGCTCCAGCTTCCCCTACTGTATGCATTTATATAAGTAACATGTTTAAACAGATGCAGGGCTGGCAGGCCTAGAAAATTAGGATTTGGATACTTTGTATATTTTTTTTAATGGAATGCACATTGCTTGTATTTATTCAAAAAACTTTCAAGCAAAAAGACGAAGTGTAAGAAAACACTGGTTCCGCTACATTTACAGTAAGACAGAGCAGAGACAGGCAGGTACTGGAGTAATTAACAGAGATGTAGCTAAATTACAAAGAAGCTGAAGTCAATTTTCAGCTGGCTTGCAAAGTGCATTGTTCCATATATTAGCTGCATATACAAGTTGAAAAATTAACACCTAGATTACTGGACAATTACCTTGTACAAGCAAGCTGCATGCAATCGTAATTCGCTTGCATTTCAAAGGCTTCCTTTGTGTACACAGTACTTGCAATCACAACCCATAAAACAAAATATACTAGTACTTTATTTGTGGTTTTGGTTTTGGAATTGCATAATGGTGACTAACGGTTTCTCAAAACCCATTTTATAGTGTTTACTTACAGGATTTTCATGCACTGTACCTGGAAAGTATGATTAGCACCCAAATGAAATGTAATTTCTGTGTTTCCAAAAGGTTCCACAGACTCAGGAAGGGGTTTACCAGTTTATGGAAAGGGAGCCGAGTGTTTCTCTTCCCTGGATTTTTATATGGGCTGGTACAGGCCCGAGACGCATGAGCTGGAGAAGCAAAGGAAAGAGCAGAGAAGAGGGAACTCTCACGGGAAGCAGAGAAACACAGATCAGGCAGCTCTCGGGCTCTCACAGAGGATCTTGGCTTAGCCAGAATAGAGAACCAGCCCCACGCAACCCCAAGCGGTGTCATTAATGCCCAGGGCTCATGCATTACACAGGGGCCCTCGGGCCCTCCCTGGATCTTCCCCACAAGAGATGGCAAGCTCCCCACTCGCTGCACAGAGAGGCAGTGGTGGCAGCAGCAAGCAGGCTCGCACAGAGTCCTCTGGTGTAGGCAGCCCCCTGCCCTCCCTGCCTCCAGCTGTGGGTCTTGGGTTAAATGCCCCAAGGGAAGCCATGAGGAATCCATGAGGAAGTCAGGACTACTGTTCCAGGCCGTCTACAGACTCAGGCAGAATTCACAGGCCAGGGTCTCAAACTTACGTGCACTTCCCCAAAAGCCAGGAATTTACTCTCAGTTTTTACACGAAGGCTTAGACCATGAGGTGGTCACGTGACTCCAGGAGCTGGGACATGAGCCATGAGCCTGTAGTGCCTTCACTCAGCGCTGGCAATGCCGCAAACAGTCTGAGGTACTCTTTGCTGTATGTACTTATCTGAAGTAAAGATTGTCAGCACGCTCTTTAGTGTGCACACCTGCAGGTGCAGAGCTTAGCTCAAGTACAATCACTAAGAGCCAAGTGCTAGAGTCTTTCTCACCGGCTTCCCATTTTCCAGGAGTCAGGGTACAGGAGGTACATCTGCTCGTTCATATTTCAGACCCCTCCAAGTGCAGCCCTGCAGGTGGCCCCAGATAACAAATTAATCTGCAGTTTGATAACCTCCATTTCTCTCAGCGTTCCAGCTGTCAGATGTCCTTGGGACAACTGCACCAGGTCCTGTTCAGATCTTCACGATCCAGGGCCCAGCCTAGCTCAGCTCACTGGCATCTCTTTGTGATCAGTCCATGGCAATTTAAAACAATGACCATATTTTTTCTTGCATGCTGCTCAAGGTAGCAGAGCACTGGCCTGCTCTTTGATGCCTGGGTCTGTGTTCACTAGGGTGTGCAGTGTCAGTAAACCGATCCAACCACTGCTCTTTATGGAGAATGAATGACACAAAAGGCTTTGGTTCCCATGGATGCCTTGGAGCTGCAAATTATTAAAGATTACCTGAAATTACTGTTCTCCAAGCACCCAATTATGAAGTCTTGCTGCCTGATTGAGAGAACTGTTGGACCTTTCATTCTCCTGAGATCTGCAGATGCTGCCATGCTTGAATAAGGGTGGAAGGATAAAATACTAGAATTGTACACGTTAAAGTGATTGCTGAGTCATGGCAAGGAGCTCGTCACTGAGCTGGATCATCAAGCACAACTTTGTGGCGTGGAAGCCCTTCACCAGAAAAAGAATGAGAATTTCACAAGCACTTGGACAGACAGAAACCACGAGCAAAGGGCAAAAGCAGGCCTACCCCACGGTCTCCAAAGGGAGGCCTGCAGCGCCGGCACTGCTCTGTGCTGAGCAGGGAGGCAGGGGGCTGGGAACAAGAAAAGCTGAAGTCTGCAGAAGACAAAAAATGCGACTCACTGTAATATAACCAAGCAATCCTGGCTGTGCCAGGGCTCCTACTGAGAGGCACATTCCTCCACAGGTCTTGTTAACCCCCTTGTCTAACCCATCTCTGAGGGGCTCCACAACGTTTCTCCAGGCTCACACCTTTTGTGCTCTGTTTAAAGGTTTCCCTCCATGGAGGCTTCAGATGTGATTGAAATAAAAACCCAGCTGTTCAGGCAAAAATGCAGTAATAGTAATAACAACAACAACAATAATCATGGCTCTAGTAACCACAGCACTACAATTGCTAATAATTAGTTGCAGCAATTTTAATATAGCATTAATAGTGTAAATAATTAAATCTGCACAGGAGAATCCATCAGGATGCCCAGGCAACCAAAAGGAAAATCACTTCTAAAAGTTAACATCAAATTGATTAATTTTTGAGGCCTGAATTTCAGCTTCCCATGGGGGCTGAAAGAGGAGAGAGAGAGGTTAGACCCAACTGGATGCTATTGTGTTTCTATGGCAACACGGTGTTTCAAGCAGCCTTTGCCATTACCTAATGATTGGTAAAATCACTGGACAGAGTGTAAAGTGGCCAAGAGAAGCAGCAGCCAATAAATGCAGAAAATCCTTAAATCACAGAAACACAGAAATAAGAGATGGAAACAACCTGTTAGATCATCTCACGCATCCCCTGGGGCCCTGTGCAGAATTATTAACAGTCTCAGGAACCTTGAAAAATCCTAAAAATTCCATCCAAGACACTTGTAAAAACTTATTGAAGGGGAGAGCAATTTCTCAGGAAGTTATAAAGAACCTTCCTAATCCCCTTTCTGCAAGTCTGAGTGCACTGTACAGCATATGCATATGCATCGTGTTTTCCATCGGCAGGGAAACAGCTAAATGGAAGGTGTTTTAAGATATTACCCTACATAGAATCAGTCACAGAACAGGACATTCATCAACACTGACCCCCCTCCCACTCAGCTCCATTTCCTAAGGACAGCTTTCTGTACCCCTCTGGGAGAAGAGCCAGACACTCTACAAAGTACACCAAAACCTGCACCACTGCCTGGATGCTTGGCACCCAGATGTGTCATGAAAGTGCTGCAAGACAAAACTCTGAGTGAGAGAGAGAGAGAAAAGGCAATTCAGAGGGGGTTCTTTCACAATTAGAACTTCAGGTCTGCTTTTTAATAAGGGAGAAGTGAGGGATTTGAGTGCCCTGCAGTACATTAAGCCACAGGCTTGGGTTTTTCAGCTGGGATGCAGCACCTTAGTATGACTAATGAAGGCCACCTCTGCAACTTCTAGTCTGGAGCTTCTGAATGGCTCAGCCTGAGCTCCAGCGAGCATGAATCGATTTAAATGCTGGCAAGTTTTCTGCTGTGAGCTTTAATTTCCAGAACCACCTTGGTGTAAAGCAGAACAAACAGAAAGCCCTCAAAGAGTGCAACTTCTAGCAAGTCCAGGTGAGCTAATGTGCCCCTGGGGACTCAGGCACTTGTTTGCCCAGGCATCCCAGGGCCTGCCATGCTTTCACAATGCCCTCTATGGTATCCTATCAACTGGAACATCTGCCTGTCTACCATCCACATGAAATCACCCTGGCCACCAGCATCTAAACAGCAAGACCAAGGTAGAGAGTACATGATACCCACGTTTGGGATACAGTCCTGGAGGCTATTTCCCACTGAAGCCTAGAGAAATCCATGATTGACAAGTTGTTTAGTTTTGTGTACTGTTGTGAGGGTTTTTGCACGGAAAAAGCCTACATGGACTAGTTTTACAGACAGCAAATGGCTTCTGGGAAAAGGAAATGTCCAAGTTCAGCAGAATGAGCCCAAGATTTTGATGGAGGATACCCCATCCCTCTGCTCAGGGCAGGAAGCCTGAAATGCCCTCCTCTCACTGCTGTTGCAACTCTTTTAAAGTGCCACAGTTCAGGTCCACTTCCCCAGTCTGCACCAGAGGTGCGGGAACACAAGGAAACACGAGGAATCCCTAATGGCTTGGAATTTCGGTAAATCCACAAGCTTGTTTTGGCAGGTCACAATATTCAAACCTCTCTTCTGGTCACATGAAAAGCTCCTAAGTCAGCCATCGCACAATGCTCTGTCAGCCTCTTCTGACAAAAAAGAGTAAGTCATTGTAATTGCGGAAATTCCCCCTTTGACTCTCCACGGAGGCCTGCAAAGCCTGGCAGGCTGTTCACATTGCCTGCTCTTAGTCTACCAGGGTGCATTTATCTGCCCATGCATCTCTGATACATCCATCACTATCAGATGTAAGCACAGGCAGCACATTCAGTGACAAGATACGGTGTCCAAACTGGATGATCTAAATATTAAAATGTACAAAATCAGAAAGAGAGCAATACTATCAGTGACATCAGACACACTGACAGCAACTAGAATAACCCACAGATGACCATCCTGTTTAGGAATACCATCTACCTGAGATTAACTAGTGCACTGATTCCACAGCAGTCTTTAAACTTGTCATGAGAACACCTAGTTCCAAGAGATGACAGGGGAGGATGAACAACAGGAAAGGAAGAGAAAAGAATAAAGAGAAAAGAAGAGTGATATCTGCATTCTCCCACTTTCAGAACTAAATGGACTGGTTCCAATTCGGCTCTCGCTTACACTAGGACAAATTTTTTCCACTGACTTCAGTGAGTTAGTCTAGAGTCTAAGAGCGGAGTCTAGTCTGCTAGGTCTGTCGGGAGCCCCTACCTGGGAGTTGTTTCAATATGCTACTACTTATATCCTGGAATGGCCCAAAGATCCCATCTAGGATGGCCGGGGTGGATGCTTTGCAAATGCACAGTGAGACACAGCTTCTGCTTAAAGAGCTTATGCTGGCAGTCAATATAAGAACTTGGCTGGGTATAAGGGCCTGCATTAAGTCAATGTATGAGCCATCTGTGATAGGCCTGGGCACAGACTTCACCACTGGTGCAGCAAGACGGTACAGCAGTGCAATACACATGTCTGTGGTATCAAACCACCAACCAAATCGTATCATAAAATCAAGTCACTTAAGTAGCCACACTCTGCCTGTCTCCAACTCCTTCTACAGGAGAGGGAAGTGATATGTAGGGCCTGCCAAGCCAGCATCAGGAAGAGCCCGTGATGAGACTTTCAGCGCAATAAGGGTGGAAAGAATGGTGAGCAGCTCCTGCGCCTGGGACTGCCACCCAGAGCAGAAATCTGTCCTCTACACCAGCTGCTCCCCACCACGTGTAGCCCTCGTGTTTCCATATATCATGCAACAAGGATGTCATACTGTGTGCTAGGTTACCTGCTCCTGCAGCATTGGATCCTCAAAAAGAAGCAAACACCTGGGGCCTGATTCTCATTTGCACTCAGGCTCTCTGCTCTGGCACGGTAAAGCTTGTTTCTCCCTGCATGAGCTGCCAGTTAAAAGGCACCATGAGCACAGGGGAACCTGCTCTTGTACTTGCCATGTTCAAATCACAAAGCAACATAATGGCATCAACTGCTGACCCCACGGGGCTGCTCTGCCAACAGCTGCCATGGCACTATGAATTCCTGGGCTGGCTTCCAGGCAAGTTATCAGGCTGTGGCCCATGGTGGCTGCATGTGTGCTGCGGCGCAGAGACCAGCGGTGTACTGCACAGCAGCAGACTGACTCCAGCACAGGGGAAACAGCAGGTAGAAGGCATCCATCAAGCAGCACAGCCAACGGCAGAGGGACAGCAAGAGGACGGGGGGAGCCAGAAACAAGAAGGAAACATACGGAGGGACCAAAGGAGAGAGAACAAAGACAAAAGGGGAGGAGGGGCAGGGAAGCTCAGGAGAAAGCAGTGAACGGAAAGGAGATGTACAGGAGAGTGCGTTAACGTGAATGAACGTGGATCCTCTTAGCCCAGTTTCCTATGCACGAACCCGAGCCACATTCATCCTTACAAGTCCCTGAGAGGGAGTGCTCTGCACAGCCCGGCTCCTGCCTCCTTCGCTGCCAGGCTGGTGCAGCACAAGGCTCCAACAAACAGAAGGGGGCATTGTGACAGAAGCCTACGCATGCTACATTCACAGACACGTGCAAGAAGGCTTATACACCTGAGAGTCTGGAGCAGAGGCAGGCATTGCAGCCTGAGCACAGCCATGCTGTGCCATGGATCTTCTGCGCCAGACCAGCTGTCACTGAGAGTGTACCCTGCCACAACGTCCCGGGGTCGAGAACATGTCTGGAACAGAAGGGTCCAGAGGTTTTCCACCGCTTGCTAAGGTCCAGCCTGATTGAGCAAGGAGTGCAATGTCAGAGCAGCTTCGGAGAGCTCTGCGCCGTGTGTGACATGGCCTGCAGGAGAGGGTAGACTCACTCCAGTCCCTGGAATCCTTCAGTCACACTAACTGGTCCCTTCTTCAGAGTCCAAGCTAACCTTTTCCCAAGAGTGGTGAGGTACGTCAGGACAGCAGAGTGCCTTTGCATGGGGCCACAAATTGGAAGTGTGCCACGGCTGCAGCTGTCAATCCGAGTACTCTAAATGCACTGGAAATTAAGCAGTCAGGACCCATTATCAGCCTCTGTTTTGCGGGTGACTCAGCCCACCCTGTTTGTGTTGAAACCAGCTTCCTGGTGCTGGCTTCTATCGATTACACTTGGCCTCTGGAGAAAAGAAAATACAGCAGCTCATCCCATGTTTTGCTTGTTCTTTCTCTGCTCTTTCCAAGTGTGAAGACCTGAACCAGCTCACATTCAGCACGGACTCCTCTTCTGATAAACACTCGTGGACTTTGAAGCTAGCCCAGGCTGGATTATGTTACCAGGGCCAGTGCAGTCCCAGTGGAAGTAAGTCACATTTTATTTACAGATAAAAAAAATAAAATTGCCTATTATCCCAAGAGTGTCATTTACATTAATTTAGCAACTGCTTTCAAGGAGCTGCAGAGTTTGAAAGACGCTGCCAAACAGTGAGGGCCCATCCTGGATTGAGTTACTGACAGAATTACAGCTGACACCAAGAGCTGCTTGAAATGACTTGAGGGAAACTGCAGACAATGGGCTGTATTATTAAGCAGAATAAAGGTGAAGTTACAGGGGATACTTGAGACCAAGGAAGAGAGAGCCAGTGAGTCTGCCCCTTGGAACCGAACATCAGCTCTGGCCATACCAGCAGCCAGCAGGGCTCTCCGAGAAAAAGGAAGGAGAAGCTTACAGCCATTTGCTGAGGCATCTGTGCTTCCCCCTCTCTGGGTACTACCCTGGCACTGGGCTTTTATGTCCTCAGACACAATCATCACATGAACCAGTCTTTTCTGTAAAACTTCTTGATAAGTGGCTTCCAACTCAATAAATCTCCTCCACCTGAGCCCTTTCCTCTGCAGGGCTCAGAGATCACGGCTGGACTCTAACTCTGTGCCTCTGCTCTTGGCACAACTCCAACAAGGGCATTTCAGGAAGGCAAATGGTATGGGGGCATCTTGCTGCACTTGTGTGGGCAATGGGCAATGATAAACCCAACTTCCACCAGTGATTCATATGAAACGGCTGACAATCCACACTGTGCCAGCCTGCTCTGCCAGCTGCTGTTTTGAAGACATCATTTTAGTCTGATTGCTTAGGCCACTCCAAGGTTTCCCTTCTCTGGACTTCTTTCAGTCAGCTGTAAGTAACTGAACTAGCACTGAGTCTGCTGCCCCCAACTAGCTGTACCATAATTACTACTTACTACGTACTTCCTAAATTAACCGCAATTAACTGTAAGATCATTTTCACCTTGTAGATAGCCAAGAACCCAATTGGCAAGTACAACTGGCTAATTAGATGTCTGTTTGGTCAGGATTATTGCCACATGCTGGCCAGCTCAGCAGAAACCTACTTCATGGACACAAGTCTGAGAAGAGTCTCACTAATAGGGATTTCAAGCACTAACCTCCTGACAATCAGACAGTCTTAGCCTAAAGTCTGGAAATCTGAATGATGGCTCCTTGCATTGCTACCCTTTCCTGTCTCCAGAAGAACTCACATTACACGTGGTACAATATAGCAATTTTAATAAATATCTGTAAATATAGAAGCAACCGTGCTCAGAGAGCCAGGTTTCCTATGCACCTTTTCAGTATGTAATTGATCTTCATTGTAACCTGCATTTTACTGTCAGCAGCCAATCATCAACCCGTCACTAACCACAAAAGCTAATGGCAAGCTGTGAGTATGGCTTGCAACCAGTCTACAGCCCTCTCCAGACATTCAGGAGAGAAAACATGACCAAAAATGAGGCCAAGAGCCATGCAGGAGGGGCTCAGCACCACAGCTGCTTCTGTGGGGATGCAGCATGAACCAACACACACCAGATGCGGGGAGGCTGAGCTGACCACTGAGAAAGGAGAACAGGACTGACCTGTTCACACACCTGCACCTATGTGTCCTGGATGCCTTCAGCAATGCTAGTAGTTCCTATGATAACTGAAGAGATTTTCTCAAGAAAACAGAGGGAGGAAGTCTCCCCATCTGGTAGCACCAGGGAAGGACCACAGCAGGAGAAGGAGCATGAGAATAAGAGCAGAGCAAAACTCACATCTTTCCCAGGCGGTGGCTGTCAATGCCAGGCTTTCAAAGCAAGTCACTCCACCATGTGACACTTCCAACTGGAACTAAGCAAGTCATGGCATTTCCAATTTGATGGCTAAGCCAGAAAATGGACAGTAGTCTGGTTCTAGCCAGGCCAAAGAAACTTTGAAAGGTTCTTTGACGACACTAAAACATCTAATTCCTGAACAACCCAGAACATTTTGTTTGACCTGAAACAGAAGGTTTTGTTTCATTTTTGGGGCTATTTAACCCATTGGTTTAATAACTTTCTTTACATATACATCAACTTCTAAACGAAAAGCATGCATTAGAATTAAAAATAAAAAGTTTAATTTAAAAACGGTTTCATTTCATCATTTTAAAACACTCAGAATAGTTTTAGGCCCCCTGGAACTTCATTTCCCTTTTCACTGAAAAATGTTACCAACATCTAGTCCTAACTCAAAGGAAGAAACACCAAACACAGACTCAATGCAAGGAACTAACAGGGTAAAATACTACTGATTTACTTGGTTTGGGTCCTTATTTCAAATTATGTAATGACCTAAATTTGCAAAAATGCAAAGGAGTCACCTACAACCACAGATTTCAACTTATAGTCCAAAGAATACCCGCGGAGCTATGCAAAACTTAACAGACACGAGCAGTTGTGAAGACAAGAACCAGTTCACAAGCCAAAGCCATGCGTGGCAGTCAGATGCCCACCCCATTTGTGTTTACCTGCCACGCATGCTTGAGAACAGGTTTTTGACTCCCCAGAAAGCTTCTGGAAAGTTAATTCTAGAAGCTAGGTGGAACCCATGCACAAGTGTTTGAACCAGAATTTCCTGTGCGCTCTCTCAATGAGGGCAGACATACCATGTCATGTGAGATGTCTAGCCAATCACAACTTTTGCAGCGCAAGCTGAATTCCAAATACACCGAACCAATTAGCGCAAAAAGTGGAAAAGTACTTCTTGACCCATTCTCAGAAACCACAATTTGTTCATGGATATTTCACAGGAAGAAAATGAGACTGAATTTGTCAAATAAATTATTTGAGGTAAAATATTCTCTGAGGCTTACATATTAGCTAAAGAAATTACACATAAAATGCAAGGAAAGAAATTAAACTATTTAATTCAGATTCTCATACCAGTGTTTAATTGTCATGGGAACACTTTAGAAACGAATCATTTCAGTGGACATGGTGAATTACCTTTGTAAGACAGGGCTGATGTTGCTTTGACAAATATCAAGTAGAGGTAGTAAAATGTTATCAGTGGTGTTGAATGAATCTCCTGTCTGTAATTAGCTATTAAAGCACTGAAAGTCTTGTGCTGTGTTAGCGAGTAAGGTTTATTGCATTGTGAGTAGGGACAGTGGCTAGGTTTTCCCTCCCCACACATGCTAGACATAGCACTCAGCTAGAAGTGTCTGTGCCTAGCCATTTGGAGGGGTTTCACATGAAATTCAGCAAAACTACTCTTCCTTTACTGCCCCTGTGTCAGGGTACTTTGTGCTCGCCTGAGAAACCCTGCAGGTGTGGCAATGATCTAACTGGCCTCAAGGAGCAGTGTCAGGATTTTCACAATACTTCTTCACTCGCTGCCTTTCATGAGTTCCTGTTTACATCCAAATCACTTTCCTTGTCTCCTGCCTGCTCCCTCTCTGAAGGCACTCTGCTTTCTTATCCCAGGTTTGCTCATGCACCCTGGGCTAGTACAAGTATTGCTCAATTGATAATGCTGCTTAATTTACCTGGGCACCAACACCAACCACCAGCAGCTTGGTCAGGACTGCAACTTATCCAGGCAAGTGCATTTTTCCTACCACTATGGGCAGAAGTAGGTGGCAGTAGCAGGTATTGCCGTCCCAGTACCTATGACTTCCCTCTTTCTGACTGGCCCAATAAAGTGAATCATCAAAGTCTCAAAGTAGACCTGAGCCTCCACCCCCCTTTTCTACAAAAGACCACCTGAAAGCACACAACAGAGGGAAAGATCAAATTCCAGAGCTGTCAGAGTTGCACAGGAAGCTGGCTGCCTCAGCTGGATTACTGCATGAGCAGGTCTGTCACTCCAGAGCTGCTTATATAAACCACAAAAGAAAAAATGTACACTGGAGTTACCTTTGGGGTCCAATTTCCATCCACAAGAGCCAGAATGCTCCGTGTAAAGGCCGCCAACCTCAGCCTATTTCCCATTGCATAGCTCATATGCAGAACAACAGCACAACTGAGGGCAAACAAAGCAAGCTAAAGATGGGCAGCAGGGCACACCCCACCTCTGACCCTGCGTCTGTGAGTGGGTCAGAGCCCGACGCTTTACCACGCTGCTCAAGAAGCTTCTGGAGGAATCCCTTTCCTTTTTTACCATACGTTGACATGGGAAGAGTCTCAGTGCAGTGATGATCTTGCATTCACATGTGTTCACTCTGGTACCTAGTGTCCCTCTGTTCTTCACCCAAAGCTTCATGAACATTTCTCCTCATCCTCCTGCTAGTCACAAAGCCCTGCCAGTGTGGCTGGCCTCTGTGGCCTGGCTGATTTGCACTGGGGCATCTGGAAATCAGCACCTGGACTCTGCTGGATGACAAATTTTATAGATTTTATAGACATCAGGGCTGGAAGGGAGCTTGGGAGATCATCGAGTCCAGCCCCCTGCCCAAAGGGCAGGAAGTCAGCTGGGGTCATAGGATCACAGCAAGATAAGCATCCAATTTACTCTT
>NW_017728925.1:19676461-19685727 GCF_001723895.1 Crocodylus porosus
AAGAGCGGGCTGTGGTCGTGGAAGCCAAAGCCTTCCCGATGACACCAGCGCCGCAGTCTTTGGTTCACCGCGTGGATCCTCCTCTCCCTCCTCAGCCCATAGCCCGAGACTGGGAGGATCGACGAAAACACCACCTGACAAAGGTGGATGCTAAGCTGTCTCACTCTTTTGTGCCAAGTGTTACGCTATGGATTAAACTTCCCTGGCTCCAACCAAAAGGAGCTGTACTCAAGGAGCTGGGAAGTAGCAACTCCTCCATGCCTCACTCTCACCAAAACAGCAGCTGCGGTTTCTGTTTCCTGCCCCACCCATGAGTCGCACATAGCAATAGGGGATAGCCTTTCCCGAGGACGACCATCTACCTGCCTCAGCCACAGAGCCTAGCTGGGCCCCTCACCGCCTGGGGCACCAGCACAGCACAGAAATCAGAGGGCACCTATATACAAGCAGTGAGGCTGCTCGGACGGGTTGTAATTACAGGAGTATGGTAATTACTGTGATCCAGCAGACTCCAGTGTCTCATGTATCAGCATCCCCGTACTTAAAAATGGTGGCAGGGGCACTTTAACTAAAGCTTGTTGAACGAGGTTTGGTTAAAGCACTCTTGCTGCCATTTTTAAGCACAGGGATGCTGATACATGGGGTACTCCGAGCACTTTAATTAGAGCAGCTCTCAGAGCCACTCTAATTAAAGCACGCACACCCCCAGAGCATGCGTATAAATGCCCAGAGGCATTAGCTCCTTTCTTCCAGCACAACCCCAGCCAGCTGTCTGACTGCAGAAGGGCAAGGCTGAGCACCTCTGCTGATACCAAGTGTCATGGTCTGAGCATGGGCCAAGAATGAGTGCCAGGCCCTGAACCATCAGCTCTTGCGGTAGTCTAAATGTGGCTGCACCAGCCGACTGTCCATGATGCAGGAATGGGTGAGTTCTCACAGAAGTGATGGCAGGCGTGTCTGGGATCCATCATCAGCACTGCAGATGGGAAAAGAATAGCAGTGTAAAAATGTTGACTGCAGTTTTCACAACAGCCCCTGAACTGTGATCAGCTGGGCCTAAGAAAGATGCAAATTAGCTTGTGCAAATAACAGAGGAAGATGGTACGTGTGCTCCAGAGGCCGCAGAGGCTTGGTCT
Source organism: Crocodylus porosus (assembly GCF_001723895.1). Taxonomy (NCBI): domain Eukaryota; kingdom Metazoa; phylum Chordata; order Crocodylia; family Crocodylidae; genus Crocodylus; species Crocodylus porosus. Next base: position 19,677,598 of record NW_017728925.1, read on the forward strand.
GATCAGAGTAAAGAGCCAACAGCTTGGATGCTTCGAAAAGTCTATGCCATTGGCCTGAGAATCAGGTGGATACCAGCCTCCCTAGCCACGTTTCCAGAACATGCTTGTTTCAACAGGGGAGAAAATAGATCAGTTCCCTTTCCGGTATCCAAGGAAAGATGAGGAACTTCCAATCAAAACTTGGAAGAGGGACCCTGAGTGTTAAAAAAAAAACAAAACTTTACCAGCTTCAAAAAAGTTTTGAGCCAGGAGCCAAAATCTTGCTATGTCTTATTTGCTACTGGTTCACTCACTCTAAGGAACAATGTTCTGTGAGCTCAAGTGAGCAGCAGCTAACAGGGTACCCATCAGGAACTGCCCCATACTAGACACAACTGACAAGGGAAAGAGACTGGCTGCAAAGACATGCTTAGCACAGCCAGATCAGACTCCTTCCTGCTGCCTAGCAAATGAAACATTGTTATTTCCAGTTTAGATTCAGACCCTGACCTGTCCAAAGGACTCAGAGCATCATGTGCAGCAGGTGCTGAAACACGAGGAGTAATTTCATCGTTTCTGGTTCTCAGAAGAACGCTGAGTCAGACCTCACCAAGCAGACCTGACATGCACTAATTATCTCTTTAAAAGGAACTGGCTGCTGGACCAGATTCAAGAGTAAATTTGTTCTTCAGTTTTGAGCGACAACAACCTTCCTTAATGAAGTGATTTCTCCTTAGGACATTCTTGGTTATTAATATCCCATCCCTGTTTGCAGCCACATACAGAAGCAGATGGCAGACCTGGGATTTAACAGCTTAGGGCATGGAGTTGTCATGGCAGAGCTGCGGTGGGATCCAGGACTGGAAGAGCACAGTGTGCTGCAGATCAAGGCTGAGGTATGTTGGATAGGCCAGGCAAGAAAGAAAGTGCCACTCAGGTCCTTTGCGTCTCTTTGACAATTAGATTTGTCACTTGGTTTTTGCAGAATCCTCCCAAAACAGGTTCCCAGATACTCACTGAATACCTGGGCTCCCTTCTTCCTGAGCCGAGGAAGGATGGGGAGCATCCCAGCCAAGTGTTTGTTCCATGGATGGAGATTCCACAATTGCTCGAGGTGCCTGTTCCAGTGTTTGGCCACCCTCGTAGTCCAACAGCTCCTCCTAATCTCCAACCTCAACTTCACTTGCTGAAGCTTGAGGCCATTGCTTCTAGCCCTGTCTCCTGTGGCCACAGAGAAAAGCCCTCTCTTTAATCACCCTTCAGGTATTTGGAGACTTATCAAATCCCTTCAGTCTTCTCTTCTCCAGACTAAATAACACTAGATCTTTGAGCTTTTCCTCATAAGTCTTGCTTCCCAGGCCCCTATTCATTTTTACTGCTCTCCACTGGACTCTTTTCAGAAAGTCCACATCTTCCTCGAAGTGTGGAGCCCAAACCTGAACACAGTCTCCAGGGGAAGTCTCACCGTTGCCAAGCAGCATGGCAGAATCATTTCCCTTGATCTGCAAGTGACACTCCTGTTAACAACAGGATGCTGTCAGGTTGTTTTGGAACAAGAGCACACTATTGGCTCATATTCATCTTATGGTCCACTGTAACCCACAGGTTCTTCTCTGCAGTACTGCAGCCTTGCCAGGCATTTGCCAGTCTGTATTTGTGCATGCAATTATTTTGTCCCCAGTACAGGACTTTTCATTTGTCCTTGTTGAATCTCATCCGATTGATTGTGGACCATTTCCTTCAGTCTATCCAGGTCATTCTGAATCCAGGCCCTACCCTTCAGAGTATCTGCAGTGCTATCCAACTTGGTCTCATCTGCAAAATAAGGGGGCACTCAATCCCACTGTCCCACCATTTAATAAAAATATTAAAACCAGCTCAAATACAGACCCCTGAGGTACCCCACTCAATACCTCCTCCCAACTAGACACTGAACCATCGATGACTACTTGTTGAGTACGATGATCCAACCAGTCGCGTATCCTGCTTTCAATACTTGCATCTAGTCTGTATTTCCTTAGCTTGTTAATGAGAATATCATGGGACACTGTCAGAAACTTTGCTACAATCAAGGTATATCACATCCACTGCTCTCCCCTCAATCCACAGAGCCTGTCACCTTATCATGAAAGGAATTCAGATTGGTCAGGCATGACTTGCTCCTGGTTAATCCATGCTGGCTCTTCCTGATACCTGTCTCCTCTAGGTGACTCACAATAAATTCCCTGAGGACCTGCTCCACGATCTTCCCAAGCATTTCGTTTTCTCTGCAATCGCATTTCAGCACTAACTGACACATATTAAGCCCTCTGCAAATCACAACCTCTTGACTCCAATTCCTCCACATTCTCATGTCCCTTCTCCTTCTCTTGTCTCTTCCATTTGCTGGCTTCAGCACTCTCAGGTTCTCATGTGCCCGGACTTCCCCCCCACCCGTTAGCAATGGGAGATCATTCCTCACGTACTTTATTCACTGTTATTTTGACATTCTTAAGTTAAAACAAGATCGCTTTGCACTTGGGCCAGCACAGCAACATCTCTCTTTGATCCCAAGGTCACTGCGGCAGCTCCTGCTGCGCTGCCTCACAGTTTGTGTTCTGTAGCAATGTTGGGGGTGTATTGAAGTAAGACTTTGATTCCAAGCAGTCCTCAGTGCAGATGGGACATTGGCAGAAACAGTGGACACAGCTTAAAAGCAAAAAACCCTGTGGGCACCTGGAGAGTGACTTACCCTTTTGAGGGGAGGGAGAGAGCCTTGCTTCTCTGCAGAAAATCCAAGACCAAACACAAACGATTTGCTTTGTTTAAAACCCACAAGCCCAATGTTTCAGTGCTGTGTTCACTGGGAAGACTAGGGCAATGGCAATAAGCGTGAAGCTGGATGCATGATGCCAGCACCGCAGAACTGCTGGTGATACTGAACCATTTGTACGCCCATTCCATCTCTGGAAATGTTAACTGACAATGGCATGGTGGGTCACATCATACTATGCATAAGCTCCCCCAGGACAGGAGACTGCAGCTCTGCAGAGATGTAGAGCACCACTGGCTGGATCAGCAGAACTCAGAAACTCAGAATTCTTCAGCAATGCAAAAGCACAACAGAATAAACTCGACTAGCCTAAGCCACGTGGCTCCTCCAGACTCTTGAAGAACTACACTGGGAAAACTGGAAACAAATAATTCCCTTTCCTTTGTTTCTTGTTGAACCATTACTGGTGCACAACAATGCAGTGCCAGTCCAACTCCTACCTCCTCCAGCCTACAGTGATGTCAGAATAATTCTGCTCTCCAGGTATCATAACCTTTCCCAAGGCAACAGATTGCAATGCCATGAACACAAGTGCAAGAAGAAACAAGAGTTGGGATAGTAAAAGGCCTGTAGGAAAACATGTAGCACCCACAGGATGAGCAAAGAGAAGCAGAAAATACTGGCCAAGTCCAGAGGAGACTTGGGGCTTCCTCCTCCCACTGTATAGGCAGCTTCCTCACAAGGTGCTTTTGGCATACAGCTGCATCCTGGCGCTGCCTGATTGACTCCTGCAAAGCCTCCAGCAATGGTTGCCAGTTCTTCAAACTCTGGATTTTCATGTTTGCACTGAAATGTTGAGGGGGAGAGAAGCCTCCACTGTTTATTATAAAACAGGCAAAGGCGACCAAAGTGCAGGATTCGCTGTGCTGCTCCACAGACCCTCCTCCATCCTTGTCCTGGGGGAGTTGGGCTCTTCAGTAAGATGAGAAGACATTTTACTCCCTGTGTTTATTTTTCTAAAATTATTTAACCAGGCCAACCTGCTGAGATCAATCTCTCATTTACAGAGGCAACTTATCTATTCAATCCCTAGGTCTTATTTAAGTGAGCAGGGCTGGCCACTGCAAATCTATGCTGCTTTTGTGATGTCGACTACCCCCTACCACACTAGCAGAAAACCTTCCAAATTCAGTACACATGTTTTGGCATGCCATCTGATCTAAATTAGAGCAGGCCTGCGCTGGTTCCTCTGGTCAACACTGGATTCCAGCTGTGGTAAGCCACTAACACCATTACACCTAGTTTCTAATTTGAATCTATTTTACATTTTGATAAATTATGCCTGTACTTTAAAAATTTTCACTGAGGATGGATTTTTTCCCCATCTCATCAGGCAAACCTGCGCCAGTGGTACAATCTGCCTCTGACAATCCAAGATTTGCTCTAATGTCCCAAAAGGTAGGTGGTGGTAAAGATGCAAGAATGGGGGAGAAGATGAGGAGATACGGGCAGCCCCCTCTTCCTCCCTCGCCCCCACCCCATCTCTGGTATCCCAGAGGGAGAAGCAGGGCTGGGCCTCCTTAGTCTGAAAGGACTGAACAGAAAGCCATCTCCCTGGTCCCCTGCAATGCGCAGAATGGATGGCAGCGTGACTCCATTCTTTTGCTTGAGCCAGCTGTGCAGTCCGCATCAACACACTCACCAGTAAAGCACAGCCTCTCTGAAAACTTTTGTCAAAAAGTTGTTTGTAGAAAAAAAGAGACATTTTGATGCAGCAGACTTCTTCAGTGAAACCCTTTCACACCTAATGAAAAATCCCAGAGAAAAAATAATTTCCAATGATTTTTTTTTCCTTTCAGAAACTTGTTCACTTTGGGACTTACGATACAGCACTAAGAAAGCATGTGTCATGACATAAACTGACTGCAACACTGACTCCGGACTGTGATCCCACAAACCCACTGTATGTACTAGGGGATATACATGTGCTAGCCCAGGGAAGGCCTCAACCCAGGCTAAAGTGAGAAACTGGGAGCTTGATTAACATGCAAGCGCCCAAAGCTGCTCCCATGGCCATGCAGGCTGAGCTCTAGGCTCTGTTTAGTTAGGGTTAGTGTTTCACAGGGGAGGAGAAAGTGTTACTGTAAAAAACTCCCCATCACTGACCTTCCCTCTCCACCCAGCATACAATAGCTGATAAAGGGCCCCCGGCCCAGATTAGTTTCTCTTTGAATAGCTCAGCCAGCTGCCTCCAGTATCAAATCAAATTAAGATGGAAAGAGTCTATACAAGTCCAGCTTCTCCCTGGTGTTGTCAAAGCTTCAATGAAGCAGAAAGGCCAAAAAGTGAGGAGTACCCTGAAAAGAAGACGCTGCAGAAATAAACATCTTCACATCTATGGACAATTCCACCAACCACCTTCAAACGTGTCTAGCAGCCACATAACCGTATCCAAAGGGACAGTTAGGTTCAGTGAAGGATGAGAACAGACTGCAGGGGACCCCAAGCCTGATGGTAACTGTATGATCCTTATTTAAACATAGCTTGTTCTTCTTTCTGGTGTCCTGGTGCAGTAGAAATCTGCTATCCCAGATGAGGGAAAGACCTCCATTGAGTTGACTCCCTCCGTATCTGCAGTGCTGCACTTTCCTGTGGTTCAGAAGCTGGTCTGGGGCTGAACAACTACTGCAAGCAACCTTGCCTGTGCAGCAACACAGAGTGCCTGACCCGCTCCTCCCCATCGCCTCTGGAGTCAGAGGGAAGTCAAACCCCCGCTGTACTGAGTCCTGGTAACAGTATGATCAAACCACGCTCTGCCAGGCCGCCTAGGGCCTGTGCCGTAGCCCCAGAGAACGACCCTGTCCAGTCACCAATGAAGTAACACATGCCTCGTGGTGGTGGAAGAGTTTCAAGAAATAGTGACTGGGGCTTTTGTCTGAATTATTTTTTAAAAACATGTTTGACACAGCCTGAAAGTTCATCTCCAGAGATGACATGCAGGAGAGGAAGCAGGTGCCAGCCACGTCCTCAAGGACCACCTCTGCACTAACCCAGGAACGAGGCTGCAGGCTCACCGGGCCGCAGGCTGCCGAGGCACGTGACAGCAGCTTGGCAGGAGGCAGACGTAGCCATTTCATTGTGACAAGGGCTGAGGCAGGGTTTCCAGGTGCCCCTGAAATGGAAACAGCCAAGGGAATCCAAAAGAAGCAAGTTCATTTTATAGTCCTGTGGAACTTGTTAAAATTCTTTTCAGGCTCCAAAGCAAGAGGCAGCAGCAACTGCACAGAAGAGACACAGAGATCCATATTCAAAGGAACGGGGTTATTTGCTCCTCACATATTTTATCTTTAGGACACATTCACAATGACAGATAAGAAACAGAACTGTATTCAAGGCTGATGCTTAGAACGATCGCAGGTTTGCCGACCCACAGGCAGTGCTTCATCTGGCAAAATTCTTACAGCACATTATTTAAATCCACACTTGAAGCCCAAAGAAAAAAGAAACCATTGAACAAATCAAACAGGCTGTACCTTTAAAACATTCAGAAAAAGTGACATGACCTGCATGCATGTCCTGGAGGTTGCTGTGTCTAGCATGGAAAAGTAACTGGTGCTTGCAGGCACGTAAGCTAAAGGCTGCATGCCAGGGAGGCTCTGGAGGGGGCCAGAAGGGAACGTCCTCCACCTGCAGCGCAGCCACCCGACACATGTCAGGTTAGAGGGATGTGATCTCTGCCCTTTTCTAAAAATATTATCTGTACTGACCACTGATACAGGCAAGGTGCCAAAGGTACTGGCCGAACGGTTTGATCAGGCACAGGCGGGTCCTACAGTGCTGAAACAGAAGAGCTGTACAACCTGACTGTGAAGTAGTATGTCTGTAATCGTGTCCCAGTCTCAGCAGCGTTGCACTGACAGAAGCATGTCATGTTTGCTAATGGCAACAGACATGCTTTCCAGTCCGTTCCAAAGGCCTGGCTTTAAAGTAACAAATATCTGTCAACTTGGTCCAATCAGATTAAAGATCACTGGAAAAATTAGGTACCGTCATTTCCATTGCGGGTTTCAGTTCGCTGGCCTAAGGGCACCTGAAACAGTGACTGGTTTCATGGTCCGAGCACTGACAGGTTTCAGCTGCCTGAGATAAAGACCGAGAGCCCTGTGCAGTGGGGCTCTGCTGCCTGGGAAGCTGTCCAGGTTGCTCCACAACTTTCTGACACCCCTGCCCTGACAGTCTCCCCTCTGAATGCTCTGCCTCTGCCTGGGCGTCTGGGCTCCCCCTTGTACATACACTTCCTCTTCAAATTGTTTCCTACTGATATGCCCCCTTAAACCAGTATACTTGGGGGCAGCCAACCACAAACTAAGACACACCCTAGGCCATGGGTCAACAATGGCTTTGGGTAGGGTGTCAAAAACACCTGCAACCTCGACTTGTAAATGTTGGTGTGCCAGGAGTGGATGGCAGGGGAGCCACGAGGGGCCTCATCCTAGTTGTAGCAGTGCAGCCCTGGCTCCTTCCCCACCATCCACCACAAGGAACAAGTGCCAAGCAAAATGCCTTCACATGCCACAGTCTGGCATCCATGCCGGGGGTTGCCTACCCCTGGCCGTGGCCATCCAAGAGGCCTGCTCCCACCTCTAGGGCTCAGTCCCAGCCCCAGAGACACTTGGGTGAGATCACAGCATGGCCCAGGTCCAGAGCCAGGGCAGGCATTTGGCGGCCAATGTACTAACCTTCTTCTCTGACATGTTCCTGCAAGACAATGCTGAATGTGTACCATGCCCACTGGCAAGAGAAAAAGCAATGAGTAAAAAGTGTGGAGGGAATGGGTGTCTAACCCATCCATCACTGTGACTGATCCACTGCCTTCCTTTATACCTCTTTGCTGCTTTTTCATGATGTATCCAATCAGTGAAATTCTGTAAGACACACGAACCAAGCCGCTGCTGCTAATTATGTACCTTTGTATCCGCTGAGAACAATACTTGTTATCAGGCCACAGTGCTACAATACAGCCCTGGTCTCAGGGCTTTTCTGGTCCAGGTAAAAATGCCCAGAGAAATAATGGCAGCGCTACAAAAGGTTCAGAAGTCCAGCGAAGCATCTGAGCAGCCACACTTTCTCCCATGGCAAGGGCTCTGGAAATGAAGCTGCAGATGCTGCATGGTCAGGGGCCTTTATTATAAGACTTCCATCATTTTCTCCTTTCCCACTGGACAGGGTTCCATGGAGCAGCCTTCTTTCTGGTTGTCACGGAGTCACAGAGGTGCTCCGTGATTGAGAGGGTGATTGGCAGAGCTGTCAATCACCCAGGCAGCTCAGGTGCCTGGTTGCCAGGACAACCAGGTGGTCACATGACCGGAAGGGGGCAGGGCCAGGCCTTTATAACCAGC
>NW_017728925.1:19686953-19697530 GCF_001723895.1 Crocodylus porosus
GCTATGTCACCCTAAAGTGACGGTAGGCGGCGCTAGGGAGCTCACGGCCGCCCCTAGCCGCCCGCTCCCTCACACTGGTATTTGGGCATTTTAGCTGCTCTGAAAGTAATCAGGTGGCTTGGGAGCCTCAGGGACTTATTTTAGACAAAGAGGTTTCATTGTCCCCGATCCAAGAGCAGTGCAAGCAGCAGGGCATTCCCATGGCTCTTCTGTGAACCTTCTCTAACTTATCCTTTGGATATTCTGGTGCCCAGAACTTATCACCGCACCCCTCAGCGTGGGCTCAGTATGTAGGTGGAAAGGGGCTGCCACCCCCTCCCAAGCTCCATGATGGCCTGCCTGCAAAGGCTGCCCTGCTTTGCAAACTCCTGGCTCCTTTGTCAGACATTGTCTCTTGGTGGTGTCTCTAGGCCCTGACAGTCAGGTACAAATGCAAGGAAGCATTTGTGTTCATGTGCTTCACCTGTTAAAGATCAGAGTGGATGCGACTGGACTGGGAGTTGCAGCCCAGCTTTCCCTAAGACAGCCATGTTTGCTCCTGCCTAGCCCAATCCAAATGCCTCTGGCTTCCTCACTCCTTCGAACACAATTGTGGGAAGCACCATAGTGATGCTCTGTGCCATTAGGCAGGAGACGGCCTTGCCCTTCCTTTGGGGATGTCAGCTACAAAACCAATGCACAGGCTGCTAAATCCATCAACAGCAGTGAACTATATACAAGTGCAGGCGCTGCCAGTTCAGCTAGATGACCTTCCCCATCCATCTACTCAGCAGAGTCATATAGGAACTCCGTAGCCAGCTGCCTTGGGCCTGCAGGTGATTGGATCTCTTTTTCAAAATTAAAAATGACAATCATCCTGCCTTCCCCCAACAAACACTGCAGCTTTATTCTGAGCAAAAGGGAGAGACGGAAGTGACTTCCCTGCACAATGCAACCAGAAGAACTGAAGAAAACATCACTTAGGAACCAGCTCCCTGTTTCCGCACTGTGAAAACAAAGCCAGGAGGGGTGGTGAGTCAAGCAGGGAAGGGGACATGTGCAACTGCTGATGTTGACATGGGACTCCCAGTGTTATCCAGGAAGGAAGAATATGGATTAGTGGTAAAAAGCCCAAGAAATTGATGGAAGAAGCATAAGAAGCCAGGATATCAGAGTAAGTCAGAGGTTCTAATGTCCATAACTGGAAGAGGGAAAAAGAGATAAGACATGAACATGTATAGGAATTTAGAAGTGTGACTACATGGATCACATTTGCAACCACAAAATACTGGTTGCTGAATGTTTCATTTGAAGAATGTGGTAAATTATTCACATCCACTATCAAGAACTCTGCAGCCATTAGCTAACACTTCCCACCTTGCTGATGTGGGTATGATTCACAATCCCCAGCCAAGTAGGTAGGGAGGTGGCAACAAGTGAGGCTACAGACTTTTCTAACGTTGTGGAAGGCCACCACTAGAATTCAAGATGTGGTAGTGTTCAGACTTTTCCTTAGGGCACAGACACCCCTCTCTATTGCCATGTGCCCAAAGAGCAGAAAAACAGGCTGGCTCATTTAAAGCCCTATACCTCACTTAGCTAATTGGACAAGGCTGTCAAGACGCTGGGATAAATAACAACCACCAAGCTAGACTTGCATTTCACCCAGATTAGATACCCATGATAATCCAGTCCAACACAGTCCTCAAAACTCCTCAAAACCTAACCCAAAGTCCTAATATCATACTGCCAAGTTTGTTTTTGTTTTGGCTGCCTCACAGTTAAGCCAGGAACATTTGATTTCCCCAAATCCTTCGTTGCTGCAGCCAACATTCTTTTGAAAGAGCCAGCCATTCAGGTGCCTGGGTGGAACGAGGGATTAAGGGAGAGCTCGCACAGTCTGCAGGCCTGACTCCACCACCGATCACTAGAAAAGGTTCAGGATTTGGCTCAGCTGCCTGCAAACCATTTGAGCCTCAGGACGAAGCTCCTGTCGGGTGTGTAAACTGCATGCAAGCAAGGTGAGGGCCTGTGAAATAACATGCATGTGCTCTAACCCAAGGGTATAGGGCTATGCAGGGGCAAAATGAAAGTCATTCCTTAAGGATACGTGAAGGGATACGGTCCTTTAATGTGTGGAATTCCCACCCGCAGGAGGTCAGCAAGGCAAGTCATTTAATAGGATTTAAAAGACATCAGGCCGAATTGGTGAACTATAATAATGCACGGAGTTATACAAGTTAAGACAAAGATGCAGAAGGAGCCACGCTTCAGGGTGTAAACTGATGCTTGTGGGGTCAGACAGGCATTCTCCCCCAGTCATCGGCTCTCTACAACTGGCTGCATCTGCCCTGGAAGGTGGGCGCCAGTCTTCTGTGACACGGCAGACACAGGGGGCATGAACACCAAACCTGAGGCACCAGCCTGCCCCGGCAAGTCCTGTGTGGCAAGCTGTGGGTGGCATAGGCTCCCCCGGGCCTGGCAGGCAGGGCACAGACAGAGCCCAGAAGCGGAAGAGGTCTCTGTCTAATGAGCACTTCAGAAAATGAACTGCCAAAGCTTAGTTTCATTCTTGATAATGATTTCCTTTCCCCTCCTGATTTGCCTTCTGAAAATTAAGCCAGTAAAATGTGTGTGGAAAAGTTTGTTAGCGTTGTTGTTATTTAATAAAAAGCAGGGGCACCACCTAATGGTGAGTCACAACTTCTGGATTTTCTTGTCACTCCCAGGATATGCATGCTGCAGCCAGAATACAAGTAGCAAAGGGGATTATATTTGGCCTGTAATTGTGTGGGCACACGAGGTCAAACTGTAGATTATTAATTCAAAGCACTGGAAAATCTGATCAGATTACATTGGAAACTACAGCCTGTTATCTCACATTACCCCTGTGAACAGTGGACACATTCACACACGTGCATGTGCCTGTGCACATGCACACATACAACTGACATTTAAAAAGGAAATGAAGTGAGCTTTTTATGCCAAACGTTTGTTAATTTAACTTCCGGTTTTCAGAAGCCAGGTTATTTCACTGAAGGAAATAAAGCCCCGAATGCAGTCCAGGATCTGTAGGGACATTCCCATCTCTCCCTCCTGAGAAGTATTTCAGCTGGGAACTTGCAAAATGGACAGATGCAGATGCTTTGATATGTCACATTAAAATTAAACACTCACTTTGAAGTTCTGTGTAAACTGTTTTTGTGCACAGGCTGTTCAATGTAGCCCAAGGAATTTGCTTTCTGATGGCAAAGAACAAGGAAACAGAAAAAAAGAAAAATTAAAGGAGAACTTGCCACACAGGTAAAATCAGCATGCTGTCCTCTTGCTCTAATCACATAAAATCAAATTGCCCAGTTCTGAGGCCAGTAGAGAATCAATCACCAGCCTGGTGTGCCCTAAAGCTATAAAGACTGCATAGGAATGCGGCTTTTTGGATCTTCAGCATGTTTGCGATGTCTGATTGCTGTTCAAAACAAGGTGAAAGCAACCACTATCTGAGCATTTCTCAAGCTGATAAATATAGCAATAAATCAGCTTTGTATCTTTGTGTATGCTAGAGTTGTGTGTTACTCTTGTGGAAAGGTACAAAGCACATCTCATGTTGTTGTTTGCCCTCATCATTAGCAATGACACTGCTCCTTGGACTGCAAAGTCTGCAGCTGATGCCACAAGTGAACCATGGGAAAGCAAGGACAGCAGCTTTAGTGGAGGAAGAACCCATAATGTACTCAAACCAGCTCCAAAAAATGAACATAAAATGAAAACTAAACACTGCCCTCCCAGATCACACCGCCCATTTCAGTTAATTCAATAGTTATTTTAATGACAGGTTCAAAGTCAAGAAAATGACTGGGTGTTGGAAAACCTTGTTTTCCTCTTCCAGTCTATTGATTAAATTTATCTGCGAGAGCACAAGATCATTTAGTTTGAAAATCTCGGAAGACCCAAACATAAGGCAATGGGTTTAAATGACAGGTAAACAACTTCAGATTAAATCTCAGAAAAACCCTCCTAACCATGAGCACAACAGGACAGCAGAGCAAGCCAACCAGCATTCTTGTGAGATTTGCTTCATGGGATGCTTTCAAGGAGAGGCAGCATAGGCACGTATTTGGGAGGGTTTAGGACCAGTGAATCCTGCATTTGTGCAAGGGGCTGGATTAGCTGACCTCCGGATTCCCTTCAAGCTCCATGATCCTATGGTGACTGGAAGCAATTGGTTCCATTCACTAATTACAGATCAACAACCAGTGTCACTTTGTTTAATAAATCAAAAGCTCTAAATAAAAAACCTGTTTTGATAATCTTACCTTATTTCCTATGTACCCATCAGATATAATGTCATTTTATTTCACAAATAAAAACATTTTCCCAAAACTGTCATTCTGCAATTTTATTTTAGTTCAAACCCATATTCAAATGCAATGTAAGGATATATTTACTTGCAAAGCAAAATGTTTTAATGGTTACCAACCCATGAGAAATCAATCTTTCCTTAGCAAAATAATTTATAAAGCAGAAATGTGGAATCAGGTCCAAATAGAGTCGGTAAATCCTGGTTCTCTGCTTGTTAATTCGAATCATTATTAAAATCAGTAATTTACCTCTTTTTTATTTAAATCAGTCCAACCTGGTACACAGGTTGTTCTGTCAAATAACACCCCAGTGCAGCAACCAGGCCCAACCCACTAGGGCAGCCTGCTCCTCATACTGTGAGCTGGTCCCTCATGGTACCCAGCAGGCAGGCAACGGACTTGGGGGTTCTGGCTCAGAGACAGTTTGGGCATTCCTGCCCCCACAACCACCAGCTAACCTGCAGACCTTTCAGAAACTTGAAAGGTAGGCATTCACAGATCTAAAACTGCACTGGCAGCTAGGTGTCAACATGCAACCCGCGGCAAGCAGAAGGGTGAGCAACGCCTGATACAGTTCTGGTCACCCTCTGACTGCTTCACCTGTCCCTACTGACCTGGCTCTACCCTTTTGGATGCCCGCCCTGGAGCTGCCACCATGACATGAGGCTCATTGTGGGGCAGCTCTGGCATGGGGCATGCGGTAGGGGATGGGACCACCGCTGCATGCTCCAGGTGCTCCAGGTCTGGGCTAGAGTTGCAGCTGCCACTGTTGCTGTGTGCTCAGAGTCAGAGCCAGGGCTGCTGCTGCTTTCTCAGGTCCCAGGTTGGATGCAGCTCACAAGCAGCCCCATCGTCTAGATCCAGCCAGGGCCACACAGTCAGCTTAACACCCCTTGATTAAACAATCAGAGTAAGACAGATGAGACAATTGTGCAGGTTCTTGTCAAAGCATGGGGGAAAATGTACGCAGCCAAATACACAGAGATTCCTGTGAATCAGGTCTGACCACTGTATATCAGATTCAGTGTTTGGTATACACAGACAATGCATGCCTATTACATTTCCATAAAATAACAAATCAAAATTTGAACTTCACGGGAAGAATGGCCACCGTTCAAAGGGCCTATCACAAAGAGCCAGGAGCTGACACAGACCCGTGCTCCACTCGACACTCTTCAGGGTTTGTTTCATTTCGACTGCATTAAAGAAAGAGAAATCCCTTTTCCTTGAGCAGAGCAGTGTCTGCTGGAACATCCCATGGTGTGGGCAGCATCTTTTGCATTAGCAGTAGAGGACATCGCGGGTTCAAGCCTAGGTTCTGTAAACATTGTGGAGACTGAGTGAACTAGACAGAGAAACAAAGCACACATTCCCTAAGGAGGACACTTTGAGTTTATGAATAAAGGCTGCTTTATAAAACAATTCTGCATAAGGCCTGCTCAGGAAAGATGTGTCACTTTCTGCATGTGTCTGACTCCGGGAGGCTAGGACTCAGTCTCACCACCTTTCCCCGCTAGGATTTGCTGTAGCTTATCTGCATCTTTAACAACCAGTTTTGTTTTTATTCTTTTCATCAATGGACTCGCAGTTCCCTGCTGATTGTTACGTGTTCCCTGCCACTGAGAAGGGTGTCACATATGCACCCTACTGGTAGGAAGAGTGTTCTTGGAATGTGCCAACAGGGATAAGAGCACTACGTGTGTACCGAGCTGGCAAGAAGAACATTACCAGCATACTCAGCTGCTGAGAGACCTCACCAGTTGGAAGATGGAACAATACCAGAAATTACACACCCTTGGAACAAGGGCCTTTGGACTTCTGTGAACTGCACTGTCCATTTTCCCAGCACTGTATAAACATCAGCTAATTCTACCTGACACAAAGAATCAAAAACTCAAGAGCGAGGTAAACTCCCTTCTGAAGTGATAGAGAAGGACACCATGCAGTTACTGTTTCCAGCAGGTGTAATGTACACAAAGGCTCTGCCTGGTGCAGTATTTAGATGCGACGGGTACAGACAGCTGTGACTCTCTTAAGGAGTTAAGCCAACTCCATGCCAGAGTATCAGTCTGCTTTTACTTTACGTCATCAAGGCCTCCAGATCCTCTCCCTTTGCTTTCTGCCCTCTCCCTTCCGCTAGCACGTAGTCCAGAGATCTTGTGTTCTGTGCTAAGAAACGCAATTCCAAATTACTACTTTTGTACACCTTAAATGCTGGTGGCTGTTTCTGAAGCAGTATGAAATGAAGTACAACCACAAGAGAGAAAGTTACCAGTACCAAGTGGCGTTTACCCCCATGTAGAAAGCCAGACCAAAGCCTTGGACACCCTCTGTGAATTTTTGAGGCTTCAAGGGGTGTTTTTAAGTCTTGCAAATTAAGTGGCTCTCAGTACAACTCAGGTCAACTGTCCTTTTAGAGCCCTGGCCTGAAACATTAGGAGACCCAAAGCATGGATTCAGACTATCCCTGACACAAGAGAGAGCAAACCAAATGCAAATCATTGTCTTTCCTCAGCCCTTCCTAGAAGCTAGGTGAAAAGAGCTACAAGCTTTACGTGTACTGATGTAGTGATGAGACCCCCAGAATTGACAAAGACCCATTCAGTGGGCATTCATTCAACCCCCAAAGTACCAAAATATGACTTGTAACATACAGGGAAAGGAAATACCTCCCAGTATTTGTCAAAGAGTCATAAATATCTATATAAAGTATCTCCCAAGGGACTCAGAATTAGGGATTTACAGCATGTAGAATCATGCTGATGCTATTAGGGTCTTCAACGTTGTCGTTTTTGTGCTTACATTGCACTGATTAGTGTACAGAACCCCAGCATAACATGATTAATGGTCTGTAGAAACCATAGCTTTAGAAGAAAAATTGCAATGGTTTGTGCCTGCAAGCAATGCCATGAGTTCTGTAATCCTGGTGCCATCAATTAAGACTGGTTTAGCATTGCAGAAATCTGTGTTCCATTGTCTTCCTCCATGCACCGGTTGTCCCTGAAAACTGGGTTGCAGTGCAATTCTCAAAAAGTGCTGAAGCCCCTTTCCACGAGTAGCTTACTGGACTGTGCCCATTTAAGCCAGGTGCTGTATAATGACGGCCAGTTTCTGTCCCAAAGAACTGCAAACAAAGCAAGTATCCAAACCCAGGCAAATGCCTCAACCTCTTTATATCTGGAAATCAGGCTGGAAAATAGCTTGGGATCAGATCCTTACAGAAGTTTTCTAACACCTCTTGTTCTTACACACCTAGCCAAATTGGTCCAGACAGCTTTTTACAAGGAACCTCAGCTGCCTCTACATTTCATTGTTACTAATTTTGTTAGGTGACCAGCACACTCTGTGTGTCATCATACTAAGCAGTGCAAGGAAACAAAGCAACTAACTAAGGGCAATGAAGTGCATCTCACTGCCTCTCCGGGGGACCAGCACAGGAGTGGAATTAAGAGTGCCTAGCTGCTTCTCTCTCACTCCCAGAGAGGGTGACTTCTCCGGGTCACGGCTGGATCATTAGCAGGGCAAATAGGGAAGTTCATGCAGTAGCTGCCTGACACGGTCTGCCCTGTAAATAGAAAGGAGTCTGTCTCTGGCACTTCCAGCCCCTTCGCTTTCATGGAAGGGCTGACTTGTAAGACCCTGTGCAACACAGATCAAAGTCAGCCTTGGGGCCTCCCCACTTCTCCTTACTATCAGCAGAGTTAGCAATCTCTCTTGCTCTAGACCAGTGGTCTCTGAAGTGGGGTGCGCGCACCCCAGAGGGTGCGTGAGACGATCCCAGGGGGTGCACAAAGAAAATATTAGAACTTGTACAGGCAAAGCTCATTTTATTGCGCTTCGCTTTATTGCGCTTCGCAGATATTGCGTTTTTTACAAATTGAAGGTTTGTGGCAACCCTGCGTCGAACAAGTCTATCAGCGCCATTTTTCCAACAGCATTTGCTCACTTCGCATTTTTTAGCAATAAAGTATTTTTTAATTAAGGTATGTACATTGTTTTTTTAGACATAATGCTATTGCACGCTTAAAAGACTACAGTATAGTGTAAACATAAAACTTTTATATGCACTGGGAAACCAAAAAATTTGTGTGACTCGCTTTATTGTGATATTCGCTTTATTGTGGTAGACTGGAACCGACCCCACAATATCTCCGAGGTATGTCTGTATTTTTCTTTAGTTTTTATCTAAAAAAAATAAGAAAGAAATTAAGCTTTACTAATATTTAATATACAGATTGACACTGGCGCCGTCACTCAGTCCATACGTTGGATGGTCACGTGTGGTACGTGAGGTATCCTGAGGGAAGAAGCGTTCGTTCGCTTTCAGCGTATTGCAACGTATTGCAGTTTACGTGTGCCCGGTTAAGTGGATTTACAGATTATATTATCTAGTTCTAACTAAACTAACCCTCACAAAATGGACAAGTGGCTTAAAAAGATTCCTGCAAAGAAACCGCGGTTTGAAGACAATAGCAATAATGCGAGCACAAGTGAACAACAAGAAAATGGCAGAGCTGACACTTCTACTCCTAGTACGAGCTCTTCATCAGCCACATCATGAGGTAAAAACAATGACGATTTAATTTCTATTTTTGTATATGTTTTATAATGTACATAATTTACTAGTACAGTAGTACATGTATATAATTTATAAATAAATAAATAAATATACATATATTGGGGGTGCGTGCTCAAAAATTTTTTACTGATAGGGGTGCATGATCAAAAAAGTTTGGAGACCACCGCTCTAGACAATGCCCATAGGAGAAAAGGATATTTTCCATACTTTAATCAAATGCATTGGATGTACTGGTAGGTAAAGCATTTGAACAAACACGGACAGGTTTCAAGACATCCAAAATATTTAGCATACCATGTGCTGGCTCAGCCAGGAAAACCACAGAATGAGGGAAATTTGGTAAGGATTTAAAGAGCATTTTCTCTCATCTAGGAAGGGTTTTATCCTGTGCAAATTACTTCTAACTCTGTGCATGTGCTAGGGTTTGCTGTAAGGAGGCCTAGTATTCTTATAAGAAAATATGGGGGATGCTCACCCCATGTGAAATTCACAGCACCTTGCATAAAGAACAGGACACGTTCACTTGTGCTTGCAGAAAGGTTGGCATGCTCAGGGTCGTGGCACCAGGATCTAGGCCCGACAAGAACCTCCCCTCAGCAATCTACAGACTCTCATTCAGACTGCTGCCACATCTGATGTCCCTATATTAAAGCCACCTTAACACCTCCAGGATGGTGAGCAGAGGAGTGGTCCCTTTTGTTCAGATAAAGAGGATGTTTTAAGGCTGCTGTGCACTTTTTCCCATATTGTGGCCAGAACCCACACAGCACAAGAGATGTCTGGAAACAGGCTGACTGCTGGAGTTCAGAAGGAGCCCTCTCAATCCCAGGAGGCGAGTCCAAAGTGAAAATGAAGCATTCTTCGTGGACTGGTAGTTGATTCCAAGCTTTCCTGTAGCAACCAATTTGCTCAGGTTTCAATTTGTCACTGGTTTCTCATAAGTATTCAGTAAACCTTACAAACCCTCACCTTTGCACACTGTGTGGGCGATTCTACCTTTGGACAAGCTTGTAACTCATCTAAATATTGCCTGTGTGGTGTTCATCTCACTCTATGCCAAGACTTCACTTCCCAAAGTCTCTTACTCCCACATGCCCAGACCTGCTTCAGCTCAGTGTCAGCTCATGTGCATTAAACTGCAATTCCTCCCTCTAGTGTTTAAGGCTCAGATGGCTATTAACAGAACATTTATTCCCAGAATTGCTTTTATAACCCCTATGTCCCTCAGTGGGTTAACTGATTTGTTTTTTTCTCCTACCCACCTCCCCTCTCCCAGCAGTGCCCCCTAATTTTTCCTCCCCCTGCCCTACCCTTTGTAGTCTATTCACTGCTTTCTATTTAGAAGCTCTGCTTCCTGCACTTCCTTCTTCTCTTGAAGTAAAGCTTGGTTTACAAAAGCTCATGCAATATATCTCTTATTTAGTTTGTCTATAAGGTGCAACACTACCCTGCCTTCTGCCTGACTTCAGGCTAACACAGCTAACTACTGCTCTCAGCTCAAATATCTCTATACATTGCCCACTTTCTAACAGTTCCAACAGCTTCCTGAAAAGCAATGTCCCATTCCAACAGCAGAGAGTCGTGGTGGATGGGTCGGTTTCGACCTGGAAGGGTGTGGGCAGTGGGGTCCCGCAGGGCTCGGTGCTTGGACCGATACTCTT
>NW_017728925.1:19698151-19738287 GCF_001723895.1 Crocodylus porosus
CTCCCAGCACTCTTTCCTGCTTATGCAGGGGGTCGGACTCGATGATCTATTGAGGTCCCTTCCGACCCTAGCATCTATGAATCTATGAACATTCGGTCAGCCTGTCATGCCACGAAAACATTATCACGCAAGCTGGAACTGGAATTTACGGCACAACTTAAATCACATTTTTTCTATGTGATCTAAAATTCATATCATCCCCAGGTAATAATGCAGGACACAGCTGCCTTATATATAGCCCATAGCCAACCCAGGGAAAGAAATGCCATCACTGTCTATGGCCTTCATACTGTACCTATCACCACTATAACTAACTGATATTGGAGTATGGCCATCAGTTTTAAAAAGCATTTGTTTCACATGTTCTTTTTAAAAATTGCCTTTGCATCCTGTGGCCCACAGCCGCATTTCAGAGATGGTTTTCATTGCAAGTTGAAGTCACTGGTGTTACATCACTAAAGCAGCTGAGGACCTGGCCTGCTGTTTTCAAAGACCTCTGACTTCCTGTGTGCCAAGTGTTGATACAGACAAGAAAGCTAGGGGTGTACATTCAGCCAAGTAAATGTAGGTCTCTTGGCATCAGGTGCATTTTAACTGGTTTTCTGCTTCTAACAGAAGCACTTAAGTGACAGGGCGACGTGCAAAGGCCTTTAGTCCCTTGCAGTTTTGGGCCTTCCCAGAGTCCCTGGATAAGGTGCAGGGAAAACATGGCCCATTGCTGACTAGCAGAAACCTGGTATATTCCCTTTGGCCCAGGTTTCTGAGCAATGGCTGGTCTCTCTTGCTGTGTTTTAACAGAGAGAGGAATCTAACCTGATCGCAGCTCTGATAAGGACAGATTGTATGCAGTTTGTTTTGTGTCCCAGCCTTTCAGTCTTGGGGAGGGTCTCGGGGTTCCTGACCTCCAGTGACCTTCACTTTAATGCTTTTTTATAGTTTTATATTGCAAAAACAACCTGAACTTAATGGGAATGTTTATACTACCAACAGGGTGTAAAATCTCCTTGCACCCTGCCCACGTGGGAGCAGCAGGCCAGTGTACAATCTACTGTTATGCTAGTCAACTCAGATTAGGTCACTGCAGGTCAGGAGATAATCTCCAAAACCACTGAATAATTGAAAGGGTAATTTGGTGGTCAACAAATGTCAGACCTTTATAATTCTGTAAATCATTTCTCCAAATGACCCCTAAATTGCATTAGACAATGGATTTTACACAGTTTCCCTACCGATTGTGTGTTCCATGAAGGTATTGACTTGAGGTGGGCAATTTTACATGCTTAATTTGTTCTGACAATTTATATGACAAGAAAGCCAGGCTGACTAAACCTACTTGCATGCAAGAGCATCCCACTGAAGTGTGATTCAACAGAATCTGTCCCACTGGCACAGACCCCAGAGGGTGCAGGAATAAGGCAAGAGCCAAGAGGTACTGCTGCCCAAAGACTCGTGAGGAACAGTGTGTGCTGGGAGAGACTTATTGCATGCATTGATTAAAAAAAAACTAAGCAAGTAAACAAGCACTTGAGCCATGTAAGGCCATGTTCTGACCACGGGCTGAGGAAGAGTGAATGCCTCACTCTCTCCCTCTCAATGGCAGCTTTATCACTTGCTTTATTCTGCTCCCTTCAAGGTTTTGAAGGGAAGAAGGAGAAATCTGGCCTTTGTGCTCCTCACACAGACAAAGAGGGGTCACAACCAGAGCTGTACCTTTTCTGGTTTCTGCACTCTATGGCTTCTGCCTCAAACATTCAACTCAGCAGGGGCTGCCCCTGCCCAGGGTGGCCTTTGTGTGCAGCATTCACTCTTCTTCAGTCCAAGGGCTACTGGAGCAGCCACTGCTTGTTGGGAAGGGCTGACCTTAAGGGCGCTGTGCTTCTTTGGGCCTGGAGTGCTTGGAGTATAACCTGGCCCATTTTATGCAAGTTCCACTATCACTGGATTGTACTTCAATGGTCTATACCAAATGCAAAGTAATCAAAGAACTGTCCCCCCTACATAACAGGGACAAATGCCATTGAGACATTGCTCAGTCTCTGATACCCACTGCACTGTGCCTATAGTTTGGCGTCCTCCCCACTAAAGGATGGACACAGTAAACTATATCAATCCACAGTATGCAGACTTCAAGGTAGATCCCACAACCTTATTGCTTAACTAAATGAAAACCTTAGTCTCCCATACTACAGTTAGGGATGAAGTTCCAGTACAGCCTAAGGAGCTGGTTTTGAAAAGCCATTGGGAATAAAACAATACAGTACAAGATGATGAACTACTACACGACACTATGCTACGATACAACACAATGCAGCTGATACATTCCTGTTGGCAGAAGAGCTGAACTCCCAAAACAGATGAGAATCTGAGTTGTGAAAATACAGACGAAGGTATTTAAAACTGAAGATGAACTAAATGATATCAATGACCTAACAGCTCTACTATCTTCAGGGAGTATTACTGAGCTCTGAAGCTATTACAGACTCTTGGGTAAGTATGTGCAGGAATGATTTTTCTATTGATACAGTATAAAGTCATTAATAATATAAGAAGGTAGCGTCTGAAATGCAACCTAAATGCAGTACCCTCATAGTCACTGCAAGGGGCTTCTGCATAGTATTCACCTGATCTTGGTAAGAATTAAAAAATTATTTCAGTTAAATATTGATCATTGGGATCAGGATGTTTATTAAATAATAGTTACTGTCCATTCACAGGGTTTTATTATTGTTTCTCTTACTGAAATATCTTCTGGCTCATGTCTTCTTTTTTTAAATACCCAAAGGGAAAAGGTTCCTGCTCTGGGCTAGTGACTTTCCATAGTGGTTAAGTAAACTCCCAAGTCACACTAATCCCAACAAGCTCCAGTGCAAAAGCAGGGACATCAGGACACTGAAGAACAAAAACGATACAGATGCCTATGAACTCTGCAGAGAAATTCACTATCCCTTGTGGCTGGAAGAAACAAAGTGCTGATTCCAGTCTCTTCCACAGTAACAGTCAGGGCACACATGCTAGTCTGGCTATCTAGTGAGTACTCCATTAACCAGTATATCTGACCTAAGATGGATATTGCAATTCTACAAACACGCCAGAAAGTCTTAAATTCCCATTGGGTAATACAGAATTTTATTAATAGACAGCTTTCTCTCTGGGTCCGTGTCTCACCAGCGGAGCCCACAGAGTGTCACAGACAGGTCTTGCATCTTTTCTTTCTTTTTTTTTTTTTTTTGTTTTGCAGCTCTGACCTTATGTTCCAGTTGCCGTTACAGAACAATGAAATCTGTAGGAAGCTAATGTAGCCATTTATTTAACCCATAAAAATGATGAGCAGATTACCCAAGGTTACTGTACCTCTTCGGAGATTAAACATCATTTGAAAGTCAAAGGGCAACTACGGTACTTATCGGGTGCAATGTATGTGATTCAGAGCCTTGAGCAGGATTATATTTCTCATGGGTATTTGTGCTAATTTCAAAGGCTAGACTGACAGACAGTGTCTGAAAACAAAAATGTAGAGGGATGGATTTAAGCTGAATGTTGTTCTTTCCAGAATCCAGAGTGGCATTATTTCTCAGATGCTGGACTGAAAAACACTTCCATGTCCTCAGAGGATCAAGGGCTATCAAAACAGACAAAAGGAAGATGCGTGGTTTAGTGGCATCGCAATTCACATGGTTCACATTTCTACTAAGCTCACCAGGCTGTTTTGCAGACCATGCGGCTTTGGGATTGCTTTCAGACAGAACTATGCACGGAAGTACAGATTTAGATACAACCCAAGATACATCCACAGATATTTGGTGCTTCTGCGCAATCTGTATTGAATCAAACCTGATTATATTAAAGTATTAAGTACATGTTGCCCTTAGAAATTTTCAAAGGCATCTTTGGGAAGTTGTTATGTGGAAAATTTAAGTAATAGTTTTAGACCTAAAGGACAGTGTGCCATCTGTCCAAACAGAACTGCACTGCAGCTCTCAGGGCTAAGGACTATCTCACTTGTAACTACCATACCAATATCACTAGGTTTTGTTATTCTAGCACATGCTGTAAATGAAACACATTTTTCAAAGTTTCTTCTTTATTAAAACAAATATTTTTTGCATTAACCATTTCATTTGGAGATCCCCCTGCAGTGTTTGAATATATGACCGAGGGGCTGGGACGGCCAAGGGAATTTACAGGCAGACAGAAATTATGGTTTGAATCCTGATCAAGGACTGCAGCAGCCAAAAGTTTTTAGTATTTGACAGGTGCACGGTAACCTCTAACATGAGCTGAGACATCTCAGTCCAAGGCAAAGTTAGATTTCATATATGTGCAGCACCTTTCTAGAAGCCCTGGATACATATGACTGAGCTGATTCTTTGACTTCCCTCCTGTCCCCAACCACTGCTTTCTCCAAAATATGTGGTTACAGCCAGCTAAATAGGCACCTGTGTGACAAAGTAATGCCCCCTCAAGCAGACTGGGTAACCAGGTCAGGAGACAGAAATGAGATGTTGCTTTCCTTAGTCACTTTTCCTGGCTTGGCCCTTATCTACACACAGAGAGATGCAGTTAGCCATGTTAGTCTGAAGTCAAGTAAAAGGCAGGGTAGATTTGAAACAGAAACTCCCTTCTTGAGAGCACAGAGGTAGAAAGGGATCTTGGAGTCATTACTGACTCCAAGGTGAACACGAGCCGACAATGCGAGGTCACGGTTGGCAGGGCGAACCGGACCTTCTCGTGCATCCACAGGTGCATCTCGAGGAGGTCCAGGGAGGTGATCTTCCCCCTCTACGCGGCACTGGTCAGGCTACAGCTGGAGGACTGCATCAAGTTCCGGGCGCCGCACTTCAGGAGGGATGTGGACAACATGGAGAGGGTCCAGAGAAGGGCCACTAGCATGATCTGGGGACAACAGGGCAGACCCTACAATGAGAGACTGCGGGACCTGAACCTGTTCAGCTTCCACAAGAGAAGGTTGAGGGGGGACCTGGTGCATGTCCATAAACTCACTAGGGGGGACCAGAAGGGTTTGGGAGAGACCTTGTTTCCCCGAGTACCCCCCCCACACACATAACAAGGAATAACGGCCACAAGTTGTTGGAGAAGAGGTTTAGATTAGACATCCGTAAGAACAACTTCACGGTCAGGGCGGCTAGGGTCTGGAACCAACTTCCAAGGGAAGTGGTGCCGGCTCCTACCCTGGGGGTCTTTAAGAAGAGGCTTGATGCCTACCTGGCTGGAGTCATCCGAGCCTAGTTTTTCTCCTGTCCAGGCGGGGGGTCAGACTTGAAGATCTACAAGGTCCCTTCCGACCCCACTTCTATGATTCTATGAAACCTTATAGACTAACTCAAGTATATACATACATACATGCATGCACGTGCACATGTACACACACTGGTTTTGAGAGAGAAACTGAAGTAGAAAGATATCTATCTACTTTGGTTAGTCTATAAAAGGTACAAATCTACCCTACCTTGTACCTATCTACAAGAACAACAAATGGAGGCACTGGCCTTCTGCTTCAGACAGGCTGAATATTAGTGTAGTTTAGCACATGATTTACTACACTCAATCTATCTTCTGTGCTGGCTGGTCCTTCTCCCAAGTGCAAAGGTCTCAACTCACAGAGAACTTGCAGCTCATCCTTCTGGCCACTGTATTTATTCATGTCTGGCCTGAAGCTTTTGTGCATTTTAACTCTCTGCAAGGAACGGGCTCCAGGTTTATACAACAAGAGTCCCAGGAGCAGAGTGCTGCTGAAACATCTCTGCCTCCACCTCCATGTGCTGTTTGTGTTGCTCCCCTGGAGATGCTTACAAAAAGGAAGTGTGTGCCTCCAGCAGCAGGTCCAGTGATAAAAGTCAGTGGCCTTCTGGCACAGAGAAAGCCAGATTACCCTGGAAGTCAGCTGGGGGCCAGGAGGAAGGGATGATCATGCCAAAGAGGAAAGTGGCCTTTCTCCCTTTTGACCAGGCAGCCTATGCACTGGGGTGCAGCTCCTGTTCAGTGCCGGCTATCGTAGCCAGACAGATGAGAGGACGGGGTGCCAGGAAGGAGGAGCGTGGCAGAGCAGGCAGGCACAAGCTTGCCCCCATGTGGTCAACTTACATTGCAGACCAAGATCATGGAAGGACCATGCTGTCGTGATTCAGATTTCACCCCCACAGACAAATGCTGCTTTGAAAACAGCAGTGACACTGTCACAAGAGCAGCGCTGCTCCCCTACAGGTAGGCAGGAAGGGCTATATGGAGTGCTCACGTCATTTAAGATCTTGATGAGAGAAACCCATTGAAACCCTTTCCTTTGGGCAACTACACACAAACAAGGTGACTGTTTACACTTTTCAGGGACCTGCTGAGCTTGTTTAAAGCCAGATTGTCTTTTTTGTCACTAATTCCTAGAAGGCAGATTCTGCAAATTATTAATAATGATTGTACTATTCTTTATTTTTATTATCTGGAGAGGGAGGACAAAAAGGGGCCAGGGAGCTCTGCCTGAGAAGATGAGAAGGATCCTTCCAAAGACACCCTGAAGGAGCTGAAGGAGAACCAGGCAGCGCCAAGGGACAGATGCCAAGCAAAGTTTTCAAGATTTCAAGAACGGTCTTGATGAAACTGTCACCAGACAGCTGTCAGGCCAGGGAGCAGGACTGATTTGGCTAGGTGAGTTCATTTGCAAAGCATCTTAATGATGAAGAATGTAGAATTATAATCTACATCACAGATATTAAAAATGGCCTAAATGCTTAAAGCAACTAAGTGCACAGTGCATCCCGATAGCAGAAATAGGAAAAATCAACGGTCACAAAGACAAACTTCTCATTGCCTCTGCCACATTGCCTGTGAGAAACCAACCAAGATATGGTCACCCCACTGGCATGGGCCTTAGCTGGCAGTACCTCATTATAATTATACATTTAGAATAAAATAAAGTTTAGTGCAATCAAATAAAGTTTGGTCAATTGACCAGTAAAATATCAGTTAAAAATTGTAAAAAAAAGTGCCAAAAGGTCCAAATAACACACAGAAAAGGCACAAATTTTCCATTTAAGAAATGTGTCAAAAACATTTTTAAAATGTATTTCTGTCAAGAAAACTACAAAAAAATGTAGATTTTTTTGTAAATTGCTATAATATTGACTGCTCACAAATGTGTTGGGCATATTTTTGAGTGGTCATCTGACAATATTTGACTGGTCAAATGACCAGCTTACCAACTCTAAGAAAAACTATTCATCTTCTGGCATGTATTCCTTTCTCTCATTCTTCGTGTCACCTGCCTTCTCAGACAGTAAATGTTTTTGGGTAGGGGCACTGGGGTCCTCCTATGACTGTTGGGCAGAGGGCAGGGTAGATTTGCACCTCAGACTTGACAACATCAGGGATGCATGTGCCTTCCTGTCCTGCCTTCTGCCCCCTTCCAGGCCGGAGGACGTGCTAGAGACCCTTACCCACACAGGGCCTAGCCTGAGTGCAGGGGTTCTCAGTGAGGGCTGGCTGGGAAGGGTCCTGCCCCTGGGTTGCCAAGGTAAGAGAGAAGCTGCTCAGGAGCCTCTACCGTTGCCTTGGAGTCGCCTGCATAGGATGCCACGGCACACACCCATCTACACACCAAGGTACTACCATCGCTCCCAAATCTGCCCTTAGTTTTCATTAGCAGCAACTATTAGCCCTCGTCCAGCTGCGCCCCCCAGTGCCATGAGCACTCACAGAACTGCGCTTGAAGGTACCCCGAGCACTCACACTCCGCAGTACAAAGCCAGGAAAAAAGAACCAAACTGTGCGCTGTCGAACAATGGGCAGGACCCTTCTGGAAATACCATGTTCTGTGGCTTCTATACCCTGTGCGGAATGAGCCCATTCCCCTTGCAGCAGCAGCAGCCATGTCACCCATCTTCAGAAATTCCTTGGGACAAGACAGGAAACAAGCCCCTCCTGGCACCCTGGAACCATGTGGACGGGGAATTAGACTGGTCCAGATCGCTCGAAAGTTTGCCTCAGTGGTTAGTGCTGTGAGACATTAGTTCTGGATGACTAATTATTTGGTCTAAAAACAGGTCTTTTGTTTCTGGGGCTATAAAGACAACATGACCACTTTCTGTACTCTTGACCCCAGGGAAAGAAAAGCCACAGATAATAGAATTAAACCCTCATTTCACTTGAGATAATATTTGTGTAAGCTCCCTTAGTAAAACGTCATGTATGCTGCCAAGTCTGCAGGTTATCACTTCCACAGTCTGAGTGTTTGGAGACAGAGTTTGGAGGTGGGGGCAGCTAGGGGAAGCTCTGAGAATTATAAGACCTGTAACCGTAGAACTTTTTTCCTATTCAGCCTGGTGTTTCCTTCAAGATTTGAGCTCAGACAAAATAACGGTTAGGATATTTTTTATTGGCCCAACAGAGAAACATTATATAAGGTTTCAAGGCCACACAGAAGATTTCTCCCCCTTTTAATAAGGGTCTCCACAGACTCTGTAAGGGGAAAAGTCAACACATTCCACTGCAATTCCAATTACATCCTTCTTTTAGGGGATTACTTCAAAATTATAAGCACCATGAAGCACGAGTGCGAATCCTCCCATCAGCACTCAGTGCTTTTCCTTTGCTGCTCTGAAACTGCACCAACAATAACAGAGCTCCTTTGCTATGTGCTGGGTCAAGTGAGATGTCATTCTGACCGAGGGGAAAAACGAGCTCTCCCTCTCCCCCTTTTTCTGCTGTAGTTGTGTTGCGCATTGTTCCAAGATCTGCCTCTTCTATTCCTAAGGAGTCAGCCCTCACTATCCCCTTCCTTCCCCATCCCATGTTGCTTCTTAAAGAGGAGTTCAAAAAGTAACTGCAGAGCACATCCCAAATGAAACAAAAAACAAGCACACAACCTTACAGATTCGTTCTGCCAGGTAGTAGGCAGCCTTTTCTTATGTTTCAGACAGAAAACAAGCAAACATGAGTACTGAGCAAGTGTTGGGATTTAACGATACGTGGATGATGATGATTATGATACTGCTGAATATTTTTCTTTCAAGACATAGGGATTCTGGAAGAAAAACCTGTCACCTCCAGAAGGAAACAGGGCTTCTAGCAACACAGTACCAGGGAATGCTGGTACAATACGCTCTCCCTTTAAAGTGCAAGGACTTTTGAGCTGCAGAGCTGTGCAACAGTCTATTCGCGAGAGAACCTTAAACTACCTGTTCCCTGCTCCTTCAAAGCTTTTCCCCTACTCTGTGTGTTTTCTGCAGTTAGCATTATCATTTGATATATATTACAACGCAGTATTCTCCTCAGTCCACAGCTCCAAGCCTGCTCTGTGGCTTCCCCTCTGTGCAGGAATTACAGAGATAAATCACTGGAGCTGAGTGCCTCCAAGTGCAAGACTGGCCTTTGTGGGTAGGATCCACTCTGCAAGGGGAGGGTGCTGGAGCCAGCCCAGGGAAAATGAAAGGAGGGGCTCCCTTTTCCTGGTCTGTGCCATATGCCTTGGTGTCAGGTTACTGAATATTCAATACCAAATAGCTGGGCAATAAAGGAAATCGAAGTTCCTCTTTGATGCTACAACAGACATAATACAGCATGTATGAGGTGCTTAGCTAAGATGCGCTCAGCAAATAGATCCTCCTCCAACAAGCCTAGGGTTAAAATACTGTAGACAACAAGAAAGAGGCTCCCTTGTGCTTAGTCAGACTATTGCACCCTGCAGACTGAAGCTCCCTTTTGTCTGCTACACAAAGCTATGCCTGCTCCTTGCCATGCCACCTCGTAGGCTACGACTTCAGCGGCTGGTCTGCTTAACACAAGCAGAGGACCTACCTAATGGCGTGCCACCCCTCAGTAAGCAGAGCGCCCACATTTGGTGCTCAGCTCTCCAGGAGACCTGCAGACTCAGGGCAGTCCCTTTGCCTGAACATATAAAGGCTTAGAGATATACCAGATGAAAAAGATGAAAGGTAGATTATAGATGGGAAGAAAACACAGGGCTGTGATAAAGAGAATGTGAAGAAAGCGATGAAGGCAAGGTGAAGTGCAACATACTGGAGTCTCAGAGATGACCACAGGCAGAGTGAGGCCAAAGGTCCACGGAGCAACTAGAATGCTAGGCTGCAGGGGACCAAGTCAGACATTCACAAGATGGCCCCAGGTATTGGAGACAGGGTCTGGAGCTCGCAGCTAAGTCTGGATCTGGAACAAGAATCCAAAGGGGCCAGGAATTCCTCCATTCATCTCCTAAGAGATGGGCATTTGGTCAGTTGGAACAGCACCAGCAGGATCTTGCACAGGGTATCTGTGGCTGCACCTCTTCTCCATATCTGTGGAATATGTGCTCCAGGACATTCGGAATAAGATGTCCAGTGGCCCTCACCTAACCTTTCCAGAGGACAGGATTTGGGGACACTACCTCCTAATCCCATTGCTCCAGAGGATCTTGCCTGGGCTGCTTGCAAGTCATGGAGGCAACAGACTGGGATGACATGTTTCCTGGGAAACACCTCTGGTAATACAAAGCCCAGGCAAACAGCTGCACTGAAATGCCAAGGACCCCCTTCACGCTGCCTTTCACCTATAATCCTAGGCCTCTTCCTAATGAGTTCATAGGACTTGTATCTGATTGAATGTTAATTCTGGTTTTATTCCGTTTCTTGTTTTCCACTACAGTCCTGGGTACACGGCCCTAGAGGCTGCCCTTAGTACTGGACATGGAACACATTACAGGCCTGTTCTGTCATCTCCCTGAGCCTGGCCCCAGCCCTGGCCCTGGGGAACAGGAACACACAGCAGTGAGGACAGAGGCCTGTACACTGTCAAAACTAGATGGAAAGGTGGCTCTTGGTCCTTGTATGGCCTGCAGTGGAATGGCAGGATTCAACTGCCACACTTTCATTTTACTACACGCAGCTTCTGAGCCAGTTTGTATGAAACTTGTCACGAGAATCAGAGCAAGCCACGTCTCTCTTCTAAGTTCAGCTCAGGAACACAAGTAAATTCCAGTGACACCATCAGCTCGGAGCCAGCACACTAACCACAGGCACATGGACCCCAGCTCTGTGCTCAAACAAGTACAGTCGCTGGAGAGAAGAAACGACATGAGAAGGTGGATTTTCCCACAGCAGTTGATTTTTAAGGCCACAGGGGACCTCTGTGGTCATATTATCTGCACACCTATATAACATAAGATATATTGGACACATGAAGAGTACAGGGATCAATTTAAAAAGAAAACTGCAGCTGAATATCAGAAAAAAACCCTAATACAGAAATCTATCAGATACTGCAAAGGTATCCCAGAACCCCATACCCGAGATACTGAAAACTGAACTGGGTCAACCACTGGGAGATATGTTGCACAGAACAAATCCTACTTCAGCCCCAGTGCTCACACTAAGCCATCTTCTGCACACACGATTTCTAGAAGAAACCAAAACCACAGCATGAAGAATGCCCAGGGATCAAGATGGTCAGACGCATTTTTTTCCAGAAACACTGAACCAGAATATTATTTTACCCAAAGTATTTTGAGAATGATCTGCTCTCTTCGGTAAATGTGCTCTAGAATGGGACTGCTGCTGAACATGGTGAACATGCTTTTTACTTTTTAAACAAGCATCAATTTTCTTTTAGAGAAAAATAAAATTGTGCCAGGCAAGAATGTGTTTTGCCATTTTCAAGTAAAAAAAAAAAAAAAAGTTATGGTAATAAAATGACAATTAACTTCCAGTTGTGGTTACATTTGCAAAAAATGAACTAGAGGTTAGTTTAAAAATATTTAATTTTGTGATTTTTTTTAACTATATAGAGGAATAATTTCTTTGCCACTTTCACCAATACAGGGGATCCTAAGTTTTGCTTGCTGCTTCATGGGTGGGAAAGTAAAGAAATCATGAAAAAATATATACTCTCAACCTTTGAACAGAGGGGCTCCCAATGGAAATGCTAGCAAGTGGTAGCACCATAATATCCAATAGAACAAGAGATGTTATTCATTAGGAAGTGGCTGTAAATTGTCATTACCTCTCTAAAAGGTGACACAAAGCATAAAAACCAATTGTATTTGTGCCATTTTCCCCTTCTAAGTGATATGTAGAGAAATTGGTGACTTATATTATTGTTTAAAATTGCACTTCTTAAATCTCATATATCAAGCATTCTCTGTCTCTCTGTGGTAGAGGCTTTCAGCATGACAGAAGAACAAGCAAGACAAAAACATCACAAGTGACAAAAGGCTGAACGTAGGTAATGAAAAGGAAAGGTTTTTTTCTTTAGACAGTGTTTACAAAGCTTTTAGGTGTTTATCTGCTGGGTTTGCACCTCCTGTAAGTCTTGCTAAATGTCAAATTTAGATCAAACTAGTTAAATAGTTTTAGCTAAACTAATGCAAACCCTTGCATGGAAGCTCTTATTGTTTCGTGTAGCCTAAACCAGTTTCTAATCCATGCAAGTTAAGTCGAAATAAGTAGCTTAAACTGAAACAACTATGTCCACATAGCATTCAGCAACAACTCAAAATCACACATTCAGTTAAACCAGTGTGTCCAGCACATCAGTAAGTCCTCGCACAAACTCCTGACAAACATCCAAGAGAGAAACTCTATCCGTTAGAGATTCAACCAACCCTGGCTTAAACTGCGAGTGCAGACTGCTCCCAGGAATTTCGCATTTTCATCCAGCAGAACAGGCTTGGTATTTCAGCTATTTCAAAGGTGAAAAACAAGCAAGGAAAGGCAGGGGGGTTTGCTGTTTTTTTGTTTTTTTTTTAAATCTTCCTGGCCCTCTTTAGCCACCATAAAGCAGCTACAAAGGACCCAAGCACCATTTTCTTTTCCCTTGCAAGTCACTTTTAGCAGACAGACTGCTTCTGATGGATCCCATACTGGGACCAACTGCAAGCCATGCATCTGCTAAGTTTATGTCTGTGAAGCATAAATAGAGAGACAGTCCATAAAATGTGGAATCACAGGCGGTGGCCTCAGGGGCATAATGGTGCATTACTTGTGTGAGATCAGAGTGCTGCACTACAAGATATATGTGGTTACAGGAATAAGGGCTTCCAGGCTTTCTGAATATGTCATCATTTATTGTTTGCATCGTTAGCTCTGTTGTACATGATCACGCAGCAGGGGTAATACAGTAACCTGAGAAAAGGCTTCTGCAGCGTGCTCTGGAACTCCCATCAATTACCACCACACAGAGAATGTTTGCTGTTATGGAAACTGGTATGCTGGGACATTTAAACTGCTACTAACTGATGAACTACTAACACCTCTTCGAAAAATGTGAAAACTAATTCCATTTAGCAATAATTTTAATCTCTGTACATTTTTCTTCATGTCTAGTCCTTAGTTTCTCAACTCTGGGAAGATGTGAATGAAAGTAGGATCTTGGCAGGGATGCAACTGTTAACTGGCCTACGTACTATTCTAAGGAAGTAGAACCACCCCAATTCAGATTCCCAGAGAAAGAAAAAAAATGTACCCAAGCTTCTCCTGTCTGTCCCCAGCTTGGATTTAAGAGAATGCATCTGTCAAGCCCAGACAGGATGCTACAGTAAGCGAGATGTGAGATGGACAGGAAAGGCCAGATCTTGATTTCAAAGCTTATAATAGAGATGGCCTGGATGTGAGGACCTAGAATGAGTTCTGAGTTGAAGACGATAACTAGCCTGGGTGACAGGTAGATTGGTGCTGTGATCCAGACAGAGAAAAACAAACTCATAGGGCAAGGAACCGGATCAGAGAAAAGCTGAAGATGCCCTTTGGTCATTCACATTCCTGCTCTTGGTTCCAGCATACAGGTGGCAGGAAATGAAAATTAAAGCAAGGTGAAGGGGAAGTTTTCAAAGTTAAGTACACCATTTTTTTGGATTTGTTTCAACTGCTGAACAAAGGGATCCCTACAATACACAGCCAGAAGGGACCACAACTGTCCTCTACTCCACACTCTGGTAAAAGCACAGGTCATAGGACTGCCCTGCACTAACTGCTGTTTGAGCTGGAACATGCTATTTTAGCAAAAAAATCCATCTTTGACTTAGACCTCTCCAATTAAGAAGAATCCCCCACAAACTGCTAACTTGGCACACGAGGCACCTACCTTACAACCCTCTCTGATTCTACCTTGTTCCAGTGGTTAACTCCCCTCACTACGTATTTGACTTCCATAGGAACTCACATGTCGAACAAGTTTATATTCTGAATATGGGCACAAACCAAAAAACTGAAATTTCCTGTGGGGGGAGGAAATCCAAAATATTTTTATTTAATTAAAATCTTGGGTTCAGTTTTTTTTAACAAAAAGCACCTGCCTGTTCTGCTGCCAGGGCACTTGACATGTGGCCCTATCTCTGGGGGACTCTGCTGGGCTGCTTACAGGTGCACGGGACTAGGTCTGCAAGTCCTGCAGAGACTCTCTGGCTGCAGAGAAGCGAACCTACAAGCCCCGAGTGCCCAGCCTGAGCTAGGGTTTACTGGACTCCCAGACTCCCAGCTGCAGTCAAGACAGGACCTCCAGGCGCTCTGCTCCACAACAGAGTTTAGAAGCCCTGGGAGCCCAAGCTCGGAGGCAAGGAGTCTGGCAGGGCTGCCCTAGTTTGCTGATCCTCAGCAGCCCGCCAGGTAAGTTGGGAAGGTATCAAGCAGGTCTGCAATGCAAGCTTGTTTTGCATATGGGGTTCTGCCCAAAATCTGCCTGTTTTGGATGAGTTCAGCAACATTAAGATGTTCCCACAAACATTCAGTTTTAACTAACTGGCATTTTCTGTTGAAACATTGTTTCACCAGAAAATCCCCAAGCAGCTCTACTTTACCATTAAACATTTGCACCCTGGAGTCTTTCACTACATAGCATGCTTTCCCATCCTCCAGTTGAACTTGCAGGCAGTTTTTGAACCCCCTCAAATTTATTACCATCCTTCCTGAACTGTGCACACCAAGTCTGGACACAGCACTGCAGTAGCAGCTGCTAAAGACAAATGTAGTAGGACCTCCGTGGTCGTAGTCAGGATTCCCTAGCTTATACACCCAAGGATGCTACTAGCCCTGCTGGCCACTGTATCGCAGTGGGCTCCTATTAGGGGTTACCCACTGTGAACCTCAAGCTATTTTTGTCCACTGCTTTGCAAGACAGTGTTTTCCGATCTGTGAATGTGGCTTGCCCTCTACTCCTAAACATACAGCTTTGCATTTGGCCATATTACAGCACATACTGGTTGCTGGCATCCTGTTTACCTTGCGACCTAGGTCATTTTGTATTAATGAGGTACCCTCTTTGTTACATACCACTGCTCAATCTTTGCACTATCCTCAGTGCTTACTGATACTAGTTTTATGCCTTCTTCAGGTCTTACATAAAAAGCTGTATGGCACAACAGGGCCAAGAACTAATCCCTGCAAGACCCCACTTTAAATGTGCCCACCCAGTGGCAATTCCCCATTCACAACTATGCCTTGAGACCTTATGAGTTAGCCCAGGTTTAATCTTTTCAATAAGTGCCATTTTGATTTTGTATCATTCTATTTTCTTAATTAAAATGTCACATGGTAACCAATCAAATGCCTTACAGGAGTCCATTATATCACTGTTATTATCTTTATCAACCAGACTTGTAACCTCATCAAAAAAAGATATCAAGTTGGTTGGAAGCTATCTGCTTTCCATGAACCCATGTTGATAGGTGTTAATTGAATTACTGTCTTTTAGTTCTTTATTACTCAAGTTCTGTATCAGCTGTCCCATTAGCTGTCCCAGGATTGATGCTGGGCTGACAGGCCTGTAATTATTCTCTTTAATATTAGCACAACATTAATTTTCCCTTGGTCCTCTGCTTCCTCCCCAGTGTGCCATGGTAGCTGTTACTGCACCTGAGCTAGGGGCTGCCTCCTTGTTTAGAACTTGATTTCAGGGCTGCACGTGTGAATTTCCTGATGGATCAGTTCACAGTTTAATCCATTTCCTTTTCTCCCCCTCATATAATTTCAAAAGGAAGGAAGGAGGGAGGGAGGGAAGAGTGAGTAGGATACTGAGTAGCTTTACCATTTGCACAATCTGACTTAAAAATTAATCCAGGACAAACTTCTAGCCCTGACCCCTTTGAAGATCAATAGAACAAAAAAATCCATTCCATATTGCTTGGGTCCTAATTATTAGCAGTCTCCAGGCACTGAGAGGAAGTGCTGACCACTTGACCATTCATGGCCCTAATTATGTACTAGACACACTTGAAAATCTCAAAGCTTATAAGCAACGACCAGCAACAAAATCTGTCACCATTTGGTCAGGTACAAAGAGGTTCCCAGAACCTTTTGGTCTGTAAGGAATTCTTTATATCACAGGTCCTCATGATATTGCTCCTTTGGCTTCTGAGCTAAAAAATATGGATTAGAAGCAGCTGCCACTAATTCTTAATTAAACCATCTTGTGAGGATTTCATCCAGAAGCAGAAATATCCCTCTTCAGATAAAGGCTTCTGCATACATTCTTGTAGCAGTGATCTACAAATCTAGCTAAGTGCCATGTGGTCTTTCACACGCTCTTTGAATTGGTTTGATACCTGCCCTTTCCAAAGCTGGCTCTAATAGTCAGGCTGGACAATATGGTTCTATTTAATAAGTTCACACATACAAGCAGCACTGTCCAAAAGGCAGAGCACCACTGAGCGACAGGCAGAGATAGATTCCGCATGTTGAAGGGTGTCACTCTTACTAGGTAAATCAATACCACATTTCCCTTCTTATCTTGAAAGCAATAGGAGAACAAATTACATTAGCATGGATCTCTGTTTTGGCTCCTTAGACTGACATATGCCTGCAGAAGAGCAGGCTGTGTTTTATATACCTTTGCCCATGTAAGGCCTTGGTTAGAGAGAAGGCATCTCTGGATTTTATGTATGGAAGAGGCAGAATCACAAGTTCCCTGTGATTTCAGCTCTGGGATTTTAGGGTGGATTAGCCTTGTGGCCAATAGCGGGTGAAATTTAAGGGCCTGAAGGCTTGGATCTGAGTTCAACCAAAGCTGATGGGCTGGAAATGCCCTGAGAACAGACTCCCTACCCTGCAGTTCCCAGCCCTGCTAGTGTCCTGTTCTCTCTGGTTCACAGGGGAATTCTAATAAGCTCAAGCCGGTTATTTCTTTAAGAATCAGCTCAAATCAAACAGGGATCCTTCACAAGACACTGACCCACTGACTCTTTCTCCACAAGTTACAGAAAGCAGGGATAAAATTCTGTGTCCCCATGACACCTGACATGGGTATTTCAACAAGCCCTAAACCTTAGTATCCGATTTGTGGTCTAGGAAACGTATCCTCAGAGGCACAATGCGCGAGGTGCTTGTTAGACCATGATGCACGTAGATAACCAAGCGGAGTCCCCTCACTGTATTGCAGCAAGGCCCAGTCCACATGACACCTGCCCAGTGTCATCCCCCGTGTTTGTTTTTCACTGCATACCATTTCCTTTATGGGAAAAGGGAATAGTCCTTCAAAAGTTACATGGTCAGGCACCTGGAAAGCTTCTGGCTAATTTGTGTGGCTTACTGACATGGAGATATGAAAGTACTGAGTGGACACAATTCAATGTTCAGACATCTAAGAACAAAATTGCAGGCTTTGGTCTTGCTTCAAGAATCTTCTTCTGCATGGCTGAGAAGAGTACAAGCCAACCTAATCTGACACAGCACCCTACTGAGACTAAGCATCATCCAAAGTTTGAAAGACAGTGAAAGGGAAAGTGAGGGTTTGGCAGTTTATATATTTTTTCAAAGCACTTCAAGGAAATTGTCAGAAACTCATAATTAAACTAACTGAATTTAGTTTCTGCCAGCCTAAAACGGCTAGAATAAAACAGGTATCACAAGCATCTGGTGGGAACCAATAGCCCAGCTTCTAGAAGTAGGAGAAAGCAATGGCTCCTGCACGCAAGGTGGCTATCTGCATACACACCCACTGCCTCAGGTCCCCAGTGCTACAGGTGGAGAGATAGAGAAGCAAGATTACAAAGCAAATGTGCTAACATGATTTACAACCAGGCAGGGCTGCTCCTGTGGAGTAAGAACTGAGAAGATGCTGCAAATTGTTAACCTATGAAAGGCCAACTTTTATTTACATGTTTAAAAAACCCCCAAAAAACCCCTTAAAGTGCAAATAAAATCAAGGGCTCAAAAATAAAGGCCTTTTGTCCGCTGGGAGCACCAGAGCAGGGCTTTTGGGAAAAATGCAGCGAAACCATCTGTGGGCATCTGTGGTCCTTAATTTAAACGCAACCCTTGTAACAATTATTAAAAGCATAAATACACAGTGCCTTTGATTCAAGGATCTCAAAGCTCTTCCCAAACATTCATTGCTGCACTGCATTTTATAAACCACTGCTTTAAAATGATCATTTAAATATCTTGTTACATGAAGCAAAAAAGTAGCATTAATGCCTCGAAGGTTAATCACTGCTGATGCCCCCAGGGGTAAAATAGTATGTGTGGTCACTGCTGTCCAGAAAGCATGAGGAAAGGGAAAACACTAACATAGCTGTAAAAGGATTTATGCTGCATGTGAGGTTTGCTTCGAACAGGGAGGTGCAGAGCCTACTTGAGAGGAAGCAGCATCCGATTGATGCCTCTGGCTGCGTCTGTGGCTGTAGCACCGTAAGGCACGTTGGCGTGACTGTTAAAAGCATGAAGCAGCTCCTGGTTCCACTTTCCTAACCAGAGTCTGATCCTGACTAGCAAATCAAACAGGAGGCTGTACTGCAGAAGACCAGCAAACAAGCAAGTGCAGGTTGGAGTTTCAGGGGTATCTCATCAGAGCACAGGAATGAGCATACCCAAAACACAGACCTTGTCTGCCCTGCCAGGCCACTTTAGAATAGCTTAGCTGCTGCCTTCACTTATTTCAGAACATTTATCTAACCCAAAAACCACTTCAGATACTGGACTATATCTTGTGCGTCACGCTCCTGCCTCCCTTGAAACTATGAACTCATTGTGTTCCTCTGTATCCACCGCTGGACCAGGAAGAGGTAGACAGACTTCAAGGAATTAAAGAGCAACAAATGCCACTGTCGGCAAGGGACAGGAGGCACCGACTGAAGCAAAGAGGATATGAGACTGTGCAGCTTAGCTAGTTAACAGACTGGGGAACAACACCACAGGCTACTACTACCCACGGGAACACTCCAGGGAGAAAGAGGGATTATTTTTCACAGTCTGAATGTTATAACCATTTGGCTGAACTGAAGACAAATAAATTCATACTAAGTTTGGGACATAACTCCTGCAAGCTACATGTAATATTAAGGTGCTGTACTGTACCCCGCCCCCTACCAAAATAGGGTGAGGGCACTGTTTGTTGACCTATTTAAAATGCACTGGACAAAGCAATAGTAATTGTCTTTTGGGAGAAAGACCAGTTGTGACCTACAGAAACAAGTCTTTCTACTCCTTTCTGCCTGGGGTGCAGTTACTGCAGTAGGATGAAAGCAGGAAATTCCAGTATCTTCTGACAGAATTCAAAAAGGAAATCAACAGACTAAGCCTCTGCAGAACATGATGGGGGGGAGGGAGAGGGGAGTGGACAACGACAGAATTTTTTTTGTGCTGGTTTTAAGCTATGTTTTAATTTTATAATC
Organism: Crocodylus porosus; assembly: GCF_001723895.1. Taxonomy (NCBI): domain Eukaryota; kingdom Metazoa; phylum Chordata; order Crocodylia; family Crocodylidae; genus Crocodylus; species Crocodylus porosus. Next base: position 19,717,752 of record NW_017728925.1, read on the forward strand.
ACAGAAATACTGGTGGAGTGAGTTCCCCACTCCATCATGGGAGCAAAGCTGAGGCACTCTGCTCATGTGCCTAGAGCTGGTTTCATACATACTATAGTAGAGTCAGACCCAATGCATTAAAATGCATCCAATGCATTAAAAACAATGTTGCGATGAATCCCAGTACAGGGGCAAGGTTCATTGTCCCATTAACTGTCCTTGTAGAACAACACATACCATTTAACCTCATGTCCTATTCTCAACACACTGTCCCTTCTACAAGTCTCTGCCCATCACTGATCTGAGTCTCCTAACCTGCCCCAATGCTGCCATCTGGGAGGAGGTGGGATGGGGACTGCATCTCCACACACCACTTGACAAGACCCCTTATCCCATCTCCTAGTGTACAAAACCCATTGCTGACGAGTCCAGTCTGCTCACACATCAGTTACCAGTCTCATGAAACCTAAGATGTTATACTTGGTTCAAATAAAAGCAATAGAGGCAGATGCAATAAAACAGTCCTAGGCAAAAGGAAGTGGTGGGGGTGGTAGAGAGAGAAAGGCCTAGAAGCCCAATGAGAATGAGTCAGTCCCAGAGAGTCATTTGATACATCTCTATATGAACAGGTCTTCCTGCCACAACAGCAAGTGACCTGTTTATTTGCAGAACCACTGTCCAGCATTTTTAGTCATTTGCCCCTTCTGTACTATACAGTTAGTAACACACAGATGCTTTCAGACTTGCCCCATCTTTCCTTCCTGCAAAATTAAAATCTGTCACTTTTCAGACTGGCCAGGTTTGGCTGCATAACTGTTTTAGCAGGACAATGTCTGCCACTTTTCTCTGCGCTTCTAGAGTTTAGAACAGAGATGGGAAAAATGCGGCCCACAGGCCAGATGTGGCCCACCAGGCCATTCCATCCAGCCCGCGGGACCACTAAAAAATTTATAAAATTATGTGGCCATGTGGCCTTCGAAGGCTTGCCAAAACTCAGTAAGTGGCCCTCTGCCCAAAATAATTGCCCGCCCGTGGTTTACAGGATGCCGGTGCCCATGTATTTTGCTTCTAGTACTTTAAATGCAGCAGGCTCAGTTATGGCTTTTGACCAGACAATGGGCTGTGGGAGAAAGAGAAGGTACACTGTCCAAATGGTGGGTCTACAGGCACTGGAAGTAAACATACGCCTTACAGAGGCACCAGGAGAGGAGTCACCCAAAGCTGCCTCAAATCAGCAAGCAGGAGGATCATAAGCACATGCTCTACTTTAACCAAACCTGGCACAGAGCACTACTGGAACCCAGGGATGAGTGTGGTTGTGAAGACCATGTGCAACACATCAGGCAAAAACACTGGACTGGAACCAAATAGGGATAGTGGAGTCTCCAAAAGAGCAGCCCTTGTGGACCCCCATCACCAAGTCAAACAATGTCCCCATTAGTTCCTTTGGACAGTCACAGGGCACCCAAGCTAGTACAGTCAGACATCAAATCAGCGCATCTGAAGATCTGATTTTGAGATGTCCAGTGGAGAACAGAACCCAGATAGACCCAGAATGCTCCCACCACCCCCAGGTCTCTGCTGTCTGCTTCTGGGTCCGTGGAGTGCATGGTGAGAGCAAGCATTCAGGTATATCTGTTCACCACGCTAGATGGCAAAAGGCACCAAGTCAGATGACTTGCTAGTGAACAGATTGGCTAAAGAAAGGGTTCTTAACAGTGCCCTGGTGTGAATCTAGTTGAGGCTGAGGCCCTTTGAGGAAATTGTATTGAATGCATACATTTGCCCATCCACTGGTACTAGTACCTGTCAGAAAATGCAGACAGTGTCCTCACCCACTTCTTGACATCCCTTCCTCCCTTCCCTGCTATTGAAGACTTGATTCCTCAGGAGGCAGGCTGTTCAGTCCTTACCTTTCTTGAATGGATAAAAATACCTCTCTGGAGAAGCAGACAGCACTAAAGTTACTGGACCATAATAAATTATACATACATACCTGCATACGTGTGTACATACACACACACACACACACACACACACAGAGCATTTTCTTCTAGTAAATGCTGAAGATAAGTGCAATGCTGGAGGCTTTAATGGAAACAATGGTAAGAATTAAATATGAATTTTCATTTTCAAACATAGTACCTGTCAAGCAGCTTCTGCACAGTCTGACAGGTCCTGACCTCAGGGTCCTTCACATCTCATGTTAAGTATTTTTTTTGTTTCTCACTAAAAAAGAACAGAAATGCTCCTTTAGGTGACTGTGACGTCATCAGTTAAAGCAAGAAAAAACAGAAAACCCCAACCTCAAATCCTGGCAAGCAAAACAAACAGGAAACGATGCATAAAAATTTTGCTTTAAGATATTTATTTTGCCAGCACATGTTGCACATTTGACGTCTTAACCAGGTTGGTGATTTCTAATTTCTGCTTTGTGCAAAGCCATGCAACCTTCTTTTCTGCCTGTTTTTGTTTCCCCCACAACCAAATGGGGTCCCTGAACGTTCCACAGGCTGCTGTATATTGGACTGGTCCAGCTTACAAGTATCTGGAGAGCAGAATTTGTCAAAACAAGTCAGCAAGTTCCTTGTTGAATACAAAATGTTTAACACAAACATGTGAGGTTTCTGCCCCATGTCCCTTTTTACAGCAGGTAACAGGACAGCACTGAACATTTGCTCTTGCTGCAGCACAGGGGTGATGCTATGGTAGAACAGCCTCACCCAGCCAGCCAGAAATTGCACTTGCAGTGCTGTTCCATTTTCAAAGACTTGTTTGTTTCTGTACAGCCAAAGCCCCCAAACCCAAAGGGACACTCATACCTGCCAAACCCAATTCATTCAGGGCAACTATGTTGAAATGCCAAGTCCCTGCTGGGATTTAAACAAAGACGTTAGATGCAGATGAGGAGCTGTGGACATTTGGAAAGCATGATTACCAAGTTGTGGACCTTGACATATTTTTAAAGAAGGTCTTCCCACAATGGCTGATCTCCCAGACAGCCAAACTAGAAGCTGCCCCAAGACTCTGATGAAAACCGGGGCAGGATCTTTTATAGCATCAGTCCCCGGTTCACATACAATCTTTTTTTTTTTTTTTTTTTTTTTTACTGCTATATTTTTTGGCTTGAATTTTACAACACTAAAGAAAAAAACAGCTTGGTATTGATCCTTTAAGGTTAAGATCTTGGTGCACTTAAATTATTCTAACCCAGAGAGTTTGAAATTTATAGTCCCTCTTGAACCTCCCTGCCTCACCAGCTTCCTTGGGAGGACTCTGCTGCAGGCTGCACGCCAAGTGCAGTAAAATTTAAAGAGGTGAGAGAGAAACTTCCCAGAAAATATAAACATTTCATGGAAATGAAATAAGTCTTCCCTTATAGGAACTCACCTCAGCAAGCTTTAGATAAATGGAAAGGTATTCAGAATTGTAAGTGGATATAAAGTGTGGTGTTTTAGATACATTTGTTTATGAGCAATGCAGAAATGAGTATTGTCTTTAGACCATAGTCACACAGCGAGGCCCTGTCAGTCCCCCCCCCTCCTGAGGTCAGCAGTGAGCACTAAAGCACAAATTGCAGAGCCAATTGGCTCTGTTTTATGCCTCCCTCTAGGATGGATGGCAGCCGCACACACCTCAGCCCCCCCACAAGAACAAATCTCCTGCTTACTACAATCACAATACATGAACTCATACACCCAGTAAGGGATCTGAAGTATTCCCCAAGTTCAGAGATAGGAAATTCAGAATAATAGCAAATGAACAAGGCACTGGAAAGTACTTTCCTTCTGTGTCCAAGCTCTCTGGCTGACACAACACAGAAGCCACACTTTACTGCACAATAACAACAACTTGGAGAGGAATAAAGTGTGAGCATTAGAAGGGCTATAAATTCCACAGCCATGTTAGTCGGGCACCAGTTGCAGGGGCCTGCCTGTCTTTCCAGTTTCTATGACCTACATTTCCACAGAAAGTTCATTACATTTGTGAAGAGCCAGGAAGCAGCTAGCAGAATGACAGTCTAAAAGAAAGAACCGAGATTCTGGAAGGGAGTTGCGTGGCTGGGACCAGGCCAGGGAATCCAGTGGCCAGGGATGGGTCAGGAATGCAGCATTTGCAGAGAGTGATGCTGGTACCTCCCCCTCTCTCTGAAGACCTATGGGATGCTGATGCTCTATACAGGATTTCTTCTTGGCTCCTCACCTATCTCCTTTAAATTCTAGGAAACCACAGAAATGCTGAGGGTTGAGGGGATTGAGAATGGGTTCTCTAGCCCACCCCTCTTCACTAGAACTGGATGGATATCACCCACCCTTCATAAGCAAGTGTTGACTTCCAGCCTTGCCTAAGCTGTCCTTCTAACACAGGCTCTTCCTATTATTTATCCAGGTTCTCCCTGCCGTATGCTGACTCTTCTCATCACCAACACAGAGTGAAAATCATTGCCCTTCCTGCCACATCTGTTTTGCCTCTGTGCTTTCAAGCCCCCTCCCAAAGTGCTCTTGTCTCGGGGCTGGTGTGGCGTTACAGGAACTACAAGGCAGAGCACTCCTCATCCGTCCCTCCTCCCCTCAGAGACACTGGCTCTCTCTCCCCGCTCCTGCCCTGTAGCTCTTGCCTCACACTGCTTTTGTGTATTAAATGAAACAGTAAAACTGTTTGGGAGGAGACTCCAGGTGGGACTTCAAAAGTGCTTAACTGACTTAGACCACTAACAAGCAATGAGATCCCACAGCTGTCTGGTACTCAGTGCCCAGTCAGACCTCATCGTCACCAGAACATTTGATTCCTGTCTGGACAAAGAGACAAGATGCCACCTGAATGCTATGGACACCCTTGGCTTTGGTGGCAATGACATACATGAATAATCTGGGTTATAAGAAAATGAACGTCTACAGGCCCAAACTAGTGCAGGGCCTGTTTCAGTCCAGCTGGCTGAGTGCTTGCCCACATAAGGAACCTGCATTCTGCTCCCACCACTGGCTTCTCCCTGTAAATTGTTAATTGGTTTGTATATGTTTACATAAGAAAGTGTGTGGTGACCTGTAGGTATGCACAAAAAACAGCACATGCCTTTAGCCATGTCTTCCATAGGCTCTGGCTTAACAGGTAATCAAACACTCATGGGAAGGACAAGCTGGGGCCAGATTAAATCAAATAACTTCAACAACCCTTTCCAAGTTTCTGTGAACATTTAACCAAGTGTCTTTCTCCAGATTTCTGCCCTTCTGAGGGCCCCATTTCTTTATTGCATGTCATCTGTGTGGCACTGTAGTGTATATTAGGTCATTTCTGAACAAAGTGTAGTGACTACCAAAGGATGTGATGTGACAAATTACACCACACCTCACACTTCCAGGGCTGCTGCCAGAGGAAAGGGACGAAGCATTGGTGCTGACAACGTTCATCTTATACAAAGAGGGTAACAGCTACCCTTCAAAGGGAGCAGAGACCAACTATGAAGGAAGAAGGGACAAGTTCCTGACGCACACTGAACCAAAGAGCCTTCCACTGGGAGACATTCCTTTCTCCACAGAGCAACAAAGTTCTGCTTAAGGCAGAGTATGAGAGACTGGTCTCCAAAATCACAATTCAGATATTTTCAAGGAGGAGTAGAGATGTGTTCTGCCCCAGTCACGTCTCCCTCCAGCAGAGGGAATAAAGCAGCCTGCAGGAGAAAGGACTAACTAAATATTATCAAATAACCTTGATATACCCTTTCATCTCTGACCCCAATTCCATCATTTGTCCAGTTAGTTTGTGAGCACCCTGGAGCAAGGCTGTTCTTGTGCTGCCTCTCGCTTGGCTAAGACCTTGAGGTACATCCCCACATGTGGCTCAGCACACAGAATTTAAAAGGCATGTCCCTGCATTTTAGTGGGTGGGCTGCAGTTTCTAAGACTGGGTTCTCCTTCACAAGCAGATCCTACAGAAATGTAGGAACAACATCCTGCTTCACCAAGCAGCTTAGATATGTGCAATGTTTTCCCACCTCGCACTCCTGGACAACGCAGTCAGAGATCACTCATCTCAGATTTTTTGCTAAAGTTCACATTTTCCATCCTGAATGTTTTGGACTCTTGAATACTAGCAAGTTCCAGGCAAGTTCTTAACTGGAAGCTGAACTCTAACTAGAAACCCCCCTCCCCCCCAACATCACTGATGTTTCTCAGACTGTCCTTTTAGAATGAGTTTGATAGAAGAGTGTATAAAACATTTTGAAAGAAAAACTCCCGAAACATATCTTCAAAGAGAAGATGATGCAACTGCATTACCCTGTATGTGAAAGGGTGGGGAAGAACCTAGAGAAGAGCCCGTCAAGACTATAAATCTTCATTTCAGCAAGCTAGCATTCTAACAGGCATCCTTCTAGCTGGCCATCAGGCAGTTCACAGGCACTGCTCTTGAGGCCTGAAGCCAAGAGTATTTTGGAAAGAACCAGTACTAGTTTAGCAGCTAAATCCTTCACACTGATGCCAGGCATCTTATAGGGGGCAGGACTACTGTACTTCAGCTCAGTCAGGAAAGCTAAATTCTCAATACCTCTTGTAAAATGTTGTGCATTAATTTACTGATAGTTTCCTCATCTCCCTACTTTAGTTGTGGCAAGTTAGGATGTATTTAGTGTTTCGGGGCGCTATGCCCTGTAGCTGTGCAATTGTTCGCACAGCTTTAATGACAAGTTAAACCAGCATTGTATGAAATGGTTTAGACAGGAATGATCCTGCCCTGAACAGGGGGCTAGACCAGATGACCTTTTGAAGTCCCTTCCAGCTCTGCTTTCCTATGATTCTAGGTCCTGGAAGGAAGCAGTCCCTGAGATGAAGTGGATAGCGCTGGATCTGAAGACAGGCTGCTGCTCCATTACATATCAACATTGGCTTCCCTGTGAGTTTAAAGTCTAAATGCAATTACAGAGATGAGTCCGGTTTGTAGGTGCCAAATGTGAACTCGCAGGCAGGGTTGGTGCTCATCAGGATGGACAACTGTCTTGCCAGACATAGAAGGCAGCTGTCTGGATGATCTTCCATTTGAATGTCTGCAATGAGACCAGTATTGCTCCAGACTGAGACTTGCTATTAAATGATGGACACCCAAGTCTCTGGGCATGCCTACCTCCTGACCTACTGACTGATCCACAGGTGGGGAGAGGGGATTTGAGCTGACAGTAAAAAGGACACTCACATGCCCAAACTATTTTTATTGGATCCACTCGTCAGCTGTTAGCTGATAACGGTCTTCGACATCCAGCAACTTCAGTGGATTCAGACATGCAACTGAAAACACTGCCTTCCTCAGAGCTGCACTCCTCTTAGTCCGGCACGCTTCCTCCGCTAGCCATGTACATTCCTGCCATCTCTATGCCCCAGATACCTGCCCATTCTTCTGCCCAGCTATTCAGGAGACAGCACATTTAGGTACCTTGGGGCCTGGTTCATCTCCTGCTGCTTTGTTCAAAGTTCTTCTCGTGTGGATGTGAGGGGCCAGCCTGGTCCTCGTGAGCATATTTTAGTATTTCTGAGACAGTCTCACTTACAAACTGCTGACTAGAGTGTTAAGGCCCAGCACTGGAGGGGAGGGAAGAACAGCCAGGGCTTGCTGTCATTGTAATATATCTGCAGTATCCTGAAGGCAAGCGTGGGGAGGCAGAGGGATGGCAGCAGTGCTGCAGATTCACCCCACTTTGTGACATATTACATCCCAGAGTGAAGGAATTGCCTTGTAGGGAACATAAATCAGGAGCCATTTCTCAGCTTTTAAAAAAGTAAAGTTTGTATGAATATAATTATAGACTCTGATGCAAATAAAACAAGATGTGACAGATTCAGAAGGCTGCCATTACTAAGCTGCTGCTATAAAACTTCAGTAAGTGACTAGCAGTTGGCAAGAGGTTCAAAGAGGATCCTGCTCTCACTAGACATTGGATACTGTGTCCAAGATGTCTCTTTTTAGAGTTCCTTTTGCTGAAGTCTGCATACTTTAAACACAAAAAATTGGTGTGTTTGCTTTGAACTACATCATCTAAACCAATTTCTCTCTTTGGTTCATGTCACAGTATCAACACATGCTTTTTTCACCTACCTGAAGATACAGGACCTCCACTGCAAAGGATTTGCTGCTTGTATTTCTTGAAGGTGATATTATCGTCTTCACTGTAATGCCTGTATTTCCATTTCCAATACCACTAACAGGGTAAAATAGCTCACCTTGTCTCTAAGTCAGGGTTTGCTCTCTGCCCACCTGAAACACTGTCTCACTTCATCTCAATTAGCTCCAGGTAGCAATAGTAAGTGGAATGTGTATCAGCTGCTCAGATTATACTCACTGTCAGCTCAGCTGTGATCTAAGCCTCGGCTCCTGGGAGCTGCTTTAAAGCGTAAGAGTTATGAAGCAGAGGTACTCAAGCACATACAACTGCCATTGAAGCCAATGGGCACAGGTGGTGTAGCCTCAACATCTGACTCTCAGGTCTCTTGCCCAGAATCCTGAGCAATTTACCCAGGATGACATGATGGCAAAGGGGGCGTAAAATCTGGGGGCATCTGGCTCCTCATCCTGCATGCTGATCTGTAGCCCTCCTCTCTCTCATTAGTGAGAAACAGTTCCAAGTGGTTCAGTTTTAAACATGGTAAAAGTGCTCTGAAATTTGGGCCTATCAGAGTGCCCAGCTTTAAATCCTAAAATGTCTGTCAGTACTGTTTCCTGAAAAATCGCTCTCAGATATTTATAACAAAACAGGGTTTGAATACACAGGCTATTGTGCGTCTCCCCAGATATTGTCTAAGGCTCCAACTCTACTTAGCAGACATAACAGTATTAATTCTATGGCAGGTTCAGGGGCTGGAGCTGGCACATATCTGCTGAAAGACTGCCCTATCCAGAGGCTTGCAGAACTGGTGGATTCTTTGGTATTTGAGGCAACTGTAAAAATCTGATTCCTTCTGTTACAACAGTCACCCTCTTCCCCTCCATCACCTAGATTGATTACTTTGCTTCCTATCACCACGAATCTGCATGAAGACAACATTCTGAGCAAGCATAAATTATAACATGGAGTTTCCAACAGTGCATTTAAGCAAACTATAATTATAATGGGTTACTACCAAAAACACTTTTCAACACCTTCTCACTAGGTCTCCTACAATGTTACTATAATTTGTAGCCTTCTTTGTTACATTTGTCTCTTAAGTGAGCCCATTTCCAAGCTACCCCAGGGTGACCTCTAAAAATGCATGGAAGTTGCATTATCCTCTATATATGCTACTCTTCATAATGCCAATCACTTTGGCCTCCACAGTGATGGAAGGGGGCAAATGAATAGGCCATCCCCACATAGGTAGGGATGCTGACTGCATACTGTATACCATTCACTGCACTAAGTAACATGCCTATTTGCACACTTTTTTCCTTCTGTTTCCAGGACAGAGGCCTGTAGTATATGCATGCCTGCCAGTTGTAATACTGCTGGGGTCAATTAGGTGAAAAGTTGCCACACTGTGCTGTAGTATCAGGTAGCTGCAGGATCACAGGGCCCTCCTTGAGCACCACAGCAGGGATCTTTGGGTCCCATGTGCAAAGCTTCTTTGAGATGGGGCAGGTCAGCAGGTCCTGTCCCTTTGGTGTCAGTCAGCTCAATGAGGTTCTAGCTGGCCCCACACAACCAGGCAGGGATGCAGTTATCAGGACTATTTGGTATCCGTGAAGGGCCAACAGTATGCTCCATGCAGCCCAAACAGGGGTCCTGCAGCAGACGCAATGCAGGTTGGGCACACAGTGTGCCCCTCCAGGAGGCCTAGCCAGAGCAGTGAAAGCTTGTTTTCTCACTCATCCTGCATCAGCGAGTCATGGCCCTAACATGCTCTGGGAGGAATTGATCTCTTGTCACCTGGGGAGAACGTCCACGTATCCGGTGCGTATTAGAACTCCATGTTAAGCTCTACAATATTCCTCTTGCACAGCACGATCCACACAGGGGTAAGTAGTCTTCTGCCAATTCCTGTTAGCAGGAGGTAGAGGAGATAGAGTCATAAGGCAAGCACAGCTCTTCTGTTCCACCAAGCTGCAAGAGATGACCATGACCCTTTGATCAGAGGTAGCTTGAGTAAGGGCTCAGGGACCCTGCAGAGACTTGGCCAAAAGCCTCTGCTAATTCTCAGAAAGTCAGCAATTAAGTCAAACCCCAGACAGGGGACGTCTCACCTGAGACTACCCTGTTCCATATCTGCTCTGTACAGGCAGATGTGCTCAGAGCATTTGCAATGAGAAGTGATACTCCTGGAAAATCTCAGCTGCAGTGTGAGGCTCCACTGCTGCTGTTCCTGTTCTTCATGTTGCCCTACAAAAGGAGGGGGAATATCCCCACTTGTTTCTGATGCAGACTGACATGGGCATTTTGGCTGCCTATACATGTGCTTGTTCGTGTTCTAAGTACAAAACATTGGAGCGGGCTCAGTTAATTGAATCTGCTCCACATTCCAATTAGAATGCTCCACCACCTTACCACCATGTGTATTAAGCTTCCATACATTTTAAAATGACCGGGAGGGCACTTTAACTAAACCTCGTTGAATGAGGTTTAGATTAAAAAATGGCCACAGAACGCTTTAAGTGCATGGGGCCTTAATACATTAGTATTCACGTACTGTCTGGGAACCACGCTATTTAAAATGAATCCCCAAGCACATGGTATAAGTAGCATTTAAGTCCATATTAATTTGCAAAAGTTATTCTCAATTTTGAGAGTAATAACTGGGGTCGTTTGACCCCAGTACTCCTTCCTGCCATGGCAGGGGGTCGGACTAGATGATCTACTCAGGTCCCTTCCAACCCTAGAAACCATGGAAGTTTTGCAAATGACCTATTTTTCAATCCTACAGAAAAAGAATCTCCAGTGACTTGATACAATCTGCAAGAGAAGGCTGAGAGGTGATCTTGTGGCCATCTACAAACTCATCGGGGGGGGACAACAGGAAATAGGGGATATGATGTTTACCAGAGCACCCATCGGGGTAACTAGAAACAACAGCTACAAATGGAAGGAGAGCAAATTTAGACTGGACATCAGGAAAAAATTCTTTACAGTGAAGGTTGTCAAAATATAGAATACCCTTTCAGAGGAAGTGGTGCTGTCCCCTTCCTTGGTGGTATTTAAGAGGAGACTGGACAAACACCTGGCTGAGGTCATCTGACCCCAGCACTCTTTCCTGCACAGGTCAGAGGGTTGGACTCCATGATCTAATAGGTCCCTTCCAACCCTAAAAATCTATGAAATCTATAATCCTGTGCCAAATAGCAGGCACTTTTCAGCATAGCCTGTGGGATGATGGAAATGTTGTTTGTTCCAGGATAAGTGCAGAGGGCCCCAGAGGTCCTGTCCACCCAGCTGAGAAGGAATGAAAAGAGGAGTTCAGGAGCAGCCTATAGTAGCAGAGAGCAACCTAGGACAAAAGCAGAACAAAAAGTGCCAACCTAGCTACTTCAGGGCAACTGGCATAACTGTCATGCCACTGCTGCTGCCAGCAAAGTCTGGGCTCAAGCTCTTGGAGGGCCAGTGCGACTGCTGTGGTTCACACTGTTCAGCAAAACAATTAATACAATCAATTACATTTCAAGAATGTCTTGTCTTGTGAATCATTGGGCCATTAACCTGAACACCCCCAGTGTATATTCCCACCATCAACACTGCCTGAATAATCCCCAGGGGAGTAATTAAAAGCATATCACATGGAGAAATATGTAATGCATTATTGGATCCTAATAAATACAGCAACCCTCTAGCACACTGACAGTGATTTAGAAAGGAGCTGCTAGATATGAGAGAAAGAGGGAGTGCAAGAAGGGAGATGTGGGGGTTGTTGCTGCTAATCCTCTGCTGTAAATTTACAGGACATACGTGTATCTCTTTATCCCCTGACATCCTTAGTGAGGCTGAAGACAGGTAGCAGAAGTGAAGAATGAGCTCAGTCACTGAAAGTCAATGGGACTTAGGCTCTTCCGTCTATTACTTCTGAACACTGGACCTAACTGTTTAAGGCACTTAGGCAACAGTGCCAAGTGAAAAAATGCCTAAAAAACTTTACAAGTCTGGACCTTCACCCCTCCACCAAAGTTTCCTATTACTGATACTCAGTGGGTATTGCAGTTATTAATAATGCTTCAGACAGAGCAGATGTTATGGAAATGCCAAGTGTTACAAAGGCAGGTTTAAAACATTTGGAGTAGTGGGACGGTTTACTGTAAGAGGCACCCATCCTTGCCGGCCCTCTGCTGACAAGGCCTCACTCAAGAGGCAGTTCTCTCATGGCCATGGAAGATTACAGAAGGGAAATAATACTCGGCTCACCTGCCTTTCCTTTCCTTTTCATTCCTATAAATCACTGTCTTCTTTGAAGGCCTTGATTCTGCACATTGAATAAGTGAACTATATTTTGCTAGGAGTTAGGTAGTCATGTAAAACAGAAACATGAGGCTAACATCTTACTATAGTTCTTGTGGGCAAATATAATGACTAATATTGTTCCCTTCCTCTCTGCTGTGTGCTTTGTCCACCACCTGTAAATCTACTTAAGCTGGCTAAATATGTTCTTCAGAGAATCGTGGAGGTTTGAGATGCACAAGGCACAGGAGTATCCCATCCATCCCTGTCCCCCACAGTCCAGAACTCGTCCCGCTGATTCCACTAACCTTATCTTGTCACCTAGTTGCTGATGGCTTGTAGGTTAACACAGTATTCTGGCTTGCTGCTCTAAGGAAACTATACAAAGCTCCTGTCCAGTCAATCCCGCGGCATTCCAGCAGACTCCTCTGAAGAAACACCATCTGAGGTGGCAGCAGATTAACTTTCAGTGGCACAAGTCTAAAGCCACATCCAAAGTCCAGCATCAGCAGGCCAAAAGGCAATTGTTCCCTGGCATATTGCAATTTCCTCATTCTACAATTCAGCCCCCCATTAACTTTCATAGGTAGCAATTTTCCTGCTAGTTTTAAAAAGGTTCTCAAAGTCTAAGCATCCTGGAGTTCGAGGCAAGGACCAGTGTCCTAGTGTTCTTGGTGCTTGACAGACACAGAACAGACAGACCCTGACCTGAACAGCTGTATGCATTAAACAAGAGACAACTGATGCATACAGACAGGCAGCGATGAGACAATCCTGGTCAGTGTGACAGGCAGTAGTTAAACAGACTTAACACTGCTGAGCTTTAAGACAGGTTGGAAAAAAATACCAAGTTTGCTGGTTTGTGGATGCTAACAGAGCATGGCAGTGTCTGTTTGCCCTCTATCCACCATAAAGTGGATGGTGGAGGCTGGATCCTGAGCCAACTGGAGGTGGGAAGTCAGCCATCCCATACTGAATGAGAGATGCTAAATAGTGTGGGGGTAGGTTGGAAAGAGCTTTCAAGTGCAAACAGGCAGCTTATATTTGAGGTGACAGAGAAGGGGGAGCCAGCAGAGGGATGCACAGGACTGTGACATGTTCAAAAAGATATGCTAAGAAAATGAGCCTTGAAGCAGTGTTCTAATGAACACAAGGGGCAAGACTGCATTTGTCACAGCGAGGGAAAAGGATTGCAGTAATAGACACATGAGAAGTAAGAGTCATGAAATGATCAGCCCTTGGACGAGGGTTTATAAGTTACAAACTAGGCCGCAACTAAATCAAACTACAAACTAAGGTACAAGATACCTTACTCAGTGCTTATGTTTGTGCCTCTGTGCATACTTATTTGCAGTGCCATGTTAATGATTTTCAGTCATCCTAATTGTATTATCCAACTGCTAGCCAAACTTGCAGTAGGCAGGTCCTCTGCCTGACAGATCTATCAAGTTGTTCAATAAGCAACCACCACATGAGCAAAAGGGAGAAACAAATACAAAGTTAAGGGTGCAATCAGGTGCAAGTGCTAACTGTCACAATATGCATCTGCTATGTTTTATATGGAAGCAACAGTTAATACAACTGGTGCTGAATTATAGCACACAAAAAAAGAATAATAATAGATCCTCAGAGCAACCTCACTGCACGCCCCCCCCCAACCTTCATTTATCAGTTTCAGAATAAACAGATCCACTTGATGCTGAAACCAAGGCTTTAGGATTCCTAATAGCTCAAGAATAAATCCCACAATGAGCATGGACCTTAAAATGCATCCTCACAAATGAACTAAAACAAACAGGAGGTTCCCTACCTACAACACTATCACTAGAGACCTACCTTTCCATCCACGGGGAAGGGATGAACACAAATACACAACCCTGGAGTCCCTGATCTGTCATGGCAATGGTTTATGTGAGGTTGTAGGATACCTAGCTCCCACTGATCTAAACCCTACATAAAAGCCTAGGCCAGGGCTGTCCAACTGGCATCCTGCAGGCCACATGTGGCCTATGAGAGGTTAGTTAAGTAGCAGTCCCTGGGCTCTTGCCCAGCTGCCAGTCCTCCCACTGCCCTGGCTGCAAGAGCAGCCAGTCTCTGGGCAGCCCCTTCCCCTAGGCAGAGAGATGCCTCCCTCTCATGCTGCCCTGTAATAACCACACTGCAGCCTTTTAAGTGTAAATGATAAGATGATCAAACATACAGAGGATTGCTGCCATTGAACAAAGCAGCATCTCCTTTCCCCACTTGACCTCTTTGAATCATATCTCCCTGCCTGCCCAAGGACTATAGGGGAAGGTTGTGTACACTGAACACCTACAGTCACAAAAGAACATTTATCCCATGTTGTGAGGCATCATATGGACACTGTCATTAGGTGTTATCACATAATGACAGGGACACAATGAGCAGAGTTCGTGCCTCTGCACGTCTGCACTGCCAGCTAGCTCTGACTGCAAAAAATGAAACCCTGCTGGCTTTCATAAAATTAATGTTTTGACAAGGCACACTTTATAAATTCAAAATGATGAAAATAATGTATTAATAAATAGATTGTAGATTCTTTCTACCCCACTAAAGTTTTTGGGAAGAGCTGGCATGGTGAGAGCAGGAAAAGGAGGTACATTCCAGCAGTGAGTATGTGACAGACAATGGAGATGATATTTTTCTAAGGAAGAAGCATAGGTTAAGTAGCCTTTCTTTCCAATAGAATAAGAAATGTAATGTCAGCTTAAGGAACTTAAAAGTTGTTAGCAGTTATATATTACCAGCAACATATTTTACACTAGGCAGCTATGAAAAAAAAGAGTCATAAAAAATGCAATTAAATGTCTGAACTGTTGCTATTTTGGAAATTAAAACAACACACAGTATCCTTGCTGCAGCTTATATTACTTACTTATGACTTGTGCACAGTTATTTTCACCAGTTTAACCATGCTTCTTTTCCATAAAAATCTGTTGTTAATAGGTCTCTTGGGAACTCTGAAAATAACAAGATCTGTAATAAAAAAATTAATAACAGTGAGAGCAAACTTAAGTTAGAAAAGCTTTTTAGAATACATTAAAGGTTCTATTTTGAAAAAGACATATTTGCACAGAAAACCTCCGCTGTTTGATTTTCTACACAGCACTGTGCAGCAGGTAAATCAAAACCACAATTCTTTGAGAGAAAAAACAGAAAAAGTGCAAACTTCAGGAGGGACAGAGCATGGCACTGCTGATGGTCACTGAGAACAACACAGAATCGATTTTCTGTTGCTTAGTTTCTTAAATTATTTCTCTTGATTCAGTAATGGAAAACAGTAAGAGCTGCCATGTAACAGATTGGTTACACACATATGATTTCTACATACAGATGCATTCAATGCAATAAAACTTCTAAAGACAGTACATTTTTAATCTGTCTCATCAGAAACAACCAAGTAGTCGATTCGTGTGGTGCACATACTACAAATAGAAGGTATGCACTAAAGGACACAGGAATAACCCTGGTTCTACAGGATTTCCCACCGCAACAAACTAAGCTGCCTTCTGGTAGAATCCATTGTTCTGCACCTCTGTGCTTTCTAAAGCTAACAATAAGCATTCTCCAATTAATATATACAATCTGTCCTTTATTTATAATAGTAATGTATAATGCCTCTTAGGCATGACCTTTTTGCTGTATCCTGGAACTAGAGTCACAGTTTTCTGCCACGCAGTGTTGAAAGGTCTAATTTAAGACATCACAATGTTAGGATAAGTATGATGAAGTCCTATGGGTATGTCGTGCAGGAAGACATAACAGACAATCACCATGTGCCTTATGACACATGTATCTATGAATCCTGCAAACTAGGGTCCTGGCAGCCTTGGCTCTTACCAGTTTGCCTTTTCTCTGCTGCTCATCCACTTAGACAGACTTCTGTTCACCTGGTGGCTCTGATCCTGCAACAAACATCACAGAGCACTGATAATTTTGATTCTATGCCAGGAGGCCTAGAACAACCCGCTGTGAGGCGAGATTTATCAAAAGCAGTGAGTTCTGGTCACTCTGCATGGTCCTTAGACTGGTGTGGCCCACCAGCTGAGTAACCTGTGTGCAATCCCTGCACTCAAGGGAGTGCGGAGGTCACTCTGTCCCCCTCCCCTTGAGGTCCACTGCCAGTTCATGCCCTGTAGTGGACCAGGCTGTGCTCCTAAGGGTACAGTAACAAAGGGTGTGCGTAGATGAAATGGGGGCCCTAAATTGAAGTGGTGGTGCCAGGAGTTTCTGTGTTCCAGGGACAGAGCTTGGGCTGGTGGGACAATGCCCCGATAGTACTCTGAACTGTGCCCCAATCACTGCAGTCTCACTGTTGGTTGGGACATATGAAAAAACTCTCCTCCCTCATGCCTAAGAGGCAACAGATTTAAAACCAACACTCTTTTTACCCTGGAATAACCAATGTACCTCACTGCCAGAGAATACCGAGACAAAAAGTATGGGTAACAAATATCTGTTGTGCAAAGACCAATCCCTATTTCCCCCCCATGAAGTAATTACACAATCATAATTTATGATATGTTCTGCACCTTCACATGCAGCACCTTGCAAACCAGGCTAGGCAGATTACTTATCTGATCCAAGTGGCTGTGCCCATGTCCCTCTACCTGACTAAATCACTAGATTTGAGAATCCTGTTGAGATCAAAACAAGGCATAGTATGTAGGCACTAAACTGCCTGTCTATGCCCAGATTGCCAGACCTCCAAATGGAATAGGTCACTCACATTTCCACAATCTCTACAGAGCAGTGCAAATGTCTGGGAGCCTGTTGGCAATGTTTACTCTGCCTTGATCCAAAGCACGATATGCTTTCACTGCTACCAGTATCTCAGAAGCGGCACAGGACAGACATGAAGCCAAAGGACAGATGTATTTGGAAAGTTAGACAAAGGTGAAAAGGTTTCTGCTCTAATGCTTTATGCCTAGCATTTCTCTATAAGACTGTGATAACTGGCAGAATATTATCACTCTCTTCCCAAAAGACCATTAATGCTTCTTCCTCTTTGCTGCTGACTCTAGCCAAAGAAGTCTGGATCTTATGGGTGGTTGAAGTGAGCTGAATAATTTTTGCTGTTATTGAAAATCTTGACATCTGTAGAACAAGTATGCCATGACCACAGGATACTGATGACAGGGGAAGATAAATAAATAAAAAAAATAGAGTAAAAGCCCTTGATGGCTTCTCTAGCTTTGAACCTCACAACTATTCCTGTTGCAGATGCTTCTGCTGCTGCTGCCGCCGCCGCGTTTCTCAACATTAGAAAAATGTAAGTGAGAGGGATATGAGACAGGACCAAGGGCTGGGATATATCACTCAGTAGGTCTCTCAGTATGCCCAGAGGAACCATACAGAGCATGAGATCCACTCAGAGAAATGCTGGAAGCAAAGTTTGCTGCAGGAATAAATCAGTGACCCTTGCAAGACAAGTACGAGTTTAACTGTTTTCCCATCGCTCAGCTGTTGTGGGAAACACGAGGCAGCTGTGGATGCATTACACATGGTTATGGTGTTTTAAGATTAAAAGGATTTGTTGCCACATTCTGTATGAACCCTCAAGACTAATGATGTAGAAAGCACAGGGGGAAAATCCCTACCCTTTGGAAAATGAAGGAGATGCAGCATCTTAAAGGAGCTCCTGCCATACACAAAGGGAATGGGCCCTGCAGAGAGCGCTGAGAATGAATGAATTTGTTGGCCACCACCACCACCACGTTGGGGAGACTGAAACACTCTATAAAACTCTAGCTTGACTAGTAAACAAGACCTCACCTGGAACTCCCAGGCATACAGTCACTGCAGTCTGTAACACACCATGGACAATTGGACAGTTCACCATGCAAAAGCCTTGGGAACAGGTCGATCTCTGATAGCTGTGCTTGAGGAGGCATGGGTATGCTTCTGAGTGCTGCATACCAACCCTACAAGCACTCAGAGTTCTCTTCGCTTGGACAGTATTTGTAACTGTAGCTGTACTGAGGAAAACCTGCATCTATACTATTAATTTTAGATGATTCTACACCTGCTGCATCTGTGGTCAAGATGTCATGCCTTGGAACTAAGACTGACCATTTTTTAAATCTGGAGACAATATTTTTAATCTTATGTCAGTGCAACAAGTGATACAAAACAAAAATTAATTTGACACTACCAAATATGATCACCCCCAAAGGCATGATGGCCATGTTTCAGCCAGCTAAATGTGCAACAAAAGAATTTAAAGTGTTTTTGTTTTCATAAAGGAATGTACAAGTTTCCCAGTGCCATGAAAACAACTCTACAAAGGAGGAATTTTCACATATCTGGGCAGTTACACCTTGCTTTCATTCTCCTGAACTCAAGGTTTTCTGCTGTGGATAGATATTTTAGAAACCAAAACTTTTGCTACAGGATCTGCACAAAGACCAACAGGTTGCATTGCTATTGTAGCTCTCTTTATTTAGTGTTTGTTTGTTAGTTTCCATCAGCCCCCATAATGTGCTAGACGGAAAAAGGCTGAAGATGTTCATATTGTCACGATCCAGGAAACTTCTAACAATCTGAGACTCACAATACTAATGGTAACAAGAAGCATTTGGTTAATACCTACTGTACATGAAGCAGTCAAAATCGTCTGGTTTTAAAAACCAAGGACTGCTGGATATTTTTAGATGATCTGGCAGCAGTGAATTTTGAGACCCAGGTCTCTGATAACTGATGGCAGCCTCAATGGATTCAGAGCAGAATGCTGGTACTGACAAAATTAAAAGATTAGAAGATCATAAGTTACAGAAATGCTCTCTTGCTCTCTCTCTCCGAAGAGCAATTTTGTGTAACTCAGAACTTCCCTAATACACAGAGAAGTAGATGGTTAGCTAATGAAACCGACATCTGGTGCTCCGAAAGAGCCAGGAATGTTCTTGCAGAGGTCACAGGGTGAGCTGCAGTCACAGAATAAAACGAACAGAGAGATCTCATGTACTGAGTATCATATTTCTGAACATATCCTTGACATCCTGTCATATACAAATCACCACTAGTATAAATGAGTCATAATAGCAGTTCTCTTTGAATGTTGTGCTTTAATGTACAACATTTCTCCAAGGAATGTACAGTAGTTCTCCAAGGAAATTCCTATTTTTGAAGAGTCTTGAAAGCTACCCATTTTTTTAAACAATGTGCTCAATATGAATGGTAAAATCTAACAATTTGAACCTTATTAAAATGGTCACAAATCAGCAGACAGCCAGTACAGTGGTCCCAGGTAGGACCATGAGCATAATACCAAGACATTTCCTTCTTTGTACATGTAAGTACAATATCAGCAAAAGAGATGGGTCAAGCCAAATGGATCTTGAGATGTGATCTACAACATTAACATCCAGAATTTTCTCTGCATCACCAAAAATCTCCCAGATATGGTATAAACAAGTCTCCCTGCCTGGAAGCCTCTTCAGTTTTGCATGAACAGTCAGATGCTGACAAATGCTGTGAAAATGGGAGAAGTTCCCAGCACCTTTCATCCTGGTCACCTCACAATAGATTCTTCTTGCTGTATCTTGTGTTCCTTGTTTAGTCTCCCAGCTGAAACCACAAAGTGCAGAAACATCTGAGAAGAGACAAGAAAAATAACGCTGTTTAAAATAACAGAAAAAAAATCTTACAGAACCTGTCAGCCTCTCTGGAGCTAAACCCAATCTGGGCTCTTCCTAAGATCCCAGCAAGCTCCCTTTCATCTCTGCTCATTCTCAGATGTGCATTCTCAGCTGTTACTGTTGCTTTTACAAGCTACCCTTGTAAG
Organism: Crocodylus porosus; assembly: GCF_001723895.1. Classification (NCBI taxonomy): domain Eukaryota; kingdom Metazoa; phylum Chordata; order Crocodylia; family Crocodylidae; genus Crocodylus; species Crocodylus porosus. Next base: position 19,737,911 of record NW_017728925.1, read on the forward strand.
AGTCAATCCAGAAAGTATGGCCTCCCAAGCTCTGGAAATCATGCAACCTGTTGCAACTCAGCTATGCTGAGGAAGTCTGAACACCAATGCAACAAAAGCCTGTGATACAGAATTGAAAGAGGTGGTAACAAGCCCAGAACTGACCTTACTGCTGCAGAAGCTGTAGATCTGTGGCAAAAGGACATGGTTTGTCTCAGGGGGAAGGGAAAGTCCCCCGTACCAGGGTTTAGAGAGGAATATTCTGCACTGGTCTGGTGCTGCAGGGAGCAAACCAGGAAAGCCAAGGCTGCAACTGAACTCCAACTAGCTTTGAGCATCAAGGACAATAAAAGTCCTTTTTCAGATATGTGGGGAGCCGGAGGAAAAGCAAGGGCAAC